>NC_080636.1:67862356-68180927 GCF_027579445.1 Ammospiza nelsoni | reverse complement strand
GTGGGGGTAAGTCTTAATTTCTAGATGACCTATCTGTACTATTGAGCATGTGATTTCTTAGGTGACTACATCTTTTCTAGCCTCCTGTACCTGCAGGGCCAGGACAATACCCCATGATCTAGCAGAGAACATGCAAGTGTTCATTTTACAGAAAGGCTGTGGGGACAGGCTGCTGCCAACTGTGTTTGTTCTGGTGCTTGTCTGGTCTCCTAGTGAGCCAATATGGATGATCAGCACTAACAGGAAAAAAAAAAAAAAGAGTCAGCTGATAATGAAGGATGAGAAAAGCAGCTGACATGAGGTATAGCCAGCATTTGGTGATTTACTGTCAGATTAGTGGCAGATTCATGGACTTAAGGTTTGTTTTGTCAGTGGAGGCTGAGCTGCTTACCCCAAGGACTGCTGCTGGCCTCCCTGTCCACTCCCATCGCTTCTCCGGTGCTACCCTGATGCTCATGTGGCTCTGCAGCCAGCTGGAGCAGTTGGCCTGTCTGGCTGAAAATTAATCAGGATATTTGGGATGGGATTCTTTGTTGTTAACAAAACCATGTGGCTGATCCAGCAGACTTGTGACCATGCCAGCACCAATACAAGAGAGTTGGTGGAAATGGTGAGCATGAGGAAGGCAGGAGTACTGGCTGTGCACTGTCTGCTTCTCTGACGCTGATGGGGAAGGTGCACCTGGACTCCACGTGCCATGTCAGCTAATTTACACTATCAGCTAGAGGACTGGGGCTCCTCAGCAATGGAGGCATTGAAGCAGCTGACCACTGTGGGTGCATTTCAGTGAAAATTGACTTCCACAGGATTGATACAATTCTGTCTACTGCACCCACATCATAAATTTGGGATAGCTGTGAGTCTTCTGTTCTAGCTTTAAGAGCTTTTTGGTAGAACTAGTAAGTGTGTCTTTGGCCTGCAGGTGGTGGTAAATCTGATCTTTTGCACGACCCCTAATTTAGCTGTTAAGTTACTACGATCTTCATGTAATTCAGTCTGCAGTGAAATAATTTAGGTGACATTTAAAACATTTTGTGCTTGGAGTAATGTCTTCTAATAAGTTTTTAGAATGTTGTACTGTAGTACTCTGGCTGTTATAAAGATGACATGATTTCTAAAGTAACTGAGAGGAATATATGATGCTTTTTATTAAACTAGTGTTTTGCCTTACAGTAATTTCAGCATGAGCTATTTTAAAATTCTTGGCTCACATTCCAAGAAGTCACAAGACATTAAAAATAGCGACATTTTAATTCTTTTTACTCTGTGTGTAAGTATAAAGCAGGGTCAATAACCATCACAATTAGACATACATTTAACTTTTACATGGGTATGTGGACTTAAGGACTGATACTTTATGAAAAGCTTCATATAACTTGACATAAAGGATAATTTTTGAGATGTTGGAATAAATGCTTGAGAATATTAATTTTTTAGAACAAGTGATCATTTTTCATTATTTTTGTTGGCTTTTTTCCCCCTTTAGGCTTTTATATATGTCTAGAATAATTCATTAAAAAAGTGCAATCACTTTTCCTGTAGAATATTCATTGTTATGTCAGTTTAGATAAATAAAATAAAGGTCCTGGTTCTAATAAAGGGAGCAGGCAATGTGAAGGGCTGCTCAATTCCTGCTGAGAATCACATGCAAGTCAATAGGAGGGTGTGGAAGTAGATGACAAAGAGATGCTAGGGCAGGCTAGTAGCTTGGGATGTCTTTTGTATCCCAAGCAGTATCACAACCTGTAGAGCAGAAGGCTGTGGATAGCCAGGGGAGACCCTCCCTAGATGGCTATGGATAGGCTCACAGGCAGGAAGGGGACAGTCAGAAGCCAGTCCTGCCTGTGATCTCCAGAGACAAGTGAAATCCATCAATCCTCTTTGTACTCAATAACCAAACTGCCTCACTGTCAGCCAGCTTGTGGGAGTGTGCCCATGAGGTGCCCTCCACTGGACTGGAGACTCTGGTACTCCTGAAACAGCCAAAGGACCAGGTGGGTGAAAAGCTCAGAACCTCCAGGCCTCTTGGCTTAGGTAGCTGTCCTGCTCTGGGCAGACGCAGCTCCCTGCCTGCTCCCTTGGAGATGGCTGTGTGATTTGAGCTTTTTTCCACTTAAACAGCACCTCCCCTTCCCTGCTCTGTGGGACTGCTGAGTGAGTGATGCTCACACAGTTGCTGTGTTGGGTCAGGAGTCACCCTGCAGGAGCAGCCTTCTGAGAAACCTGGTAGCTACACTGAAATTGTGTTTGCAGAGAGACATTGCTAAGTCAAGGAAGTGTTGAAGCACAGCCCCAGATGAGGGAGAAACCATGGTTTGTGCACAGTAATTGCACTTACTCCGCTGAACAGTTTACAGCTCTTTGGCCAGAGCAATTTTATTTTCCTGATGTACAGATGTGAAATATACTTTTGAAGCATTTTCCTCAAGTATTTATATTTAGAAAACCTGTCCCTGAAACCCAGAGTAGAGCCTGCCAAGAAAGAGTGAGTAGGTGTTTAACAACTTGAAACACACCACTCCAGGTTCTTTATCTTTCAGAAATGGTGACCCATAGGACCCTTTTCATATTGCTGCCGACTTGAAGTACCCAACTGCTTTCAGCGTAGCAGGCACAGCAACTTACAGATCCCCTCTGAACTTACTGAGTGCGTTTTTCTGGGTGCAGTGTGAGTTTTGAGGAGCTGGCAGGGGAAGCTCATCAAAACTATTGCCTTTGCTGGAAATGAAACCACGTTTGTGATTTAAATTAACAGTTAGTAAGGTCTAAGATAAGTGTGCAGATGTCAGAGGAGTTGCTCTGTTTGTTCAGTCCTTCCTGCTAGAAGATGGGGGGGTGGGTTGGATGGCTAGTTTGCATCTTTACTTATTCTGCATTAGATATGACTCTGGTGTTGTTCCTGATGTTTATGGGATTCTTTAATACTTTCGAACTTCCTGCTCTCTGCATGGTTTTCTTCCAGCAGTGTGAGATTGAACTTTGCTTGTGTACATTGCAGGGTGGCACAGGAACTGCTGTCTCCCATCCCCACAGCTAGTTATTGTCACACTGTCCCCTCAGGACTTCTCATGTAGTTGTGGGGGAAGTCACATTTTGGATGGATTAATATTTCCTTGCCGTGTGCATTTATGAGGGGGTTTTTTCTGCCTTCTGGTTTATTGCTGTGCCTTATGAACAGGAGGAGGAGGTGGGAAAGAGGCAAGAGCCATGCAGTACAGTAATTGCTGCAGCTCCTACCTCATCAAATAGGAGAATTAGATTTGATTTGGTTATTTTAATTATTTGGATGGCTTGAGAGAAAACATGTCATTAACCGTGGAGCAGAGGAGTCACTTCTCTCTTTGCAACACAGAATAAAAGACCAGGAATTGCTTCCTATGGAGCAGGGATGGGTAGGCTCAGCATAAGGTATGGGTAAAATCACCAGCTGCCCCAAGAGCAGCATCTTTATTTAAATTACTGGGGTTTAGTATATAAGGAAGTTATGAAGTTTGCAGTTCCTTTACAGGGCTCCATGGGGAAAAAAAAAATAATGTGTCTACTGTCATTTCCATGTTTTTAAAGGGCTTAAATAATTGTAAGCTAGATGTGAATCAAACTCTCCTGGGGGTAGGAAATGTAGTGCTTTGCCAAAAGGTTGTGGATGAGTGACCTGTTAATGGAAAGTGGAAAAGAAAAACTGTCTTCTAACAGCTTGTTTTGTCTGTGAGCTCATATATTTTCTTATAGCACCGTGTTATACTGGGTTCTAAATTAGAAATAGTCGTATATTTGGGCTGCCTCGCTGCCCTTGGTATATCCATTCTTCAACTTCACTAGGTTGGTTTCATGAGAGATATTACTTCTTTGTTCTTTGTATTTTGATTTTAAAAATGTTTTATATGTATCCTTTTGGTCTTCATGCCATATGGAAAGCTTGAACTTGTGTCTATGTGACAACTCCTATGATTTCCAGCCAAAAGTACTTGCTTTCATATAAAAGTGTTTATCAGATTCTGAGGCAAATTGCAAGGGGTCAAAGGGCTTTTGCCAGTGCAAGAAAGAGCTTGTTCCTTGTTGTTCTCACTCATACTTGAATGTGCATACTTCATAGATTTCTTAATTTCTGCCTATGAAGCTTAGGTAAATCCTGAATCTTAGTTTAGAAAGTTACTGCTGCTCCAGGAGATTTCGGATTTATGTTACCAGACTTCAGTCTCCTTTCTGTCTGATAATAAGTATGATTAAAACCCTAAAGATTGTAGTTATTCAGAAAAATAAAAGCAAAATTAAGGCTTCAAAAATGAACATCCAAAAGAAAGAGACATGAGATACAAGGAGCTAAGAAAAGAGTCCAGGGTACAGCTGTGAGGAACACACAACTAAAAGTGTTTCTTAAAGATAAGGCTGTATTTTGATGGGACACTTTAAAGGAAAATTAGAACCCTTTTCTGCTAAAAATGCACAGTGAAATATGACTGATAGAAATGTTTTCTAAAGCAGCTTTGCAAGCAGTGTGGATTGGGGCCAAGCCACATTTGAACTGTTTCTGAAACCAGACAAATAGGCATTGTTTATCCTAGACTAGCCAGACTGTTTCAGAAAACAGTTCAGTCAGAGCAACATTCATTTCTAGTCTTAATTAGTTTCCAGAATGACTGTAGAGGGAGGACGTTTTTTATCCACATCCTTTTTGACTGTCTCTTTCTTCTCTCCTCCAATTCCCCCCACTCTTCATCGTACTGGAGTAATTGCAGCCATCCTGTGCATGTGGAGCTAAACTGAGCCCTGGCAGAGTTGGTGTGCTGCGCAAGAGCAGACTCAAAATGCTAATGCACTCCCTCTACTAACATTCCTGCTGATGGAGTCTGGAAAAGGCTTGATTAGTATACCTTTGTTTTGTTGTTAAGATACTGTATTAATTTGAACCAGATACACTCTATTTATTTTCAGCCTTTAAAAAGTCCATTCAGCTTCTCACCAATAAATATTTTTTATCTCTTGTACTTAAAAGAGAAAAAAGAGAAAAAACCCTTCTCTTCTGAACTGATTGGTTGTTTTGTTTGTGTTGTTTTAATTCCTCTGTAGCTTAACACAAAGTGGAAGAATTTTAATACCCTGTTCTTCAAATTGCAGCATTTCTGAAAGTGGTAATCCCAAATTAGATTTGATTTTTACCTGCAAAAATAGTAGGGACTGCTGTATCTCTTAAATAGAACATTCAGAGGAGAGGCATCAGAAACCTTAGTCTTACTAAGAAAACAGATGAGTTGGCAAAAGGAAACATTTTTCTGTCCCTGCATATCAACAAATATTTGGTCGTGTTGTTTTCCTAACCCCACCCACCAAGTTATTACTGAAAAATGTTATCTCAACTGGAAGGGAAGACAAGTAGTTAAGTAATTGTTAAAAATATTTAGCAAAGGGTTGTATGTTTTTACTTCACTGTGTAAGTTTTATTTATTTATGAGAATATAAGTCATTCAGTACTTGCAATCTGTAAATATGCACGCCCACATGAGACAGAATGTGAACTTCAAGACAGAATTGAGAGACATAATGGATTTAATAATTGGCTTTCTATCTTTGCAGAGTTTTGAAGCCAAGCTGTAACCTGGTTTTCATTAAAAGGGGTTGGGTATGGTTGTATAGTCCAGGAGTTTTGGACAAGTTTCTCTAAGATAACAGCACAGGGGAAAAACAGGCTTGGCAAACCCTTTACAATATGTGGGGAATTTTTGCGTGATGTTACTTAATTGTTTTCTCTTTGAGACATTAACCATGTTTTAATAATTCTTTTTTCTTCAATAAGCCAAGGACCCTTGTCATCCATAAGAGCGGCAATCAAGAGATGTAAGTTTACTTTTCCTTTTTCAGAACTGTAATGTTGTAAGATTGCTACATCTTTATTTTTAGTAACTGTTTAACTTGGTATGCAAAAACAAAGTAGCTGTAAATAAGAAAGCAGTAAGCTGAGTAGCTGTAATTTCTTTCTCTTTTTCTTTATAGACCACCTCTCTTTGTTCCTTCTTTCCAGTTGCTAACATTTTCTTATTTTTGCATTAATGCACCTGTGCACAGGTGTGATCCTTCTCTGAAAAGCTTGGGTTAGATGTGCCGAATGTTTAGTTTGTTCGACAAAATAGAAGATTTTTAATAGAAGAGTTCTCTGCAGAGCTGTAGAAATCTGCAACTGCTTATTCACTTTACTGGGGACATAATTAGACTCCTGTACTAGGCTTGTTTTGGAAAATAAAAGACTGTGTATAAATCTTGAATGAAAGTCCAAACTCTCCTTCCCTGATTTCAGCATTTAAGTCCTTCTCCCCTTTCCCTACTCATGATGTTTCCAGGCAGAGAGTTTCTTTATATGCATCTTTCAAAGTATTTTATGCTGTTACTTTCTTCCCCTTTTCAGTTTTATTTATTTTCAGTCCATGACTTTTAATTTCATATTAATGAAACAACTCTCAGGATTCTGCTATGGGGAAAAATAAATTAGTGTATGTAGTGCTGATTTGTTTCTCCTGGACCTATTAGTCAGGGACTCATTAGTGTGGATTAGATTGGACGTAGTGAAAGGGCATCATGAAAGCTTTACTCAGAGTTAGTCTGCATGATGCTGTCCTTAAAATGCAGCACTTTATTTGTGCTGTTGCTGCCACAGATGGAAACTGGAAAACAGAGCACCAGATTACAGAGGGCCTTTTGTGGTGAAGTCAGAAATTGATTCAGACTGGCTAAGCCCCTGTACCTTGCCAAACTGAGAAATCATCTATGAGATCATTAAGCATTTGATATCTATGTTTTTGAAAATGCAGTAGCAAGTGATTCTCTGTTTTGAGGCATAATCACATAAAAATCCAGTCAAGAAGCTGTGGCTCGTGGTACTTGCTTATTAACATGTGAATAACTATGATGAAATATAAGTACCATGTGAATAATTCAGACAGTAAGCTAGCAAAATAACATCCATGTACGTAGCAAGGCATTGTTTATGAAACTATAGTTTTTTGTATGCCATTACCCAGTGCTGTTAGGATGGACCTATATTACAACGGACACAGAGTAATTCCTAACTCCCCTTGCCATTAATCTGGAAAAAGTATGGTAATCTCTGGACAAGTGTATTTCCCTAACAGAGTTAGAAATCTGTTTTTCTTAATCCCTGATTCTTTGAGCTCTTACTCTCAGATTTGGAAGAAACATGCTAAGTATGTAGAGAGTTTCAACTTACCCACCTGTGGACAATGCTGTATATCATTTTGTTTTGATAAGTCTCTCCATTTCTTGTGGCCAGAGAGAAAGAGGATTTATTTTCCTTTGGCACCCTGACCACAACTCCAGGTAGAACCACGGTGTCATTTTCAGTTCATTGACTGCTCCATAGGATTCAGAAAAATGAGCCCAATGTAACCTGAAGGAAGCAAGCATGTGAGCATGAGATTTGCTCAGGAGTAATCTTTTGATCTCAACTCTTAAAAAGTAATGATGGTCTCAGGCCTAGATGCCCCACTCTTATCCAGCTCCCACTGAAATCAGTGAAACTGTTTCCATTGATGCCAGCGCAGCAACGTGCACAAGAATGGCAAAGAAAGGGAAAAGAGGCAAGCCAAATGCTGCAGCAGTGAGACAAAGGGGAACAGTGTTTTCACTCACTTCTCCACCCTTCCAGACCAGGCTGTTGTTGGGAAGCAGGGCTACAGAAGCAAGTCTCTTATCCTAAAATGTTGGAAGAACCTGTGGGCTTGTTCTATTCTCATTCTGTCCTAAATAAATACATGGCTGAATGAAGGATGTGTAACAGCTTGGATGCACTCTGAAGCTGTGGCTTTCCATTTGGCAGTTTTGCAGCCATTTTTGACTGTGGGTTTTGTTTGTTTTTCATTTTATTTGTTTTGCTTGGGGGCTTCCTAGGTTCTTTTGGCTCCCACTTTTTCCCAACCAGATCAATTCCATGACCTCATTCTCTTCCCCATCTGCACAAACATTTGGGCTGGCATAATGCAGGGAATGGTGCAGAGGCAGGAACATACAAGGCAAGGAAAGGTGTAGGAAGGAGTGAAGTGCCTTCATAAATCACGATTATCAAATTTGAGTAAAACTACGGACTTGCTCTAAGGGTGTAGTTACACAGCAACAGTGCCAGACTCTACTGTGCCTAACAGTCAGATCAGATGTGAAAAAGGTATAGAGGGCTACCCTGAGGGTGGGAAGAGGAATCCCTGTTACCCCCCATGGTTATTATTTTATCAGTTCCTTCCCTGAAATTGCACAGAGAAGCACTGGACACAGGAAACAGAGGCAGGAAAGAGACTGCTGTTGGGGGTGGCATTTTCCTTCCCCTGTGCTGCTGGTGGTCTGAGCCCAAGGTAAACAGGTTCAGGGAGGAAAGTGAGACAAAAACTGTACAGACAGTGGTTATTTTTTTATCACTGTGAACTCGTTGTGGAGTCACATGAGTGCTAGCGTTCACTCAAGGGGACTCAAAAATCCATGTTTGGAAGGGGAATTGGGCATCACCATCTCTTTAGCTATGTTCGGGCATTAAATCAGCCCAGCTGCAATGTCAGACAATCTAATATTTCCTTGAGGTGCCTGGAACAGAACCAGAAAAGGAGCAAGACCTCCCCCTTGTGCCAAGAAACAGTTTGGGAGAAAACTTCCTTATTGCAGAGATGCATGAAAAATTCCAATTAGTTTGAACCTCCTAATCTTTTCTTCAGAGCCATTTCATACAGAAATAGTCTAACCAGATGTTGGGTGAAATTAAGGCTCTTTTTTCTGGTGTTGGCTTGAGGATTATCTGATCATTTTAGTGTTCCCTGAAGAAGAATCTCTGCAGTCATGTGACACCTTTGATATTTTAAAGACTGAAGGTGTGGCCTCTTCCATGGGAACATTCTGTGAGTTCTTCAAACTGCATTACTTTATAGGTAAAGGAGGGAGTGTTTGCCCACTCTTGAGGCTTTCCTTGAAATACTGTAATGAATAACCTTTATTCCTAATCATCTCTATAGTGAGACAAATTAGCGAAACAAATTACTTTTTAGTCTAATACTCTCCATATTTCATAAGTTTGAAAGAAATGTCTAACTTGGTTTTAGAAAGCATTGAAAGAAGCTGTGTTTTTAAATATTAGCACATGTCCTTGTTGTAGAAAGCTTGGCTTGTTTGAGACTATCTTTCCAATCTTTTAATGCAAAATTAAACTTGCTTTTAAAACACTTTGCAATGACAAAATTGTTCAGTGTTTCATACTGTTTTGCTAATGGAAGCACACAGATATTGTTATGCAGTGTGTGCATTGTGGAAGCACTCAGTGCCCACAACAGAACCTTATCTCTGAGCACATCCTTGATAACTTCAGTTGTCTTTGTATTGCCTTAAAAGGTTGCCCAAAAGATTGTAATTTCTAGCCCAGCTCTCTTCTGTTGCCAACATTTGTCTGTAGCATTGAACTTTATGGGTTTGGGGTATAATGGTGCTTGTACTTACACAGGCATTTTGATCCCAAAGCTTAAGATGCCCCCTGCATCATATGTATGTATTTCAAATTTAAATGACATATTAAGTACACTTGAAAAGTAGGACCCTGAGAAGAAACAGTAGAGGAAAAAATTTGAAACATAAGTATGCAGCACAAATGGGATACCCTTTGTGTCCACATGTTTAAAAATAATTGGAAAAGCCGACTAAATAGTTCTTCTAAGAAATATGTAAAGAGGAATCTATATATAGTCACTGATCTCTGTTTACAGTAATACTCTATTTACAGTATTTAATACTCTATTTACAGTATTACCATTAGTACTTTATTCTGTACAAGGTTAAATACATTTAGATGCCTCATTGACACTGGCTAATAAAGTGCCTCATTGACACTAACAGAAATAAATACTGACAATGGTATGAATCGATTTGACCCCCCCCCCCAAGACCAATAAAGTTATAAGATGAAAAAGTGAGGGTTTTATGCACTGATATTTTCCTCTCCTTCCCCTTCTGAAGCTATTTTGCTTGTTTTATTTACATACCCCTAAGCATAAGCTTCTGGAAATGTGGAAATGTTAGTGATTCTCACCCTGAGCATTCTTATTGTTGATGCTGAGAAACCAACTGTTTTCAGTTGTCAGTGTATAAAGCAGTGCTGAAATACATTTCCATTGACTGCCCTGATGGAAGAGAAGTTTTTTAAATCTTAAAACTGTCGTAATTTGAAATCTGTATTTTTCTGATGGAAAAATTAATAGTATGCTTTTTCAAGACAATCCACAAAGGGAAAGAAGAATGGGCTTAAAGGCTCAAAAGACCACAAGGCTAGAAAAATGGCTGCAGGTTTTTTTCTTGTGTTTTTAAAGTCAGATATATACTATATTTTAACAATTCATGTCTTATTTCATGCACTTTTTAATTAAAATTAATTTCTTAGAAATAGTGAAGGAATAAAAGCTGTGCAAGTCTGGGGACAAGGATTATTTAGAAAGGTTGTATTTTCTTTTCCCTAGCACTTGTGGAATACCTGAGAGCAGAAGATGCAATAGCTTTCATCTCTGTTTCTACTGTGGATTTAAATCTTCTTAAGAGCTTCCAAAACAAAATATGTTCTAAAAGTGTGGTTGTAAAATAATGGGACAGCAAAAGTAGAGGAGATGTTGACAGAAGAAGGGAAGACCTTTGTCAGTGTCATTAAAAAATAAATGTTTATATTAAATGTTTATATACACATGGAAGTAACTTGATTCCATTAATGCTTGAGAAATTTTTTTTTCCAGAAGAATGAATACATTCTGAAAATGTACATGATGGTTTGGGCATTAGTCCTCTTAAGGAGACTTGTTTATATATTTATATATCAACTAGTAAAATTATTTTTATATAAATATTTTAAATATGTTTGTTTACTTGAATTTTGGAGCTTGATGGATTACATAGATACCTCACTAGATTTTTTTTTTGCCTATGTTAAGAAAGGAAAAAGTCTTTCAGGCTTTTTTTTAGATTTTTCCTGTTTAATAAATAGAAGCACTTTGATAAATAGAAGCACATTTAGAGTCTCACAGGATGAAAGAGCTTGTAGAATTTATCCAGAAATTAAGAAATAGTGAAGTAAGGTGACCGGTTTTTCAATTCAGTTTTACATTCCTCTTTAATTGGCTTTTATTTCTCCTGCCTTTATCATTGGACTTGGGCTATAACCCAAGCACATGTATTGACCCCACTTACCAAATGAACACTTTCTTCTGTCATCTTCACAAAAGTGATCTTGGATTTGATTGGTTTGAGTCAGTTTGGGGGTTTTTTCCCAATGTATGTGTTAGATCAGCACTGTGTTGAGATCTCTGAAGAAGAAGCTGAAGGTGAGGTGTTTATTTACTTAGACAATTTTTACAGAACTGATTTAGATGTGAAATAATTTGATCCCAGCCTCTTGCTGGGATCAACCTGCCTGCCCATACCTCTGTGGTAGGGGATCCCAACTTCTTTGTCCTGAGATAAGTCCTCAGTGTAAATTATTATTTTTGGAGGGGAGAAAAGGCAGACCCAAATAAACAAAAATTTTAAACTAGAAAAAGCATTCAAAGACATTTGATTTCCCTCTCCTCATTCCCACTGTGTTTACTTGCTGAGCCATACAGTGGGCATTTCCATGTTCAGTTATATTCTTCATGGTTAATTTATTGCAAGGAAAACTTCTAAACAGCCGCTGTTAAAATTGGCATGCGACTAGAAATAAAATACACTTTTATTTTCATTTTTTAGGAAATAAAAATGTGAATTATCAGTGTTGTGACTAGACATTACAGTAATCCCCTTACAACACTGGCACATGCACTCTCCTTGCATGACTAACCCATTTGATCATGACTTCTGGCACTCTGAAGCCTTGGTTTGTTCTCCTTTACCTCCTCTTTGTCTTCTGTAACCCCTTCTTTTTTTCCTCTAGCACTCATGAATAGTGCACATCCAAAATGCCCTGTCGAAGAGGTATGTCTGACACAACACTCTGCAGCTCTCCAATCAAGTATGCTTTGCTGATTTTGGCTAATGATGCTGTGATGTTGCACAATAACAGATCCTACCACTTCCTTAAATTGCACTTGCTGTGCAAAAAATTTTTCCTTTGGATAATTTGTTTTTCTGTCTAAAGAAATCCAAATGAAAATGCAATGTGGCCATTGGAAAAAAATATTTGAATGTAAATATGGCAAAACCAGAAAAATTAAGAGGTCAGGATTTGCTTATTTTATGTAACTTAAAACACGTGGTTTGGGAAAAAAAAAGTTTCTGACTCTTAAACCACAAGTGATTTAAACTTTAGCAAATGTCTAGCTGGGAACATTTAGTATTTTCTTTTTGCATGAAGGAGAGTGAAATATCTTTTTAGCTTCTGTGCCTTAGTACCTTTCCCTTCTATAAAACAAAGAGAAAGAGACACTAAATAAGATTGAAGAGCACATCTCAGAAATTATTCATTTAAAGTAAAAGCCTGCTATGTTTAACACTTCCTTTTGTTTAATCCATGTGTCATTTTAATGAAAGGACAAGAAGTTTCAACTCTTGGTTCCCCACAATGCAGAATATAGGAAGGTATGGAAATGAAGAAGACAGGCGAAAGGACCATCTCTCTTGGTGGTAACTTGGACAGAGAGAGACTTTAAATGATTATGAACCTCCACTCTGACTATTTTAAAAACTTCTCATATTTAATACAAATATTTTTTTTAACCTTGGCCAGTCTTAAAATCTGTGATTTAGGATCACATGCTCTATGTTCTGCATTTCATTGATAGTGGATTGGTAAGGGCTCAGCTATTATCCTCATATTGCTGTGACAGTATATTTTAACCTCTTCAAATTTTTGTTTCCTTTCTTTAAATAGCTTCTCGGAACTCTAGCCATAGTGATCAACAGAGGGATAGAAGGTATGATGCTCTTATTTATATTGCAATTAGGTTTTACTGTAAAACTTGTTAAATTGTGTCACAGTGTTACTTTTTATGGCTTTCTCCTCTAGCTTATTTTTTTCCTTGTCTCTATCCTTAGTATGTTTAGAGTAGACTTGGAAAAAAAATAGAAATACTTTGATTTTTAAGCACGATAGGTTAAGAGTTTGAGGAATTCTCTCATCAACTTTTATGTGTCCTCAAAAGGAGAATGCAACCAACCATCAAACCTCTGCAGAGTTGTTTTATTTTCCTGACATCTATGTACAGGATCACTTCACAACTAAAATAAGCACACTTTCAAGCCTCCTTTCAGGTTCTCAAAGGGTATTGAGAAAGGAGGTCACCAACCTGGATTGCTGGTGAACTGAGTCTCCCATTATTTTAGATGTGAAGGAACTGTACCCTTCTTTTTTTTAATTGTTTTTTTAAAATAATTTTAAAAGTTACGCTTCTGCAGCTTTTTTTCTGTCAGGAGACCAAAGCTTCTGTAAGCAGATGCTTTATCTACTCACAAAAGTCCCTTTTCAAAGTGGAGGTTTTGTGAGATTCTGGATGGATCAGTGGTGCTGCAGGGACCATGGCCTGGGAGCACGGGCCACTCCTGCAGCTGATGCTCTGAAAGAGGAGGTACAGTGATAAACCAGGGGTGCTACCTGTGAGTCCTCACTCTCATGGAGGTCTCTGTAGTACTGCGTGATGGAAGCAGATAGGCCTGCCCCAAAGACCTTGTGAGCCTTGCTCTGCCCCACTTCAGCACCCTGGAAATCTTCCCTTGGGGTCTGAGGATACACAAGTTTTTAGGTATCCAGCCAAGAAGCAGTTTTAACTGCCCTGCCTGTTTTCAGATTGTAGCTGGCTAAGGACAAACACATAATTAGTTCTCATTATCCCATGAAGACTAAGACTTCTGCCATCTAATTCAGTTACACTTGTGTTTAAGTACTTTAGGCATTTAAATTATTTCACTGAAGCCAGTAAACCTACTTTTTGGCTAAGGCATTTAATTAGGGGTTTTGAATGGAAGCCTAAGTGTTTGTTAGAAAGTTCAGGTAAGTTGCTTTGAAATCATGGAAAAACATCTTTAAGTAAATAAAAAAAAACTGAGCTATTTTTATTTCCCATTCTGGGAAAACCTTGGGCTGTTATACTTTAAAAGAACTATTTGTAAATGTTTTAGGTAATTTTTCCCCTTTGCCTTCATTTCCAGGCGTCCTGAAATTACAATAGTTGCTGCTGAACCCCTCCGTCCATCCTCCTGGTTTCCAGGTGCAAGTCCTGTCACTCCTCAAGGATTAGGATTCCCTTCTGCTTCATCTCATGCTCAGTGGAGGAGAAATGAGCATCTTCCAGCTGAGGTGAGTGTAAATTTACATGAGACATTGTTTGATTTACAAAGGTTAAAAACTCTTTAGGTTAGACAAGAACAATTTTTGCTTGCTCAGATTTTCATCACATTGAATAGAAGACTATGACAGTGTTCTTTTCCTATATATATGTTAATTTAGTATTTTTTAATTCATATGCCAATTTTTTTTAAGTATCATATCTGGACGTACCTTAATATCTATATCTCTATTTTGTAGCTTCCGCCATCGTACGAGCAGGTGATAAAAGAAATCAATCAAGTGCAAGTCAATACAACAAATAACAATAATGCTGCTGCTCCTAGACATACCACTACTTCTGCAACACAAACTGACTTTCCAGAGGAACTAATCAGCCATTTGCCAGGAAGTAATGTAAAAACTAGTGTGCCTACACACTGGGAATCAGCAGGCTGTCGAGGTGAGACTGTTTTGGATTTCTCTGTGATGAAAACCTTACTCTGTCTTCTGAAGATGAACTTTATTGTTGGTCTGTGCAGCATTTACTATGAATAACAGTTAAATTTCTGTGAATTATTACTACTATAAATTTCTGTAAAAATCCTTTCTTCTGAAAAGCTACTGTTGCATTCAGAATATCATTAAAGTTTTGTTCAATTCAACCAAAATGACAGTCAGAACTTTGGGGCCTTAGGAGCTCAGATATCTTATCAAAATAGCAGCACTTCATAAATTTAGACTGAAAACTGTGCTAACCAAGTTGGCAAAGCTACTATACTCTTCTTTGTTCTGGATTTTGTTTGAATGCCTCTCAGTGCTGCAAGTTAACAGGAGCTTTTGGACTCAACTTGTAGATACCAAGCATTTCAGCAGTCTTCAGCTTATTCCTAAAGTTTGTATATTTTTCCATTCATCTTTTTAGGGACAGAAATGTATTTTTACAAGCACTAGTAGAGTTCTCAATCAAAGACATCATGTTTACCATCCTGATGGCAGTCAAAAAAATAATACAAATGAAATGTTCTGGAACAGATAAGTAAAACCTTTTATTTTCTGTTAGCAGGGCAGAGTCCTCTTAAACCTCCCAGGCCTCCTGCAACTCTTCTGTCTAAGTCTCCTGCAGAAAATGAGAATCCTTTAATAGTCTTTGAAAATCCTGAACGTCAGAGGTGCCAAGAAAATCCCAGTGCTGTGATATGTCCTGTGCCAAAACCAAGATCAAGAAGCAATCTCAGACCTGTGGTCAAAAGTACTGAAAGTAAGATAGACAGTGGAGAAGAAGTGAACCAGCCCAATGCAAAACAGCAGCAACCTCCAATTCAGCAGTCACCTCTTCTGGATGAAGACAGCTTACTAGACAATCACTTGGGGATGGACAGCATGAGTGCAGAAAGGAGCCAAAATAGTATTGTTTCAAGGATCAAAGCTTTTGAATCCCAAGGCACTAATGATACCTCAGGATTATCAAAAAAGCCAGAAATTGCCCCTCGTTCATTTGTTCCAAGATCTGTTACCACTAAGAAGCCAGTGATTGCTCCAAAGCCAGGGGTAGGCAGAGTTTCAGAAGAGTGGGATGCATGGACTGAAAGCAAATCAACACCTTCCAAGGAATTGCAGCCTCAGCCTGAAATAGTTGGGAGCAGTGTTGTAACCAAACCTGAACTGCCAAAGAAGCCAAAACCCAGCCTTGTTAAAAGTAGCAGTAGTGATTTTCTTGATGCGAGGAGTGGATCAGTTGCAGAAAACAGCGATGGACAAAAGAGATTTCCTGTTCCTGCTCCAAGGCCTCTTGTTCCTAAGAAGTCATGTTACTCAGAAAATCCTGCCCTTTCTTTGGCCTCACTAAAACCAGTTGCTGCTCCTCCACGGCCTTCTGTATCTGCCCAAGACAAGGTTTTAAAGTCTCTGGGGGAATTATCCCCTGCAGCCAACTCCCCAGCACCTGCTTTGCAAAATAAACTAGATGTGGAAGGAGATCTGATCAGTTTTGATGATGATGTTTTGCCCCTAAGTCCAGCCTGTGTAGTTAAAGATAGCATCGGTTCTGAAGCAGCAGCAGGTAAGAAGAAATTTTTTTTAAACTGTTACTATGGTTATTCTTTGCAGGTGTATCCTGTGTGAGTTACATCTACCTGTCTTGTTGGGGTTTATGTGTGTGTAAGAAATCTTTGGTTTTCTGTTATGCCAAGATCACTATGAAATTACATGGATTTTAAGACTTAGGAGATTTCAAGGCTGTATGTATCTCAGAACTTGTCTGCTGGATATATTATGTGATTACTAAAATAATGATAAAAGACTTGATCTTATGTGCTAGATGTCACCTCCAGAACGTCTAACAGTTCTCTCTGGGGAACTTGGGACAGTGTATCTCTCACCATCTGATGTGACTCATTTATGTGAGTGCCTCAAGGTCTGTAGTGGAAACCTGGTCATCTGAAGAAGGAGCAGTGTTTGTGGCATATAGGAGCACTCATGATCAAACATACTGGGGTGGTCTGTCCATCTCACCAATGCCTACTCATTTTCTCTGTCCTATCTTTCTGTCCTGTCATGTGACAGCATTCTTGTAACACAGTTTCAGCTTCAGGGTTTTTTTTAATAAATGAAAATAATTAATTAATTTGGACAGATCAATTACTATAACTACATTCCTTCCATAAACCTTGTTTGATACTATTAGATACTTGGAGTCAATTTTTTTTAGTGCTGTTTTTAGGTAGTTTAAGACAGCTGGGTGTTGGGCAGTCATCGCATTTTATTGCGATAGGTTTTGCCCTCTTAATATTCAATATGTCTGGTTTAGTTCACCAGCCCCATTCCAATCTAGGGAGAGTTCTGTTTTAAAGCAGAGGGTGTGTCATACAAAAGGCTCGTTTAAGGGAGTGGCTAGGACTTAAAATTTTTTTTTGTTAGCCTCATCTATTAGGTTTGTGTGGCCAGAGTTTGATATTGGGGGGCTACAGGGTGGCTTTCTGAGAAGCTGCCAGAAGCTTCCCCCATGTCTGACAGGGTGGGAAGGATCCCATGCTGAAGTAGGGGAAGAGTGTTGAAGTCCTCCCCTGAAGAGGAAGGAGTGGCAGAGACAAAGTGTGATGAACTGACCACAGCCCCTGTCTTCATCCCCCTGTGCTGCTTCAGGGAGGAGGTGAGAAAATTGCAAGTGGAGCTGAGACTGGAAAGAAGGGAGGGGTGGGAGTAGGTGTTGTTAAGATTTGGATATATTTCTCATTACCCTTCTCTGATTTGACTGATAATAAAGTGAAGTGATGTTTCCCCAAGTCAAGTCTGTTTTGCCATGATGGCAGCTAGTGAGTGATCTCTCCCTGCTCTTATCTTGATCCAAGAGCATTTTGTTACATATTCTCTCCCTGTTCATTGGAGGAGTGGAGTGATAGAGTAGCTCTGAGGGGCACCTGACATCCAGCCAGGGTTAACCCACCACACATCATTTGTCATCTTAACTTTCACAAAAGAGAAGTGTAGATGCTGTGTAGTTGTCACGGCAAATCAATATTAATGATTATTAACAAATGCAATTACTTCACAGTTCGTGAATTATATTGACAGATGAAGTTCCAATTTGTTATTGTTTCTCCTCTGTATTGTCATAAAAGCCCCAAGGCAGATATATAAAGTTCCCTTCAAGTTTTAAATTATTAAGATTGGTATGTACAGACATACAGTTCTCAGGAGAGCTTATGTAAGCAACGAAATAAGGCAACAAAAGATCTTGCAGGAGAGGTGATTATTTCAACATGGATAGAAGTCCATTTTTTCTTGGGCTGATAGATTCCAGGAACATGGCAAAAATGTCACCAAAACTGAAAGGAGGCAGCAGTACAGGGTGACTGGAGAGGTGTTTTGTACTTATGTCACGGAAATGTATGCCTGATGGTGTCTAGGTGGGAACAGAAGCATGATCATTGTGTCTGGAGGCTGGAGTCATGGAATAGACCCTGTACATGTAGATGGTTTTAGAGGAAATGCCATTTAGGGTAAAACTTTTGTAGTTTCAGTCATTTTATTTTGATTAATTGAGGTCGCTAATAGAAGGAAAATGTACCTGCTCTATGTAGTGGGCAAGAAAAGAGAATATTTACATTTTGAAAATGTATAAAAAGGAAAATAATGTTTTACCTATGTACATTAAAAGACAGACTTGCCCACAACCTAGAAAAAATATAAAACATTAATTCTTCCATTAAATCAGAGGTTGAGTGATCACAAAGGAAAATCACCTGAGAAAAACAGCTTTCATGATGAAGTGATAAGAGTGTTGTTCTTACTCTTTCTGGTTGGTGTCCTAGGTGCTATTCTTTATTTAATTAAGAAGAAAATGCTTTCCGTCCTTGTGGCTAACAAAGGAATTATTCATAGAATAGTTTCCTTACTTCTTAAGTCACCTGCCCGTGATTTTATTCATTCAATAAAATGTCATCTACTTTGCAATCCCTTCTTGTCCACTAAAGAGAAAAAGGTGTGGCAGCATTACCACTTTATTACACTGCAAAATTAGGACTGATTCCAGATTTTTGCTGGCATTTTTGAGCTCAAGATCATATCCTGTACCCTGGATAACTAATAATCTGCAGTGTCCTGATAGAGCATGCACAAGAACAACACTGGCTCTCTGAAAATGAGGCAGCACAGAGCACTAACACTGGCTATTTCTCATGTTCCCATAGGAACAGCTTAGGGATTTGCAAGATGAATCCATGGCAAAATGTTTTGTGAAGGCAGGAAGAGAAGCTCTAATCTTGCTCCCAGTTCCCCAGACCTTTGCATTTCTTAGATATTTGTCATTGTCATTACTTAGCAAAATGACAGTGCTCTGCTTGTTGTTATGGCAACCCTTAGGAAAGGAAGGCAGCTTTTATGCAGTGGCATTGGAAGGCAAGCACCAATATCTTGTTTGTCAGAGAGCAGCATTACATTGCATATTGCAGTGTTACCGGAGGTTCATTTTGTCTGGAACAGCTCAGCTGTGTTAGGCCAACGTAAACAGAACTGCAGGGATCAATCCCTCTGCTGCTGGCTCCTGCTGTGAAAGGAGGAAGGGGAAGTGTTCAGTGATGATGAGGAGGCTGCAGAAGGCAGAAGTTGAAGTGAGCAATATGAATGAGAAGGTGAAACAGGCAAAACAAAGTTCAGAGTCTTCACAGCAGTTTAGTTGACTGATATAAGACATCAGCTTCCTCTAACAGAAGGCTAACGCCACCACAGCAGGTGAAAGATATTTGAATACTGTGTCTGCTAAGAACAACAGTGTTGGCAGCAAACCATTCTGGTTTCACCTGTCTAAATGTCAGTTTTTAACTAGTAGTTCAACTACCAAAACTAGCTGAATGATTCAAGTTTACCTCAAACAATCCTGTGAGATTTGTCAGTGTTTGACAGCATCTCCAGCAGCACAGCTGTTACTTGAGTTTACCCTTATCCAAACATCAATAGTTTTATCTTTGTCCAACCTATGTGAAGAGTGGAATCATTCTGGTGCAAATAGAGATTCTGGATACTGAGATTTCTTATAAAGCTTTCAGCATCCACTCGGAGTCTGTGGGAGCTTTGAAAGCTTTGAAATTCAGAGGGGAATTGTGACAGAATCTTGCAGCCAACTCATGATGCTGGCCCAAGGGAAGTGCCAGGAGGGAGAAGTCAGGAATGACAAATCTGTAGAACTATTTTGTCATCACCAAAAACAGTTTTAAGTGCCATACTTTTGGACTCAAAGGCTAATGTTGAAAGCCATTTATGTTCTAATGAAATTACTTCTATTTAAGTCAGTCATGTAGAATGTGAAGGCATCTGTTTGGGACTCCACACCTTTTGTTTCTAATGCTGTGATGATAGTTGTGGTATTTTGGATCATCTGGGTTACTTCTGCGTTTCTTTTATGGCTGATAACAGAAACTTATGCCGTTCCTGGTGGTTAAAAGTTTTGGTAATGTATCAGGTGGGCTCAATTCTCACTTACCATTTTTACAAGGCTTGGAAATTAAATTCTAGTGCAAGTTTAGCTGTGTAAATTTCACGGCTTCAGAAGACTCATGATTTTTACCTGTCACTTGTATTAGTTGCTATGTCAAAGCATGTAGTGGACCTGCTTGCTAAAAGTTATGAGAGTATGTTTTGGACAAAGAAGATCAGGTTATGGTGCATTTAGAGCATACATTTGAATTAAAACTTGGAGGTGATATTGCTGCAATGTTTTTATTCCTTTTCACATGTGGGGAGCTCTTCTCTTCTCCCTTCTCTCTGGAACAGCATATAATTCACTGATTGCTCTGTGCCTGACATAGCTGAACTCAATTTCAACCAGATGCTTTGAAAAGAAGTTCAGAGAGTGCCTTACCTTGCCAGCAGGAGACAGCTCTCATTTTGATATCTTCATTACATTCAGGTCCAACAGTAGTGAGGCTACTGCATTTCTTAATTGTCTTATCTGTCTGTCTAACTACTTTATCATAGTATAAAGGTTCATTTCTGTCTCTCCTGAGAAAAAAATATCCAACTAAAGCAATGCTGCTATTCATTTATATGTATTGTTGCTTCCTGTGGCATGAATGGTGGCACTTGTGTGACATTATAGACAATTCAGAAAAACTGCTGCTTGAGTAACTCCAGATTTCTCTGCTGTGGGGATATTGCCCAGCTGCTTGATTTTAATTGCTTCCTCAGGACGGAAAAGAAAAAAAAAAAAAAAAGGAAATGCTTCTAACTGATAGATTAGTCCAGACATATCATCAAAATAATGCAGCTTCTCTTAGGGTTCAGCAGTGTTTCTGATGACTCTTATTGTGGTTATTTTCAAGACACCTGTCTCCTTTTTTACTTATTGACAAATTATAACCCCAGAAAAGAATGAGCTGTCTCATCCATTTTAATCTGCTCTTTGGTATAAAACCCTGTAAAAACAGTTTTACCTGAGGACATACTGCTGTTGGAGATTGGGGGCTGTGCTGTGTCCTGTTGTTCTGCTGCAAGGTTGACAGTGTCCAGGAAAAGTTTTGAGAAGCATCCATTAACTCTTCAGTCACTACAGATGCTTGCTTAGTGGACATAAATTGGAGCCTTCAAGGACTTTGAAAGCTGGCACAGGTGAGGGCCTTATATCTAGGCTCAGGAAACAAATAAGGTTTTAAAATCATAGCTACATAATAGATGAGTAGCCCTTTAGGTTTTCAAATGCAAATTAATTTGTTTTGAGTTCCAGGTCTATAGATAGTGAAGTAACACACAAATAATAATGTTCTTAATAAGATCTGTCTTCTGTGATAATTAAATCTGTTTATTTTACAGTATTTGAAATGCAGATATCCTTTGTTCACAAAGTTTGTCAAAGAACAACAAAATGCTTATTTAAAAGAAAATGTTTTTTAAAAAGCCCCTTTTTTTGCTGAAAGCGTGTGAGGTTCTTGCAAGAGAGTAGATAGATATTTTACACAACATTATAAATTACCTTGTCCTTCACATTTTCAGCTAAAAAAACATATTTTGTGCATCTGACTGCTTTCCATTACCTGCTTTGGAAATTTCCGGCTTGCCTGTTTTGGGGCACTTCAATCTCTTAGCAATAGAAAATCATTTATTTACCTGGCAAGAATGGACAAGGCTGTGTTTCTTAATCTTCAGGGCAATTTGGGGGTATATTTTCTTGGTCACCCATTGTATGTCCAAATACCCTCTGGCATCTAATTTTTGAAGTCAGACCAGGTTACACAACCAATTTCTAGCAACATGCCCTCACAGCTGACGTGTTCTGGGCAGGAGGTTTGATCAGAGACCTCCTGAAGGCTCTTGCAATCTGAACTGTCCTAGTCTTACATCAACTAGCAAACTGGATCTGTGAGAGAGGAGTAGCCTCCCAACTCTCCCATAATAGCTCGTGCTGGAATGCACAGTAGTTTTGTGCCAAAGGCAGTGTAATTCCCATCACCTTTACTAGTACAGATGAACAATGAACCAAATGGTGACACTTTCAGATACACACAGGTGTAAAGTATGGGCATTCCCCCTCTCACTTCCAGAGAGAAAAAGCTCAGAAAAGGTCCATCTCTATCTCTCTGTAGGTACAAGTGTGTCATTTTCTACCCCATGAATGCTTTTATTGCCATTAAATGTTACAAAATGTCCAAGAAGTTTTGCTGTTCTAGTGGTAGATTGTATCTGCTCTCCAGCTTTCTTACTACATGGATGAGATGTCAGTGCTCAGTTAAGGACAGTTTGCATTTTCAGCAAGTACATTTAAGTCAAATCTTCTGTGGCATGTCTTGGCAAATTTTTTCTATACAGAGAATAAAAAACTATATACTTTACAGAGAATACAAAACTGTATAGTTTGCGCAGTTTTGTCACACTGATGGCTAGGCTCTTTCTGCAAAGCAGATTTGCTTGCCTCTCCTGCAGTTTAAAGTCTGAAGCATACAAAGTCTCCTCCCAAATGATGCTGCATTCCTGTTGTTTGAGTGAGCTGGTCCAGTCTCCTAGCGTTGAGAGAGTACCAAGAAGCCTAAGTGTCACCTGAGCTTACTTTCAGGTTCTGCACAGATCAGATGCTGAAAGAACATGCATCCTATTGTCTCTCTCTTTTTTTCTTTTCTATTTTTTTTTTTTTAATTTTCCTTTCTCTTAAAAGTTGCAGTCATGGCCTGATCATGACAATGTTCCGTGCAGAGGGAGCTGCAAATTGCATATTTTGTGAAAGGTGGTGTAGTCTATATTATTCTCTTTGTGTCAGAAATCTATTTCTGAAAACAGTGAACTGTTAATTTTCTTGATGAAAAATACTGTGGAAAGCAGATTGGTAAAATCACTGATGCTGGAAGGTAGATTCCATACCTGTCTAATACATCTCTCTGTTGTTGTAAATAGGTTGAGATTTAAAATGTCTGAGTGAACATCAGACTTTTGGCATTTCACAGTGTTTCTTGAGCATGAGCCCTATTTTTTGAGGTGTTACCTGTCAGGTTTCCTTTGACTCTCTGGCTGTATTACAAGGAGGGGCCTGTTGTTGAGAATCTTCCCCCAAGTGTGGGTTGATTATGCTTCCATAAACACCAGAGTGCTTTCACAGGGCTTGGTTTTAATAAAACCAGTTGTTGATGAGGTCTGTTCCTCTTCTCTGTTCCTGGAAGACTCTGGTGAGGATGCTGTTCTGTGTGAAGGGAATGTGGGAGTTTTGCCTTTAACAGCTGATTTAGGTTTTTAAATTAAACCTTGAAAGTGGACACAGTTGCATACTTCTGTGTTGGCAAGTGTAATATCAGCATCCACACCTTCGAACTTCATTGTTCTCATGTGTACTGAGTACTTCTTGCAGGACTGACCATCTTCACAGCAGATTGTATTATCTGGGCTTTTAGCCTTCCACTTACTATTTGTTTGGAGATTCCCCTTATTGCTACTGAGGTATCTATTCCCATCTTACTACCTCTCACTTTAAGACTATCAGTAAATATTTCAGGAAGGTACCCATCTATCCTTCTTGCATGGGCAAAATTTACTGCTTCTTCTGTAACCTCATTGTTAATTTTAAACAAGGGTGGTGTATGTGAATGGGAGGTAAAAGGTTGTTTCTCCAAAAATTCAAAGAAAGGAGATTATGTATGGATTGTTAGAATACACAGCTTGCATTTGTCTTTCCTTCCAACAAGCACAGTAATACATGTTATCACATAACCCTTTGAAACAGAAGCTCTAGAAAAATGAAACTAAGGAAGCCACACATTTTAAGCACTGTTGTAAAACTTTCATAAAAAAATCAATAGAAGTCTGTTGATATGTCTTATGAAAAATTACTTGCAGATTAATTTCCTTGAGCTGAGAAGCTTTAAATGAGTACATTAACAATTCTGTTTTCACACCTCCATGAATTATGCTCAAATGATGCCCAATTGTTGTTAAACAACATAAAAATTTGATATGTTGTCAGTCCCATTGCACAAAGCAGCACAGTCATTTTCTCAGCCAATTTCTGCTGCAAGCCCAGCACTAGGGAATGGAATAACACAAACAAGGTAATGAGTTTTAAACTAATTATGAGGTGACAACACTATAATTGAACATAAGATAACGAGTGGAAAACTAACGTTCATCAAATGGTTTTCTCAGCCTTAGAAATTGCTTTTCTCAGACTTAAAAATTGTCAGATGTATTGATGTAGGACCTCTGCCAGCTGCTGAATGGTCAAGAAAACTTGCATAGCTGTGATTAACAGCTATGCATCACATGTGATTAACACATATGCATCACAACAGCTATGCTATGCATCACATGCATAGCAGTGATTAACAGCTGACAAACAGCAATTTTTTACAATTTTAAATCTTCTTTATATTTACAGAACTTGGATGGTTTGAGATATTTGGAGCATTTCCACTCGGTCTCTCAGTGTCTATATTTTCATAAGATGGAGGCTTTGGAAAATGGTTTCCTCATTTTTCATGCAGAACTTCCTTCACCTTTGCAGAACATTACCCTGAGAGGTACTCTGTGTGCCAGAGTGTTCCTTATGGTCATGCTGTGTCAAGGAGCCCATGACTTAGCCCTGCTCACCTTTCCTCTGCTCATCCTGTGTCTCCAGCTTCCATTTAGGCAAATGCAGCTTTGGGGCCTTGCTGCCTCCTGAGGGTCACTCCTCAGGTCTGATGTAGAGTTGCCAGATAACTGAAAGAGAACAAAGCCCAGTTTCAGGGTTTAGGGTGTTTTTCAGCTGCACTTAAAGTCACTCTAAACACCAGCACAAAAATTAAGGTTTTATAAATCTTCAGGATTTTTAATGCAATTCAAGTGTTTGCATTGTAGCTAGCAGATGGAGGTATAAAATAGTAAAAGAATATTGCAGACTTGCTCCAGTGGTGGGATTTTGATTCCTTGTAGTGACTGTACTTTCAGAATGCTTGTACCCCACTTGTGGTCTGTGTTTTCAAGTCCTCTACAAAAACTCTTGCTGTGATGCAGTTTTCACTGAAGGCACCTAAACCCTCTACCCTCATGTGCTAATCCATAACTTGAACAAAATGTTGTTTCACCCTTACATTCTAAAGCATTGTGGGTTGCCCGTACCTAATTTCCAGATGCAGTGGAAATCTTTGGGCACAATGTGATGGAGCCATCTTTTGTCTAGATGGTAACAGAATTTATTTTTAACTGTAGCCTGTATACCTTTATCTGTAGACAAATTGCTGACCTGCCATGATCCTTTGTACCTGAAGTGTACACTCCCAGCTTTTGTACAAGCATCCTGACAGAAGGAATTGATTTGCTTGATTCCTGATTAAAATGAGATCTGAAGGCAGCCGGGTGGGTTTCTGGGGAACCTGTAGGCAGGTTGGCTTTCAGAGAGGCCACGGCACAAATCCACGCAGCACAGCCATACGGGGTGCATCTGCCTGTGAAGAAAGCCTTAAGCAAGGGGCTGGTGGGAGGTGGCATCTGAGCAGGGTGAGCATGCATGGGCCCTGTGGCATGTTGTCCCTGCTGTTGTGACAGCTGCATGCTGGCAGCAGGAGCTGGGGGCACTGCCAGAGGGGGCTGATGGCAGATGCACTGGCAAGGGGGAGCTGTGGCCACTGAGTGGTGTGCATGTGGGAGGGCATGAGGTTGTTCTTAAATAAATATTGCATTTCTTACATCTTACATGAATTGCCAGGCACAGATATGTAGTGTCTTGCTCAGATTGGATTGTATTGTTCAAAATTGTCCATAAGAAATCATGACTTCATATGACATAACATTTTTTTCTAAGTGTTGAAGATAAAATTTCATCAAACACAGATTTTTCCAACTTTATCAGGAAGTATGGCAGTAGTTTTGGGAAAGGGTATGCTTTTATTAAAGTCATGAGGAATTCAAAGAGATGCCCTGCATATTTCTTCTCTTGGACTGTGACACTCCATAAATAACATCCCATTGAGCTGCACATCTGAAAAGGCCAGCAGGAGAGATCAGGCTCAGTTGTTGTGGCTATGAATATGTGTCAGATTTATCACCTAGAGTCCTTCTCCAGTTTCTACTCTACACTTTTATGATACTGTTAAGCATTGCCATTTTACTGCAGAATTTGATAATGTCAGACAAAGAAGTAGCAGTTGTTAAGAAGAAAGAAGTATTGCTCTTTGACATGAAGGTGTGCTTGGGAAAGAACACAGTAATTTGGTCTTTATTTATGTACTAGTATTTTTAGAGCTGCCTTCTACATGCACCTATGTTCCTATGCCTGTTAGTAAGAGACCAGTGTTTAAGGTAATGAAGCATGAGAAACATTGCTTCTGTCTTACCACTGGAATTCTTGGGCAGGCTTGTAGAGGAATGAGTGATATAGGCAGGGGCAGAGCTCAGGCACAACTCTCCTTGATGTGAACCAGTTCCCTCCATGGGAATTGGTTTATAACCAACAAAATTATGCAGAATCTTCAGAAGAATTAGTTGTTCTACAGCAAGGACGTGTTGTAATCAGTAGTATTTAAATGTTTTGTATGTTTCAGTAGATATTTTATCTGCTGCAGTGCTGATTGTTTAGCTTTGACAAGATTGTATTGATTAAAACTTTTCAGTGAATGTTTTCACAGCTATGTCAGTGCATTAGATCAGGTGCTTTGTAAACATTTCCCTAAAGCCATTCTGATTTCAGGTCCCTTTAACCAAGCAATGCAGTTCCACTTGTTCAGTGGCTCATGTAATTCCAGAAGGTATCTGGAGCATGTTTGTGTTAAGTCTGCTATGAAAGTAGATGTACAAAGAAAAGCTGTTACTTACCAAGAGCTGGGTGTGCTAGCTGCATCAGCCTGATCTATCTATTTTTATTACTGTATTGAGTGTGAAATTTAAATACCCTTAATAATGAAAGCAATATTTGGTAAGATTTGTGTTCAAATGTTGGGGTTTTTTTCTCCTTCTAGATCCGTTTCAGCTCCTTACGAAAAGTGAACCTGCCAAGGAACAGACGGCTCAGCCAGCTTTGGCTCGGAAACCCACTGTAATCCGAATCCCAGCTAAACCCGGGAAATGTGAGTTCTTCACCCAAATGTCTGAGAAATGTGTTAGAAAAGCATTTCAACTGGAGCTTAAGTGATTTGCTGTTTAGTAGGTAATATCAGTTGCCAGAGGAATCCCGTGGCATGGTTTGACAAGTCAGAGGAGCCAGCCTGAGAGCTGTGGTGGGAGGCAGAGGTAGATGAGTGTTCCGCTCTCCCTCCTGCCTCCTTGAGTTTGATGTCTCAAACCTGATGGAGCTAATGCACATCAGAGGTGATACTGTATGTAAGGGGCAGATCTACAGGCTGGAAAAGAAGACTTGGAGGAGACCCCTGCAGCAGAAGCAACCTTGTTTTGTCTGCCAAACCATATTCTGGAGCTGAACCTTTGGCCTAACTGACTTTGGTGCTGACCTTAGCTGAGGTTTAGTGCTGCTCCCAAGCTTCCTTGTCAAAAGAAAAACATTGGTGCATTAGACTTTCCTTCAAATACAACTTGGTTGGGATGTTTAGCATAGTTTTCATCATTTAAATCAAAAAGTTCCTTTGATCCTTGCTAGTTTTGAAATCTGTGGCCATTTAAGCAAGAATGTTTAGGTAGCATTTTAAGGAAATAAAAAGAGGCATGTGAGAATCAGGATGCAAAAATCTTATGTGTTCAGTTTTGCATCAGGGTCCTGACTGTAGTTTTCTGAGAGTCACTGTATTCCTAAAGCCTGCCACCTCTAATCTTTTGCAGCTTTACAAATGACACTGACAGCGTCTCAGAGTGGAAATTTATCAATGAGCCACAAGGTCTTTGTGTTGGTCTTTGTATGCTGGAGTGTGTACTCGCAGAATTCTGTTTGGCCTTATCTTTGATCCTCAGAGCTTAGGGAAAAATGTCAAAAGATAGCTCTTAAAACTCATGTTTCAAAATCATGTTTTGCCACATTTAGTAGGTGCACAGTCAACTTGTGGTAACTGTATGGCCAGGTGGTATTTCTCAATAGTGGTTTCACTCATTATTTCCCATCTCCCCCTGTCACCAACCCACTGTTAAAATACTCAATTTTCTTTTCCCCTGCATGTGTAAGAAATGCAGTGGAAATTATTTAAAAATGTAGATAAGACTGGAGATAAAGCTGTGAGGAAAAGTCTTTCTGTTAATACCTGATTAAAAAGAAAAGTTTTTTTCACTTGGAAGAATATGTCTGTAAAGAAACTATGACATAATTCTTCTCTATAAAGGAAATTTTAATTACAATTAAAACTAAAATTAAACAAAAAGCCAGCCAACTACCTGACATTTTTTTCTTTTTCCTTTTTTTCGAGATGGATACCCTTTTGAACTTAGAGATAACTGAGCTCTTGCTGCTCTCTAGTGGTAATTGAAATTTCCACAAAGGGCTGCCGGTCCTGTACTTAGCTATAAACAGCAGGAGGTTGTGAAGGACTGCCTGCCTTATGGGAATCAGTGGTTGGAAGATTAATGGGGTAGGGAGGAACAGAAGCATATTCCAAGAAAACAGAGTAGCCTTTTGTCAAATAGGAGCTGCTGCAGAAATGTAACCTGTTAAAAGTTAAAAGAGGAGAACAGTACAACTGGGCCAAAGTAAAAATTGATATAGTAGGGCTTACATTGTTAAGGGGCCACATAATCTCTGTACAGTCTTTTGCCATCTTGTTTATTGAGGAGATAAATTCTGTCAGGAACCAGGAAAAACTGAAAAGCCTCAATGAACAAACAAAATAACACAAATTTTTAAAACCCTCCAAAACTTGCCCACCCAGCACTACCAAAAAAGGGACAGAACTGCTTAAGAATTTGAACTCCAGTGAAGTTTTCAATTAGGACTAGCATTTTTTGTTGAGATGTGGTTAGAAAGGAAACATCAAAGTTCCACTGCAGTTATTACACTTAGAAATCACTGAAAATAACACCTGACGTCGAGTTCTTGGGGATTAATTTTTTTTTTTTGTTCTTCTAGTTCCCTTAATTCTGACCTTAAAAAGAGTAAGAGAGAGGAAATTTGGCTGTCTGTGTATATAGCAGGATTGGAATTGGTAAATAAATATTTTATGCTTTTTTATCAGTAAGGTATGGTAAAAAAAGATTTCTTTAGGCATTACTGCCAGGTATTGGTTTTACTTTTCATCCATTGCAGTACCTTAGAAAAGTGGTGAACTTTTTTCCCCATACCTGGTCACTGCCAACACAGTAACTGTGAGCTTCTCCTAAGAATTGAACTGATCCATTGAACTGAACTGCCCCATTTTTAAACATCACAGCAGTGTTTTACATAATAGTAATGCCACAAAGGTGTTGAAAATAAGCAACACTGCTCCTTTCTATGTGTTGTTTCTTTGTTGAGAGTAATTTTCGTGAAATGAGCAACTGTTTTGTTTTGAATAGCATCTCTCCTCCTATTTTTTTGTCATTAGTCTATTAGTGTCCAGGCTGTCTACACATATTTTTATGTAACTCCAAGTTTAGCTGGAAGTCAGAAGAGCTTAAGTGTCTGTAGTTCTTTGTATGAAATTAATTTTCTTATTATACAAAGAGATTGCAAAATAGATGACATGGTTCCAATATATAAAGACAAAATTGGTAAATATGCTGGTAAAACCTGTCCAAGTACTTCCCAAGTTTCAATGGCAGAGACACTGAAAGCAAATGTCATATATTTAGAAGGGTTTTCTATTCTTTATTGAGCATGAGGACATCATCACTCTTCCCTAGTAAGATCTGTAGTGTTTCCTCTTTCATGTCTAAACTTGCTTTTCTCATTAAAGACTACCTGGAAACTTCCATCTCTGTTTTCTGTCATCCTGAATTTTGTAGCAGGCAATAATTTATTTTCTTGCCTTTACCTTTCTGGAGGTTCTTCCATCCAAGTCTCCTGATCTTTCAGGGTTGCTTGAAATAACCCTCAGCTGTTTTCCAGCCTGAAGGATATTCCAGGAGCTGACAGCTGAAAAAAAAAGTGAGCCAGTTTAGAAATGTGGTGATGGCGTTTCAGGGTATCCAGTAATGAATCTGACATTCCAAGGGGTAGAAACTCTTCTACTCATCTAATATTATATCACCAAATATTGCAGCTGAAACTCTGAAATGACTTGCTGGTGTCTTTAGATTAAAGTGAAGATCCATTTTGCAGGATGGGAAGTACTCCTGAATTTAGCCTTAGAGTTAGGATGTTCCTCTCATGTCCCTTTTCCCTTCACTGCTCTTTAAGTGGTTCTTCCCTTTGGCTGCTCCAGCTTTGAGGAGGGAAATTGCATTCACACAAAAAAATGTTCCAAACAACAGTGGATTCCTTTATCTATTGTTGATCCACATGAAGAGGGTATTAATTAGACTTTCATTTGGGATTTTTTGTTTGTTTTTTACAGCTTTAAATGACAACCCACATAGCCCTCCTCCACTTCCTGCTGAAAAGCCTATTGGGAACACATCCAATATCACAGTGGGAAAACCCAGCAGTGGTGACCTAGTGAAAAAAGGGGTAAGTTAGAACTGTTTTCCTGTATCACAGCACTGTCTACTTTGGTTAAAAGATCTCTTGTGATCCTCAAGCATTTGTAAAGTAAGTTGTTTGAAGGACCAGAAGATGAAAACAGTTACTCAAAAATATAAGGCTTTTTTCTTTAAATTCTGTTCTCTAATTAATTAGGTAATTTAGACTGCTGTCAGTTTTTGAAAAAGACTCTGGTGATTTTACTAAGCTTTGATCATATCTTCAATTTTCTGTATTCATCATCTGAAATCATGATTCTGCAAGCGAGTGCCAAAAGCATTGCAAAGTGGCTCAAAGTCCAGTGGGATTTACATGGTGAAATGTTGTCAGTGTTGTGCTTTAGAAATGTATTTTTTTACCTTCTTGCACACAATTTCTCTTGGTGTCTGTACTAATTTGCAGGCAGAGGAAACTTTTCTGTAGAAGAATGAAGCTTGCTTTTTTTCAGCTCTTTCTGCTGAGTAGAACCACCTATTTTGGGAAGTAAGGCTCTGCTCCTTGCTCTGGGACATGTACATAGTAATGGTAGGCATTGTAGCTAAATGACATTTGACACAGATTTTCAAAAGGGAATTAAACTAGAAAATGACAGTAAAATTTACAAATATTGAGTTTTCTGATGACAAGAATGGCAGAGAATCTTGTGAAAGCCCCAGACAGTAAAAGATCAAATAAAATTAAGAGCCCTTACTAGATGGATGCTGCCAACAAATGCCTTTGTAGCTACCTCTACCACTAAGATAAAGGATATTAAAATGTTGCCATTGAAAAGGCTGTTAAGAGAGGTTCCACCTTTTCTGAATAATGCTGAAAAAATAATTTATGAAACAAGACATTAAATGACATTTTATGCAGTGGAGCTACAAAACTTTTACAGTGTCATCCAGGTTATTGTGACAGACGTGTAAGCTTCAGCTTTTAGAAAAAGATTGTATTGAATCCACTGGAACATTGAAATTCTATGTTTGGAAGGGTAAGAGCTGTACTTCTAAAACTAGTATTGTCAGTGGAAGTGATTAAATGACAACAGCAAAAATTGTTGCCCATAAGCAGCAGTTGGCACAGATTTCTTCCTTTGCACACAGAAGAGGAAAATTTTTGATATGAAGATAACATCCTCATCTGAAAGTGGCAGGTTGTTTTCTTTCTAATAGGGTCATTTAATCAGAACATGAAATTTGGGAACTCAATCAAGGCTCAGATTTTATCACAAAATATATCTGGGTGTTCTCTAGATGAGAAAAATCACAGAAATTGTTTGAGTTTCAGGCATATTCAAGCAGCTAATTAAGTAAACAAGACTGTTCAGACCTGTCTCGAAGTACTGGTTCAGAAAGGGTTCCTTTGAACCCAGATTCAGCAATCTGATTTATGATGCTGTTCCAGAAGCAGCTGTGCTTGTTCCCCAGAGCTGGCAGAACTCTCTGGCACTGGGATGAAAACGAGCAGCAGGAGGCAGTAAGGATGGTCACTTGTTAATCCATCCCTGTGGTCCAAGCCCTTCAGACATGGCACATGCCCTCCTCTCTGACTGCTCTATGGGGGTAATCTCTGGCAGGACAGCATGGGCAGCTGGGAGGAGTGATGCCTTTATCTGCCAAAGCAAGATTCACTGGGATTTGTCTGTGAGATCTCTAGCAAACATATTTTGATGCCTTCTTTAATGGGAGCTAATGTTGTTTGCAAGAGATGCTGTCCTGTGTGAGTTGCATTAATGTCATGTTTTCTGCTTTAAGCCTGTTCAAAGTGTTCCGTGTGTCAAAGTTAAATCCAAGTTGATAAAGCAAATCCCTGTGGGCAGTGTAATTGTACAATTGTATGACTCTCCTGGAATTGGCTCTTAAGTCCTTACTGGCATGTAGTAGGAAAGGAGGGGCTGGGTCATACTTAATGCACAATTGAAGCTATGTTTCAGGTGGTAAATCAGCTTATCTACCCTCCATATTTTTCTCCATATCCAACAACACTTTAAAATTGCAGAATCACACCATAATTCTTACTACTTTACTCACAGACTTCCAGAAAGTCTTGTTTTTCATGTCCATATGATATCATTTGATATAAGAATTATATCATTTAAACAGGATTCTTTATTTTCCTTAGGCTTAAAGAAATGTCTTTTTTCTTTTGAATGGTTGTAGGAGTTGGATCACTCAGAACAAGGTGGAGTGCCTCAGCTAGAACCTCTACTACCCCCAAGGTGAGTGTGGTTCTCCAAAAGCCCTTAAAAGTGTTGTTTCTAAATTAATTTGCATAGTTAGTTTCAGTGTAGACACTATTGACTCCAACCATAGCTCAATAGTCTTGGCTGGGCACTCTGCTCAGTAATAAATAGGCAGGACCAAGTTGGTAGCTGTTTAATACTTGTTTGTACAGTATGGTATGAGCAGGGTGATTATAGGAGAGCAGCTGTTTAACTTTTCAGCTAATGTACAGTGGCTGCTGACAGTCATTCCTTTCTGAATCTTTAACCTTTTCACCCACAGCACTTGCACTTGTGGTGGGATTTGGGTGGTGAGGGAATGGAGGTGGCAGATGATGCCACCCTGAAAAGGGCAGATGCTGGGCCAGCAGCTTCCCAGAAGCACTGGCTACTCTATACACTTTGGACCTAAAATGCAAGTGCAGGATCAATGACAGCCTTGGGGTTTTTTATTCTTGTGAACCAAAAAGAAAGAATGTCTCCAAGGGCAAAAGTTGCTGGACCAGCCTTTAATTCATGTTCATCAATGCCAGAGACACAGTGGATGGAGATCTGGCATTGACTGGCCAGCCCACTGTGGGTATCTCAGTGTTTGCATTCTAAATCTGTGAGTTTAAACACAAGAGTTTGCTCTGTTGTGTTAGGACAAGAGAATCTTTCTGTTATTGAAATGAGTCTATCAATAATAATTAGTATTAATTAACAGGAGAGAACATGGATATGCCACAGGGAAACACCTCGTTTACTGGCTTGTTCCTTCCCCACATTCAGTTTAGCATAACATTCCTGATTCTTATGAGGGTCTCTGGGACTGCAGTAAATATTTTGTCCTTTTACTCTTCTGCTCAAATGGATTTTTAATTTATTTTAAGTGAGCAGTAAAATAGTTCACTGAATTGCTTGTTAGGGTCTTCTTGTTTAGTTAAGTTGCTTTAAAAATGTGTGAGTCGGTCTGTTTACAGATTTAAAGTAGTTTAACTTGGAATATCCCCTTTTGTCAATATTAAAAATGCTTACTTTAAGATGAGGCCAAGAAAAGGGAGAGATGGATGATGATGAGAAGTGGAAAATTTTTTTGACATTTAAAAATTGTTCCATACTCAAATAGTAAGAGAGAACTCTTATCAGGAGCATTAGTAGAGCACTAGTATCTTCTCAAGTGATGGGTGACACTCACAAAATGTGTTAGAATGATACTTCAAAGATCCACCAATGCACACTTGTTGGGGTTGATAATTTTTGCAGACCCATGAGGATTGTACATGAGCAAATAATTATGCTGAATTACATTATATGAAACAAAAAACCAGTTGTAGCAGAAACTTGCAGTATCTTGTTGAAGATCTCCCAATAACAACCAAATGATACTGCAATTTTGGAATATTACTAGTAATATTAATTGCTATTAAATATTACTACTGTCACTTGCTAGTCTCTGATTTTGGTTTCTAAACTGCTTGTCTGCTAGTAGGAGTGGGAGACCTCTATCATTGCCAGAGAACTTGAGTATTTTCACCAGTGTTTTCTTTCTGTAGTAGACATCTGTTGCATAAAAAATGGTAAATTGTGCTATTGATGGCAGTGTGCAAAGTGGTGTGGTATGAGTTTCATCAGAGTCACTTTAGGTAAGTGACATCCCAAGGAATGAGCCAGGTTGATTCCTGAAGACCAGCTTTCACAAAAGCTCTCTAATAGCCGAACTTCATCCTGCAGCAGCTACAAAGAAAGCTCTTTCTGGAGGTGGATTGCTGAAACAAGTCTTCCTTATTTAGTGGGCTCCCCAGAAAGCTGGCAGGCTGTTGGAAATATGTAGTCAAAGGATCTGTCTCAGGGCTTGATCATTGGTCCCAGTCAGGATCTGAAGAGTTCATGTATTCCTGGAAAGCTTCAGACACTACAAACTGTGCAGCCCAGGTCATCACAAATCTTGTTTCCTTACTGCACACTCTGTATCTAGGATGAAGTGGCAGGCTTATTATGTATTTTTATCTGATGGTTTGCACAATTTTTAGGCCTGTGGATGGAAAAATTATACCTGCTCGACCTCCCCCACCTAAAAGTGTTCCTGGCAGGCCACCTCCACCAAAATTCTCTGCAGCCAAGACCTCCTCCCAGAAGGATGTTCTTTCGCGATCTATTTCGGACAGCGCTTCTGATAAAAAAGACAACAAGTTCAAGTTGGGACCCAAGAGAGCAAAAAGTGCAGTCTTTAAAAATCCAGATCCAGCATTACCTCCTAGACCTAAACCAGGTCATCCTCTCTACAATAAATACATGGTGAGTTGAGATATTCTGTCTGAGTACATTGTTTTTATAAAACAGTGCTGGTTAAAATACTAGAAAAAAAGGTAGTTAAACCTGCTAAAGTAGGTTAGTATTATGTGGCTTTCAAAGTGCATCTATCAGCATAATCTTCCCTAGAAATTGCTAGTAGATAAATAGTAATAAGTCCTGTAAGGCAATACTGGAGAAAGCAATAAATACATGTAAAGTATAGACCTGTGTGGTGCATTTCTGTGTATATATGTAATTATTTTATCTTTAATGCATAGCTCTTGGGGCTTGGGGGTTCTTTTTCCAGTCACCGGTTCTGAATTCTCTTTCAGTGAGATTATGCTGAATAATTGCATTTTTATATTGGTTCAGCCATACATATCAAAATGCTTAGGGAAATTGGGGAAGCATTGGAACTTATAAAGTACTTGACCTTATTTAAACAAGCTTGCAAAGTGTGAGGAATGTAACATTGCAAATCTTATATTTTTCATGCTATTGATGCCATCCCTTTTCATTATAAAAATGGTTTTGGTGTTGTATGTGTTATTATGGAATTTTAAATACAAATGGATCAACACTGCAAATAAAAACAAAGGTCTTTCCCCAGAAACTTGAAACTGGTCAGTGGTAGAGCTGATGACTGCTTGAACTGGTGCTCTTGTCAGAAAAAAACAGCCACTCAGCCATAGCATGAACAGCATCAAAATTCCATCAGCATGAAGTGGAAACTTTCTGTTGCCACCTTTTTGATTTTTCACTTTTGCATATAGAGTTTTGTGTATGAGATTTTTTTCTGTAGGAGATCAGTAGTAATTTCCTGCCCTGAAATCTTACTGTCAGTGGAAAATTTCCTCCCAGGGTGTTTTTCTAGTGCCCTCCATGACAAATGAATATATTTCTTCATCAGAGTGTCTTTCTGAATATCTTGTAGTGTATGGTGTGATACCAGTTAAGTGTCTAAGACACTTTTAAAGGGGGTGACACCCCCTGAGTTTCTCAGAGTGTCAGTTCATATCACCTGCAGTCTGTTCTGAATGCCTTCCAAAGGAACCTGTCCTCTTCCACTGGACTCCTAATTACCTGTAGTGGGTGGTTTAAATAGTTCAGTCATCTGACTGTTATCACTTGAAGTGAAAATCTGAGATGCTTAGAAGTGAAAAAAACTTTTTCATTTGCCTCTGTTTCTCTTCAAGCTGCCTGTGCCTCATGGAGTTGCCAAGGAAGATTGTCTTCCCAGGAACACTGGAGAACTGTCCTGTAAGGTAAGGTGCTTCTTTCCTGCTGGCTTAAATATTAAATGAACAAGACTTTTTGCAGTAAAGTATCAAATGTTTTAGTCTTCAGAGGTTACACTGAGACATGTAATAGTGATTTATTAAATCCTTGTGTTTCTGTAATCAAAACAAAACCCAATAATGGTGATTTGCCTCATAGCACAGTGATATTCAGCTTATGGAACAGAGCAAGAGTAATTACTTGGAGTGCCAGAAGGGAGAGGAAACTGGTAAAGTTCCTCCATCTCACAGGAAAATTATCACTCCCTTGGCTGAGTATCTGAGAATTGAGCAAAAGATAAGTGAGTACTTTATGAAGTGCTGTACATGGTACATCAGCAAATTGGCTTTGACATACATATTTGAAAGTATTCTCTTCTCTCTGCTTCTACAGATCCTGACTTGGTTTTAGGGCATGACCCTATTAATATTAAATAACTAGTGGAAATTAGAGCTATGAGCAGACTTTTTGACTATTATCAAAAGCCTGCATGGCTGAAATAGATTTCTGTGCATAATGTTATTTTCTGTTGTAATTCAGGTCTTACCTTTGTCTATGTTTGGATTTTTGGTGGGGTTTTTTTGGGGTTTTCTATGGGGTTTTTTGTTTGTTTTTTTTGGGGGGGGGTCGTTGGTTTTTTTTGTTGTTGTTGTTTCAGTTTTTTATTTTGTTTTGGGGTTTTTTTGTACATAGTGAATTACTTCAAATGTAATTCACACACCATCATTGTCATCAGTACAGCCTAAAAATTCCTAGTGGGTGGGACAGAGAAGATGGCTCAGCATTTTGAATATAATTTCTCTTTATGAAGATGCCACAACAAAACTGTCAGCTCCCCTCAGTGTTACCTTAGTGTAAGCAAAGGCAGAGGGGCTTCCCTGCTCCTCTTGGAATGTTTGTTTGCTGTCCCTGCTGAGTGTGCTGGGGCAGAGTTGGGTTGGCTGTTCTCTTGAGCAAGGAAGAGTGGCTGGTAGCACAAAGTACCAAGCACCAGTACAAAATTTGTCCACAGCCCTTGCAATTAGTGTTGCTATCAGTCTACAGATTTCTGGCCCACAGAGATAGTTGAGGCTTTTTCTATATTTGGAAAAGTTGCATGACTTCCCTTCCTTTCACTGGCTCAAAGGTAGATTTTGGTGAAATGTATTCTTGTTTATACTGGCAAAAGGCATACAGAATTCAAACCCTTTGCTGTGTGACCAATAACCATTTCCTTCTGCAATACCAGAAAAACTCTGTGTCCAAAGTCAGAAAATGAATTCAGGAGCACATAACAGAGAATCTGTTAGTATCTTCCATGATTCATAAACTACTTGGATTTATTTGTTGTTGTCAGGATTCAAACCACCCTCCAAAGGTTTCTGACACAAGTGCACCTCATGCTGTAGTCCTGCATGATTTTCCTGCAGGTAAGTAAATGTGAATATTCTGGAAGCATGTTTTACTTTAAGACTGTCAAATGGAAATTTTCTTAGAAATTAGAGCTTAAAAATGGTGTGGAACTCAGTCTGCAAGGTCTGCACATAAAGTTGCTCAAATCAGTGGGTTTAGATGTAGATGGGTCCATCTTTCAGTTAAAGCTAATTGATTTAGCAGGTAAAATTAAGACTTTTTTAAAGCTGATTCTGTTTTTTTCTGTGGTATTTGTATTAAGAAGGTTTTACTTAGAGAAAATCAGTGAATGTGACAAGTACTGTTAACTGAAATGATATTGTCTTACAGAGCATGCTGATGACTTGGTCCTTCATTCTGGAGACACTGTTTGTCTTTTGGAGAAAATTGATAGCGAGTGGTACAGAGGAAAATGTGGGAATCGCACAGGGATATTTCCTGCCAACTTTGTTAAAGTGGTTGTATGTAGGCTTTGTATACATTGCTACATAACATCCTGTTGCATTTGTTTTCTGGTTCTATTTTGCTAAGGCTCCTGTGTGTTTAACTCCATAATGTGTTTAGATAATCTCTTATCCCACTGGCAGCACAGGAGATTCATCAGCTTGTTTGTGTGGTATTAGAAAGATGCTTGATTTGGCACAACCAGCTTGTGTTATGGGGAATAATTTGCTGTCAATTTAAAGCCAAGTGAGAAAATCATTGCCCTTACCAGATTCTCTTTGGAAACATGCATAGTTTCTCAGGGTCCTCAAAGCAGATTATTTTTTGACAGCTGCATGTCAGAATCAACACTCAGTATATGATGGTTGATTTTTGTGCCTCCTCCCAGTTCCCCATCTTCTGTCATTTTCTCATCCCTTGAACTTTGCTGGAATCACCATTTTTTTAGCCATGTAATGAACTAGGTCAGAGTAGCAATTTGAAACCATGTTGGGTTTTTTTTCTTCCTAGAATACTGTTTTTTCCAACAGGATCAATTTGCCTAAGTGGTTTTCTAAGTGGCTGTACAAATGGTTGTGCTGGCACAGTGCAAGGAGATTGTGTTGTTGCAAATGAGCAGCTTAAAGCAATCCTGTTGCTCAATGTGACACTTGACAGTGAGTGGAAGGCAAGAGGCAGGTGCTCTGTTGGAGCCCAATGGTAATTCATTTAAAAGGGATACAGTATGGTTCCCTGCAGTCAAATGCTGGGTCAAACCCATTGCAAACCTGAGCCTGACACTGAAGTCCATTTTGTGACAGTGGGAAGGGCATTGGGCTGTCCACACCTGCCATGTGGACATGGAGGAATGCCAGAGTGACACCAGGATGCTGGGAAGGTGCATGGCTTGCACCATGCCAGGTGCAGGAGGTGTCTGTGGCAGCATTTCCTGGGCCAGCACATCTGGCAGAGTGAGCCCTGCTGCTGCATGGGCAATACCAAAGATTTGGTGGACATCAGAGAGGAGAGGGTGTCTGTTTAGTTTGTAATGGTGGTATTGGAGAAAAATTTTAAGATCTGAGAAGTGCTGAAGAATAAAAACTAAATTCATAGTTAGTAGTAATGGAACCATGCTTGATTCACTTTCACAAGAAAGATTTGTTAGCTAAATTGATTGGCTGTTTCTACACAGACCAACAGTTCCATTTAAAAGCTCTTGCTTCTACTGATAGCTAATGAAGAAAAGATTTTATGTTAAAGTAGCAGAGTGAGTAGTTGGAGTCGAATTCAGCATTGATACAGACAGATACAACTTCATAAAAGCTAGGGAAAATGCATTTCTATTTTAGTTGTAAAAATTTATTATCCTTTGAGGGCAAAAATCTTTTGTTTGAGAATTTGGGGTTTTTTTAAAAAGAAAAAAGAGTGCAGTACATGAAGCTAATTTACTTGAGTGGATTCTCCTGTTAATTCATGTCAGATTTCATCTTGATAAAAGGTCTCCATACTATACACTGCAATGTGTTTTACAATATTGAGCTGGGTAGTAGTTTGGATTTAGACACCTAACAATAATACATAGTTATGGCTTCCCATAGAACCTTCAGAGCACCACAGATACCAGCTCCTTCAGCAAGAGCAATGCAGAGATTATTTGTCCTAAAAGGCATTGTGATTTCTTCCAGTGCCTCACACAAGCTGTGGAACATTCCTGTTGATTTAATGGGAGCTGGCTGTGTAATAGTGAGCTGCAACCCAAAGCTCTTCACTAGGGCCTCTCAGCTCCTGGTCCTGTACATCTCACAGATCATGTCACACCAAAAATACAGTTGAAATCCTCCTGTGAGAAAGGACTTGAATGTTGGGTGTTTGATATACTGGTGTATTGATTTTTAAAGTTGTATTTCTCTAATTCAAGGGAGATTTGTGAGATGTGGTTTTGTTTGGAGAGCAGTTGGCTACCAAAGCACAGAAGGGATAAGTGTAAACAGTAGTTTTGTCTATTGTGGTGTACTGTGCTAGTAAATAATTGAGAGCAATTACCAGTTGAGAATTGGGATCTAAATTCAACAACATGTGGTAGCATCTAGTCACGTATTCCGTCAATCAGTCATGCTACAAGTAGAAACAATAGACCAGCTTCATAAAACAAAACATTAAATATTGCTCCTTGTTTGCATAAGATTAAAAAATGAGAAAACAGGCATAAATTTACATTAATGTGATCATATATCAGAGCATGCCAGGGATTACAGAGTGTCACACATCTGAAAAACAGATTATTTTAACCAGTTTCAAGTTTATTGTGGTAAGTTGCCATGAGCTTGTAATGGAAGATACAATTTATTTTGTTGTCTTATTAGATTGATGTTCCAGAAGAAGCCAACAAGAAAAAAATACCCTCTTCATCACGATGTATCAAGTGAGTCAGATGAATCTTATTTGCTTTCTCATGTTGATTTACAAGGAATGAAAAAGAAATATTAACTTTGAAACAGGGGCTCTCTGCACTAAGGTTAACAATTTATTCACTAAAATACATTGTAAAAATTAAATTATATGTTTAAAAATCTGAATGTTTATGATGTTTTATAAAGACTCATATTTAGTTTTAAAAAGCCTAAAACCCTCCTTTCATGAAAACTGGTTCCAGAAACCATGAACCAATCTAATTAACGTCAGTAGCATTGTACACCTCTCTCTGCTCCTGACCTTGCTGCTTTCTTCCATTGTCCTCACAAAATGTAACATGTTAGGGCTCCTACTCATGGGAAAGAACAAGGTACAAAAGGAACAGAATATAGAGGTACTTTAGGCAGAGAAATCTATCTGTCCTTAAGGTATGCTGAGGTATGGGTAAATCCAAAGTTCCCCCCAAATTATCAAATGAATTGCCAGCACTTTCATTTCTGATTTTCAAACAACTTGCACTATTTGTGGGCAAGAAATGATTTTTCATGTTCATCATTTCTCAGTGATTTTTATTGGATTTTGTAATCATTAATTCCAGGAATTAAAGCAAATTCATGCAGAGGCAGGAGCAACCAGTGTCAGTGGGATCATTCAGTTGTTCTTTAGATGAAGCTTGGTTTGTCAGAAAAAAACCCTTTATTTTAAAAAGTTGCTTCTGCAGCTAAGAAAGAAACAGAAAGTTCTAGCTCTGTCCTGAAAGAAACACCTTTGCAAAGATACTTGGTGGGGGACAGGGGTGGGAATCAAGCTGCTTACCTTTTCTGTGTGCTATGAATATATAGAAAGAATTAAAGCCTATTACTGCTTTTTTCCAGCATGGCATTTCTGATTGAGCAAAAATTTTCTTAGGTTAATATCTTAAATTTAATTTATTAGGTCTTAAATAATGAAATCAATTTAAGTCAAGGGGAAAAATAATTAGGATTTTTTTCAGTGCTGTACCAAAATATATAAAACTTATCAGATGCATTGAAGTTTCTTTCTTTGATAGATAAGCTTTTTTCCCTATAAGATTAAAGGGATGGATTTTACAGAATAAAGTATATTAAAGTAGATAAAACCTAGCTTCTTCATATGAAACCTCCATGTATTTGGGACAAATACACAGCACTCACCCCCACCCATGTTTGAGTGCATCTAAATGGGATGCTAGCTCAAAAAATAATCAAACTCTTAACAAAAGTGTATCAGGACACTTGCTTGGACATAGGCAAAGATATGAAATTGGAGAAGGTGACTGAGAAACAAGGGGGTTTATTGTTACTTGGAAGGGAAATAGGGTCTTTTGCAAAATACTGTAACATCCAGCAATTGGGATGCAGAAATTGCATCTGGCTTCTCCAGACTCTGTACTCATTCTCCTCAGAAAGCAGAGATTAGAACCAGGGCAGGCCCCCAATTTTCCACCTGTCCTATCTTCAGTGCATTTTAATAATTTTAATTAAAATATCAATCCATATATTGCACACAATGCTGTCTTATTATTAAGTAGAAAGTAATAATAAAGAAGCAAAATAATTTTCTCTTTTGTTTGTGCAGAGGTCCAAGGTGTGTAGCACGATTTGAATACATTGGAGATCAGAAAGATGAGCTCAGTTTTTCAGAAGGTGAAACTATTATCCTGAAAGAATATGTAAATGAAGAGTGGGCCAAAGGAGAGCTCAGAGGCACGTCTGGAATTTTCCCCTTGAACTTTGTGGAAGTAATTGAAGACCTACCTGGAACAGGTATGAATATGTTTGCAAAAGTCTTCAAGAGCCTGTTCTTGTACTTAATGCTAATAGGCAGCATATAGGAGAAAATTCCAAAAGGACAGTGATTGCAGAAAAGAGGTAAAAAGAGAGGGAAGACTGATAAAAAATCCGTCAAAATTAACAGTAGGACTTCTCTAAGAAGCTAATCTTAATAATTACTTCAAATATCTAAAGTCTCTGTCATTAGTAACATTCTGAATAGACATTGCTCCTGTTCTTAAGTTGTGCTTTACTTACATAGGTACAGAAACAGCACTGAAGAATAAGGTGGAGGTTTTGTCTTCCCTTCCTCAGGTAATAAAACTGTATAGGTGAGGGTCAGAATTTATGTATAGATTTACAGACTCTATTATAATGTGGGAGTAACTGCAGAATGTGACACCACTCCCACAACACACAATGCTGCATTGTAACACCTCAATTCTGACTCAAGGCCTGAGCTGACTGAATTCAGAGCTGCTGACAAATTAACATTGGTAAATTTTTATCCTTTGTGCTGAAGGAAATTCTTGTTAGCTCTATTTTAAGATGCAGTGATCTAATTTTGAATTTATTAATCCTTTCCCCTGCCACCAGAGATAAAAAGGAATGTGGCTGAGCCTAGATGAAATTCTGTGGTGTTAATTGCTCAAATGCCATTCTGGTCTACATCTGCAGCAGCACTTTTGTATTGGGAGGGTGTGAGGACAGCCATGTGCTGTACAGCTGCTTTCAGCAGCATCCATCAGCTTTTGGGCTCCATTCACACTTCTAAAATTAATGCAGCTCTTCTGCTAACTTGAACAGAGCAACAGACGCTCACTGGAGTGGTGTGAAGCGCTTCATGATTTTACAGCAGAAACCAAAGATGATCTATCCTTCAGAAAGGGAGACTGCATCCAAATACTGGAACAAGTCAATTTGGAGTGGTATAGAGGAAGACTGAATGGAAAGGAAGGGATTTTCCCAGCAGTTTTTGTTCAGACCTGCACAGGTACAGTGCTCCTACTAGATGGCAATTCATTATTCACTGGCTTGTGCCCGTCATGACAGCTGTGGGGGAACACAATGGCATCAGCAAGTCACACACAACCAGAGTCTTCAGTATTCGAAAGCTAAACTTAAGTTTTGAACCAACCACTCTAACAGTGGCAATATAATGTTCTAGTCAGTAAGTAATCTGTGAGGTTACACAGACTCTGGGATGTTTTCCAGTGTGGTTTGGGCACAGGCAAAACAGGGACACTGAGCCACTTCTAAGGAGTAATTCAGGAGTATTGATGCTGCTTCATCTTAGAGCAGAAAGAGGCAAAGTCAGCCTTTATTATGTATCACCATTGGGAAGTTCAAGTTAAGTGAGTTTTAAATTTAGTCTGCTTAGAAGCAGAACTGTGAGCCTGTGTAATACTATAAAATGGACTGGTGGCAGTAGAGTTTTTATTCCAGTAGGACAGGGAATTCTGTACAGCAGTAGCAATAACATGTGGACAACCTGTAGCACAGTAGTGGGGAGAGAACAAGAGAATGACAGGAAACTTCTCCAGAAACAGAGATTTATTTCACTCCCGTGCAAGTTAACTTCTCTTGTCCATGTTCTGTAGCCAGGGTAGAGCTGTCACAGCCTGGAGGAGGGAAGAAAGGAAAAGCCAAAGCTCTTTATGATTTTCATGGAGAAAATGAAGATGAGCTTTCCTTTAAAGTAAGTACCTCTCTTAGACCAATTTTCAAGAGGTCTCATGCTTCTAAGGAGTGCTAAAAATAAGGTTCATCCCCTTTGAATGTAGGCTTTAAACAAGAAGGATGAAGCACATAGATATTAACATAGATATTAATATGCATAGATATTAACACATTTGATAAGTGGTCTCTCTATAAAAACATTTTTCCCTTATCACTCCTGTTACCTATCAGCAAAAATTTTCATTAAAACACTGGAAGGAGCTCAGGAGTTGCAGAATTCTTGACTTCTCTGATTTAGTTAACATGACAAGATAAACAAACCTTATTTTGCAGTACATTCAGTTCCTGATTGGTTGATATGGTCAAGGGAGCCTCACTTTGGACTAGGAAGAAAACTCTGAGTAGGAGGCAATGGTGAGAGTGCCAATACTACAGCAGCCAGGCCTCTGAGGGAAACCTCAGCAGCATCTTGAACTGGCAACACAATTCAGAGTTGCCATGGGAACAAGGGGAAAAATTAAATACATGCTGGATGCCCAGATCATATTAAGCATGAACAAGAAACAGAGTGCCCTTGGTATGCAAAGTCATGATTTAGGTAACCATGTTCTCAAAAGCAAGTATCTGAGAAGCAGTAGACTTTCACAGGAGCTGCAACACAGTATTTTCTCTTCTAAAACCAGCAAACTAGTTTCACCATTAGCAGCTTGCAATGCTGAAAGGATAGATGAGCCTTTAAAGCAGAAAAGAGGAATAGAGGTACCGAAAGAAAGGCCAGTACTTCAGATGAAGGGTCTGGCATGGGACAGTGAGAACAAGAACCAGCACCAAACACGGGATCTGTGATTTAAATGGCCATACTGAGCTTTTAGATTGCTTTTCCTTTTTTTGGGGAAAGTTTCCAAGTACTAGAAAATACTGGGATTAAATGAAAAAAAATATCTTTCCAGTGTTTTTAGAAACCAAAGCCCAGAAACACACACAAATAAGCACTAAAGCAGGGGCCCCATGAGCCAGCTCTTAACATACCTGGAGAGGCAAAGCAACATGAGAAGTTATCCAGCAGTGCTCTTCTGTCCCCCTGAAGGTGGTGATTTCTCAGCATGGACAAGTATTTAGCCTAGGAAAAGCTTCAGCAGATGTAACCAACAGAAGAGACTGGCCACATCTTACCCCTCTTCTCTTTGATTGATATAAATAGTTTCTAAAGAGGATCAGCTCTGCATGCATTAGCATTGCTCAGTAAGGCTGCACAGTAAGCTGTACTGACTCACACTGCTCCTTCTCTTACAGGCAGGTGACATGATAACAGAGCTGGAATCTGTAGACGAGGACTGGATGAGTGGAGAGATACTAGGAAAGTCTGGGATATTTCCCAGGAACTTTGTTCAGATTTTAAAAACACCATGAAGTGTTGCCTTTCTACTACTCCCTGCATGTGGGAGAGAATGTTTTCTACCCTAAAGGCACAGCAAAGACATCAACAAGTGTTGATTATCAATGTTTTGCACTACTTTTTCTAGACAGTCATAGTAGTATCTTGAAGTCAGATAAGAAAATTTAAGTCTTTTGTGACAGTGTATGTTACCATGTTTCATGAATGCTCAGAGAGCAAGACAAGCAGGCTTTTTAGCTATTTCCAACTAGGGAAATACTGTGGTGCAACACCATTTTAACTTATATAGCATTCTAGTATGTTTACTCTCTGGTATTATATTTATCATGCACAAAGTCTGCATAACATAAGCTGCTTTGGCCTTCTTTGAACTTCTTAAGATCCAAACTTTTAAAATTGTTTTAATATATAATTACAGCACTCAGTATGTAGATGAAGTTTGATATTCAGGTTTTATTACTGATTGAGTTCCACATTAGTGGTAGAATCCACTTGTTTTATGACTTAGAGGATAAGAAAAATAACTGGTATTTCATAGTAGAAAGGTATTGAATCTAATACTGGTAAGAGGGGAAATGGAGAAATAAATCCTTGCATAGTATCCTTCTATTCTTAGCCCAGGCTGCTCATACAGCAAGATCACAAAAGTAAAAATTTTAAGTATTTTGCCTCTTAATGAATTCTGTTTAAATCAGTATGAATCATCTTAGACCTTCCTCACTTTCCCCAAAATACTCTGCAAGTACAGGTTTAGTTTTCTCCTACTGCCCACTGTTCTTAGAGCACCATCATACCCTTCTTTCCAGCTGAAGTTAGTGACAGACAGTGTCTATGGAGCTTTCTCAGATCCCAGCCATGGAGTAGCTGCACTATTCCAACTATTTGCCCCTCCACTCCCCTCATGGAAGTGGAAAGCCAGTGTTCACCCAGTCTGCATTTTATTTGTCACTGAAGCACTGGAACATACTTCAGTAACACTATTCCTATCCTTAACATGAAGGATATTATAGAGCCTTGGGTTTAGTTTTCAGCAGACGTGAGATTAGTTTCCAGTTTGTTGCCACATACCAAATACACTGAGCATCCTTATAAACTGCCTGTGGAGGCCTTAAGGAAAACATGCCTGGCAAGAGGTTACTCCAAGCAGCTCTCACCAAGGCACTTGGTACAGAGCAGCAGTGTAGCTGGACTGACCAGCTAAGAGGGATGTGATTGAGGTAGTTTCACATTATAGGAACTTCTGGTAGTCAGTCCCTTTTTGTAACAGCAAGGAATGGGCATCCAGTCCCATGGCAGACTGGAGCTCACCAGGAGCGAGTCTGAGTGCCTCAGCACCATTCACCCAGCAGTCACTGCCAGGCCACAGAACTTGCACAGACAGATTCAGTCCCCCTTTGTGTTCTGCTCTGTGTTTAAACTACACCAGTACCCCCTCACACAACTGGGGGATGATAATCACACAAAGTTTGAATGAGCTGAGGAGCTGGACTTCTACTTCCAGTAGGGATTAACATAAGCAAAATACTGTTATGTGCTGTTCTAGAAGGCTGGAAATGCAACAATGGCTACAGCTGTTACTCAGCATCCCCACCAAGCCTGTCCAGAACTCCTGTGGAATAATCATGTGGCAGTCCACAGCCAAGGACAATCCTTCTCACTCTCCCAAGTTTTCCTGTTAGGAGATTCTAAAGATTCTTGTTTATTCCAAAAAACCAGTCATGTCCTAAAGAAATCCAAGGAATTGCCAGGTCCTTCAAAGACACACCACACCAATGTGGTGGCAGATGAGGCTGAAGTGTATGATGTTTACTTACTGTTTGTCTGGCAGTTTTCTAAGGTTTTGATACAAGTCTCAAAAGTAGAATTGATTTTTTTATATTTTTTTCAATTTCCTCTTTCCCATTTTTATAACTGTGTCTTAACCAGTTGTTTTTGTAACTTCACTGAATGTTCAAAGTCAGTGCCTGTTCATTGCCAAGACCACTCTGCTGTACGTGATCTCCTCCTCCCCGTGGGGCAGGGCAGGAGTAGCAGCAAGGCCTTTACTCAGAGCACCGAGTGCCATCTAAGGGCTGCTCACGTGGCTGCAGGCAGCTGAAACGGCGTCTGTGTGACGCTGCAGCAAGGGAGATGCTCGGCTTGTACAGGGCAGGATTCTCCTAAGACAATGCCCAACACCACCGTAAGACTGCATACAGACCACAACAGAAGATTCCTAAGGTGTACAAAAAAGCCGAGACTGAGGTGGAGTGCAAATATTAACTGCAATGTAGTAGCAAATCCCAGCTGTAACCTTGAAATCCCGCTAGATCTCCATGCATTAGAATAAAAGCCTCACTTACCAAAATATTTTGTTTGACCCATCCTCTAGAAATATCTTCAGGAAGATATCTTTGTTCTGTGTACAATGAACAGTGTCCTAAATAAACCTTTGTTAAGTCCAGTAAGTTTGTTATGGTACCTCTGTAAATTAAGAATGTATTTAACCAATAAAATTTTTATAATTAAGTCATGATGGCATTTTAATTGTATTATGCTGTGGAAGGCAGAGCTTTCCACTTGACAGTTTGAAAGATCTCATTCTTCAAAGTGACACCCACCCCCAGACAAGCAGTCCAAACCCTTCAGATTGTGGATGATTTTAACAGGTTATCCTTTGCACTTGGGTATGCCTCACACTCACCACCTGCAGAACCTATCACATTTTTCTACCTGCTACCATAGGGCATCACACACACTGTTTCTCACTGTGAGAACATTGTGAAGATGACACAAGCTGATCCTGCACATAATTTAGGTGTGCTCTGCTGAATGCTGCTTTCATACTCCATGATTTTTCAGCTGGTGTTTGATGAGAGAATACAGAGGATGACTCACAGTATCTTCCTTCCTGCTTTTGCCCCACCTGAAATCACATTACAGAGCCTACACTTACCCAGAATGCCTGCATGGCAATGCACTGTTCCTAACAATACATTTAAAAGCCTGAAAAAAGCCCAAGTTCTTGTTCTTTCCCCCAGTCCTCTTTGACTAACCTTTTGGCAACAGTCCTTAGATATGCAAGTAACAAATAAAACCTATGGTTTCAAAAATGTGGCTGTCTGGGATTCCTGGAGGCATGTGACACCTGCCTCAGCAGTACAGATGGAAACAGAAAAGCAACGATTCCTTCCCCCTGTTCCAAGGTTCTGAGTGTTGAGCACTCACTGCTCTTCCTTCCAGTACACAAAGTAGAAAAACCAGAACATATTAAAACTCTAACTTGGAATCACAAGACAAAGTCACATCACCTGCAGCGTTCTGAAGTAAGTTCAAAAGCATTCTTCTCATTTTGCCTAGGAAAATGTGAAAATCCCTGGCAGGGAACAGTACAGCCTTCATGGGTAGCAGAACCCCCTCTCCTTTACTCCAATAGCTTTGTTGGAACAGTAACATTTTCACTATTTTCCTTTATTTCTTGTCCTAAGCTCTGTGACAACCAGTTGCAAGAGCCACTAATCTCAGTGAATTCCACGTTTTGCTCTCAGGTTTTAAATCACTAACTTACCAACAATTTAACAGGACTAACTTTAGGTTTGTTGGCCTAAACAAATACATCAATAGCACACAAAATTAATTTTAGCCAGAAAAAAACACTCCTTCACTTATAAGCCAACGTAAGTTGAGCAAGAATCAAAAATGCTGTTAGATAACAGAAAAAACAAAATTACTCAGCAAAACATTTAAGTGCTTTGTTTTCAAAACACACACCATTGCCTCTTTACAGAATCTTTTCCCCTGAAGTTCCACGGGTCTTCCAATACAGTCATCCCTCAGTTCTGACAGGTTAAAATCCAACACCCAACTCCACTGCTCAAACATATTCTGGATTTCTGTAATGCTCAATTAACTAACACTGCTTCCATCATCACAGTTAGAACCTTAACACCTTCAAACACCACCTGACCACCAGAGACCACACCTATCCCATGAGAGGTTGTATTCAATTACCAAGAAATTTAAATATATGCATATTATTCTGAAGCAAGTCATCTGGATAAAACTCAATAATACTGACAAAAAATTCTGACATAGGTTTCCCTGTGCAATTTCTACCTTCCCTGTACTCTGTGAAGCACCTCTTACCAATACAACCTCTGCACACATACACAAGGTTTTTTTGGGGAGGACTAAAATTACTGGGTAAAACCAACACAGAGAATCCACAGAAAGGACAACCCACCTTCTTCCACTCACCTCTACAACACAACTGGAGAAGTACACAATTACTTCTTTTATTTTAATTGTTTTTTAAACCAAGGCCGTAGGTTTACCTTACTGAAAACTCGTCCACACATCCAGTACCAATATTGTCCAGGAGCAATAGAGGCAACCAACCAAGCGTTAGTTCTGTATATTAAAACCTTTTATTTTCCACCAATTTTGAGTTTCACACAGACTCTTGCACGGGCGGCTCATATCCATCAGCTCGCTCTACCTTGGTGCCAGCCTCATCCCCAGAGGGCTTTCCAGCACCACCACCTTCACCATGCAGCTCCATCAGCTTGCCCACTAAAAAGAAGCAGTGACACAAACAGTGAGAGATGGACCTGTCTGAACAGTTTTAAATTACTCCATTACTCATCACACACAAATGGAACCACCAGAATGTTTTCTGTCGCTAGGACTAAGTCCATTGCAGACAGCTCATGCACAGAGATGCTGCTGCAGTGACAGTCAGATCAAGCAGTGAAATAAAGCTGTGCAATGAAACTGCAAATGACACCTTTTCCTAAAAGGATCTGGACTCAAGCACCTACTGCTGCATTACAAGGGAATGTCAGAAATTGGGGAAATGGAATCATTCCACATCATCTGGGACCGAAACATTTTGTCATCATTCATTCCCAAAGCAAAGCTTTTAACATTCAGCAGCAATTCCAGGTGAGACTGTAAGAAGCTCCAAACTGGATGCTCACTGCTTGGCTTTCAATCCTGGAAGCCATACATGAGAACAAGGACACACTTTCCCTTCTACAACTACTAAAGCTCACTGAGGCTGTTGTACCATCTTTATCCAAAAGCAAACACATTTAAACTGCCTCCTTTCCACACCCTCCCCCAGATGTCTGCAGGAACACACTTACATTCAAACTTGGGTTTCTTGAGCATCTTCACCTTGCGCACGTAGACATCGTGCAGAGGGTAAATGGACTGACAGGCCTTCTCGATGTCCTTGCCAATGCTGTCTGGGATCCTGAGCAATCACAGAGCAACACAATGCTAAAAACTGCTTGCTTCTGCAGCAGCAACACAGGCTTAAAAAAATCCTTAATACAAAATATTCTACAGAAGTCTGTATCATCACTTTGACGATTTTCTTCAAGTACATTTAGAGTCTAAGACACCTCCCTTCCAACATTAGAAGGGACATAGTGCAACTGCTCATTTTGAGAGCAAACCTGCAAACTTCTGGAAGCAATCAGCACACCGAGAGACTCTTCTATCAGAAGAGCTCAGAGCATTCACAGCCCCAGTAGATCAGAATTACAGCTTTAGTCTGTAGAAATGTGCACCAGAAATCTTCTGGAAAGTGATTTTACATTTATACAAACATGACAGTGGATTCAGGTCAGACAGGACGCAGAGACTGACAGAAGCCATTTACACAAAAGGCTTTTCCACACGAGGGGCTCCTTGCCTGGTCTCTGACCAACAGCCTGGAACACACCAGCACTCCCCAGGCACTCAGCAACAACCAACCCCCAAACAAGGATTTAAACTCTAGGGGAGAAAAAAGAACAGTGCCAAAGCTTACAGCTTGTTGACAACTTCCTTCAGGTCATTGGTCTGCACCTCCCGGGTCATGATCTCCATCATTTTCTTGCGGATCTGCCGGACCTGCTGGTGCTGGGCGTAGGAGGTCTTGCGGATTTGGTTATTGCGCTTCTTGGTGAAGCCCACGCAGAAGAGGCGCAGCAGGTACCCATCCGTAGTCTTGACATCCACGTGGGCTTCAATCATTGTCTGCAAGAGGAAGCACTGAACGTTTGGCACGCTGCAGCACAGGCTGCCCAGCCCCACACGCCCACACTTCAAACACGGCTCTGCCAGGCACAGCGCTTCCCTCCTTCCCTCCCTGAGGCACCGCAGCGATGTTGTTTCTCACACACCTGCCATTTTTTCACCATGGAGCACATTTTGTCCCGTGTGAGGTCCATCCCATGGAAGTTGGTCAGACAATTTTTGCCCTGAACGTCCTCAGTGATCAGTTTGAATTTGCGGAAGGCAACCTCATCATTCTGCAGATCAGCCAGGCTCACCTCAAACACGCGGCCCTTCAGCCCGTCAGAGGCAATTTCTGTGGGGAGGAACAGAACAAAACACCTTAGATTAACATTAGGAGCACATCCTTCAAATCAGGCACTGAATTCCCTCTGGAATCCTGTTCTCTGATGTTCTCTAATGGTGATCACAGAGCCAGCAAGGCTGGCAATTTCTCCCTTTGGGAGGAATCTTTTCAAGGCAATAGTGCCAGGTGTGGGATATGAACAGCAGCACACAGCAGATCCCACCACGTGTAGTAATTTGGTTTGTTTCAAGCATAAAGGGGCTACAGAGCATTTGGAAATTATCAACAGCAATGAGAAAACCAAACATAAAAAGCCACAAGTGCTCAGCAGGGGTGAAGCAGCAATGAACAGCCCAGCACAATAATTTCACAGCTCCTCCTCCAACGAGGAACCATTTTAACAACACTGGCTGGTTCACACTTCGTTTGGCAGTGACCCTCATTTTAACTGTTTCACATGTTACAGCTCAAAGTAACAATCATCATCCTAACTCTGACTGCAGCCAGCAGAGTATCTATCACAAAGCTATTTAGCCATTCTGCATGGCTAAGCCTCCAAAAACAGGGTTGCCTCTATCCAGACCCCTCTGTATTCCTAACAGAGGTCTCCTCTTCTTAAGGTGTGCCAGAGGATATAAAACCGAATTTACCCCCAGTGATACATCAGTCCTCACAATAAGCCAGCAATTCTGGCTCTAATCTTTACCCAAAACCTTTAAATGTCAGATATTTCAGTGTCTTGATGTGCCGGTCGTTGCGATCCTATAAGGACTAAGGTCGCTTGTGGCACTGTCCCACATCTCCCCCGGTGACAATCAGAACTAGTGCTTACTTCTTGAACTTCTCCCAACTTGCCAAGTTACCACAAGAGGAACCTCATAAGAAACTTCAGGCCTTTCCTTCCATGGTTTGGCATTCTTGTACAAAAGGGAGCCCAGTGTACGAACTTCCTGCAGCTAAGCTCATTTATTCAAGCAACACGGTCAACTCAAAAAAGAAAAAATCCACTCAAATCACCCAACTTTTCTAGCTTCCAAGCTCCTAACAGTACAAGCAAAACCCATTTTTCATCAGTCTTTTATCCAAGAAGTTCTTTAACCGCTTGGAGCCAGCACATGGAGCCAACACAATCCGCTGTACTGCACAAACCCCAAATACTCACTAGTTCCTTGAGTCCTGGTGACAAGCGTCTTCCCGATGTTCCGGATATTGAACATCGCCGGTGCTTTGACATCGTACCAGTCCTTCTTGGAGAAAGGGTCGACCCTTAAATCAAAGGAATTAGATTTTTTAGCCGACGTTCTCGGGCCGCACCGGGCTGCAGTAAGACCTTCCTCCCCGACTGCCCGCCGCTGCTCCCGCCCCGCTGGGCCCACGCCCGCCCGCCTGACGCCATGACAGCATCGGCCCTGCTCCGGCCGGGCCGCCGCCGCCATCCGCCCCGCATCCCCGCCATCCCGCCGCCGCGGCGCCCCGCCCGGCGCCCCCGGGCACCGCCCGCCCTCGCCCCGGCCGCCCTTACACTTTCTTCTTGGCGCCCTTCTTGCCGCCCTTGGTGAGGCGCTTGTTCTTCCCGACCGCCATGGTCCGGCCCGCGCCGCGGAAAGGGCGGGGCGCGCACGCTCCCGCGAGATTATACGAGAGCGGCGCTCGCGCGAGACCTGCGAGAACGGGGCCTCCTCCAGCGCCGGGGGCGGGGGCGGCCCGAGCGGGACGTACCACGGCGGGACGGAACCAACGGCGCGGGGGGGGCGGGGGGAGCGCCTGGCCCGTCAGCGCCCCCGCCTGGATCCCTGCGGAACGCCCGACCCTGGGAGCGCCTGGCCCGGCCCGGCCCGGCCCGGCACGGCACTTCCGATGCCCGGCCCGGCGCTGCCGATCCCCAGGCCCGGCACTCCCGATCTCCCGGCCCGGCCCTCCCGGTCCCTGCTCCCCGAAAGTGGGGCCGCTGTGCGGACGGGCAGGGCCACAGGGACAGGGTTCGCTGCACCGACTGTACCCCGGTGAAAGGCAGGTGCCGCCTCCTGCCCAGTCTGGTGTCTTCAAGCTGAATGATCCCCAGGCTGAATCTCGTCACCTTTTGTAAACGTAACTGATGTCGTCTGGTATTTTCTACAATGGAAGTTGCTTAATGAACTCAATGTATTTCAAGCATCACATAAGAGTACCATCATACAAATAAATATACATCGATAGACGAGGAATATGCTTTAGACAGGAGGGCTCATGTAAATTTTACTGTATAAAAGATGTTACTTTTTAAAACCCCATGGTGTGTTTGTCAAACCTCCAGTTTGCATCCCATGCAGAATAAATAATATCTCCTTTCTAAACTAGACTCTGTTCCTAATGTCGGCAGCTTTCCCAGGCCTTGGGGCACGAGGGGACAGCCAGAAGTTTGGTCTGGGCTTCCCCAAATGCCTCGGCCAGGGGCTCCTCTCCGCCCCACACAGGGCAGGAGGAGGCTCCGCTCAGCCCTCAGGCATGGGCAGGGATGGCACATGGAGAAGCCGTGCCCAGTATAGTGCCAGGCACCTGGGGCCTCCCTGGACAAGGGGTGACCACAGGCTGTGGCTCACCAATGAGCCTCACAGCAGCCTCTGGCAAGGACATGCCTGAGGCTGTGCCGGGTAGGATGGGATCCAGCATAGGTACCTGCACCATGCCTGCTAGAGACAGCCCGCTGCCAAGCATCCAGGCTTGTTCCTCCTCCTGTGGGCGCCATCCCTTTTGCACCACACCAGGACAGTGGAAAGCAGTGTGTGTCTGGAGGGGACATGCTTTCCTTGGGCCTCCATTACGATGGTCAAGGGAAAGGAGTGTTTGGTGGGCTCAGGCTGGCTCCTGGCTCTGTGCTTCTCTCTGCATCAATGGAGCAGCTGGGACATGGGAGGTAGCAGTGAGGAAAATGCATCCTGACACTTCCCAGGAGTATGAATTTTCTTCCAAGGGGACACAGGGAAAAGAAACACGTAGGTCCCTTAGCACTGCAGAAGAGCCATAGATGTTCCACATCTTTCAAGAGTTGTAGGAACATCTGCCAGCTGCCCCAGAGATGATGTCCCCCCAGATGGTGACATCCTGCCCGCCACCAGGAAACCACGGATCTTGCCCTGCCACCAAAAGGAGCCAGGTATCCTGCCTTTCATGGGACAGGTGGCCAAGGCCAGAGTGGGCAGGGGCCACCCAAGGGGACGCACGCAGACAGTCACGTGGCTCGTTAATGACTGCCTAATGACCTTGGGGGCCATGAGGGTGAGCGGGGCCTCCTGGACACCTGGCTCTCCCCAGACATCCACTGGACCTTGCTCTTTACCCTGCCCCTCCTCCTGGATCCTTGCCCATTGGGCACAGCTGGGGTCAGTATAAAAGAGGTGCAGAGTAGTGGGAAGGATCCCAGAGACCCTGAGGCCATAAGGGAAACTGAGGCGCGCACACAGGTGCGGGGTGCATCGGGGACCAGAATGTCTGTGGGAGGGGTCTGGGAGGAACCTGAGCATCCAGTGGGGAAGGGAGGCTGTGTATGGCATCCGGGTGTGGGGGCACGGGGTGGATCTGTAGGGGAGCCAGGGGTCTGAGGAGCAGCTAGGGGGTGTTCCATGGGGGACTGAGGCTTCTGGGGGGGTGCATGACTTTAGAGGACTCATGCGAATCCACAGGTGAATCCACAGATAGCCCACCTGTCCAGAGAGCTCCCAGGCATTGGGGGGGGACTTGTATGGGACCCAGGGATCTGGGAGGGGGACTCTGTAGAATAACCAAGCGTCCAGGGTGGGATTTCCAGTCGGGGGCCCAGAGGTGCAGATGGCCGTAACCCCCCGTTCCGCAGGTGTCCATGGCGGGCTGGGTGCTGTGCATGACGCTGGTGCTGGCAGCACTGGCAGGGGCGGAGGGCGAGACGCGCTACGAGAAGTTCCTGCGGCAGCACGTGGACAGCCCTCGGACGTCCACGCTGGCGGCGCACCGCTACTGCGAGACCATGCTGGCGCGCCGCCGGGTGACGGGCCCGGGCAGGCCCTGCAAGCCCTCCAACACCTTCGTGCACGCCCCGCCCGCCGAGCTGGTGGCCACCTGCTCGCAGGCGCCCGACCCCGCGACGGGCTTCCAGAGCACGCCGAGCGCGCTGAGCCTGACCATGTGCCGCCTGCGCGGCGGGGACACGCGGCCGCCGTGCAACTACCGCGCCCGGCAGGCCCAGCAGCACGTGCGCGTGGCCTGCCTCGACGGGCTGCCTGTGCACCTGGCCGGCACCTACACGGCCCCACAGTGAGGCCTGCCGTGGTGGTCTCATGGGCCCTCCGTGCCATCAGGGGCTCTGTTTGTGCTGCCCCGCAGTGAGGCCTGCCATGGCGCTCCCGTGGGCCCTCATGGATCCTCCCTCCTGTCAGGGGCTCTGTTCGTGCTGTCAATAAAGGAGGTGTCACAGGCCTGGGCTCCAGCATCAGCTTGTGGTGGGACCCTGCAATCCTATCCCCCCACCCCGAACCCCTTGGGTGACCCCAATCCTGTATTTAGCCCCCATGTGCCTTACAAATCCCTGGGTTTTCCCAGCCTCCTGGGTGTCCCATAGCCCCCTGGGGTGTCTCTGCCCTCTCCTGTGCCCTCTCCCCTTTCTTGGGTGTCCCACAACTCCCACAGGTGCCCCACAACCACCAGCACCCTCTCAGCCCAAGGCCCATCAATCTCCTGGATGTGCACCTAGTCCTCTCCCCAATGTCCTGACCCTCTGAGTGTCAAATTGCTTTCCTGGATAGCCCATAACTCTCACAGGGTTTCCCAGCCTCCCACATGCCTTACAACCTCCCTGGGTACCCCCAAATTCCCCCATGTCTGCCCCATCTCCCACATGCCTCTGACCCCACCTGTGACCTCTCTGGGGCTGAGGCTGCTCCCTCTTTGGGCCCCCACAGGACTGAGCCCTGGCTGGGGCCACACAGAGCCCTGAGCCACCATCCCACACACCCTGAACACACAACACATGCACACAATGCACACAAAACCTGCACTGGGCACACAGCATGCAGCCACACACAACACAAAGCATTCAACACTCACTGCCCTGCTCCGAGCACAGCATTAGCACACACAGGACACACATACCAGTACATACACACAGTATGCACACATACAGAAGTTGTGTTCCTGAGTCTTGATATGATTTCACAATTTCAACTGGGGTTCATCACCTCTTGTCCTTCATTCTCCCTGTCAGTACTTAAAAGCTCCCCCTGTTTGAGCCTTCTCTTCTCCAGGCTGAACAGTCCCCGCTCTCTCTGCTCCTGCTCTGATCAGACATGCTCCGGTCCCTTCATCATCATCAATTCCTTGCTGGACTCTCTCCAGTATGTCCATGGCTCTCATGTACTCAGTCCACCACTGGATCCAGGACTCCAGGTGTGTCCCAGTGGTGCTGAGCAGAGGAGCAGGATCACCTCCCTGCACGTGCTGGCAGCACTCTGCCCGATGCAGCCCAGCAGGCGGGGGGACCCCTTTGCTCTGGTCCTACTGCTGTGGGAGCCCTGAGAAATCCCATGGTACTGCTGACATCCAGGGGCTGTGCTGCTACAAAAAGGCAGCCCAAATGCATCCAGAAAGTGTTGCTGTGGAGGAAAAGGAGTGCAGAAAGCGCTCTTCCCAATCCTTTTCCTCTCACCCCAAAATACCTCTTGCTCATGTGCCTCAAGTGACTCTGGGGCTCCTTTCCTGAAATTCAGGTGAAGGGCATTTTGAGGGCCATCCATGGATTGGTGAGCTCCACCAAGGCCTAGTGAGGGGAGCCCTTCTCTTTGTGTACTGGGAAGGAATTGGGGTATTTCAAAGGCATTTGGGGCATTTCTGGACCAGCAACTTAGAGCAGATTAATTTCTCCACCCTGCTCACTCCTAGCCATGGGAGGAGCTGACTGGCTCAGGAGGGAATACTCGGGGTCTCTGCAAGTACAAGGGTTTGATCTCTGCTTCTTGCTCCCTTGGTTCTTCAGGATTTGGAGGAGGATTCCACCTCTCCACTTGTTCTCTGGTAGGTGAGATCATCCTGGCAGTGACAGAGAAACATATCATCATTGAGATTTACCCCACAAGCTTTGCACTTCAGGCTCTGAAGTGCATGGGAGAGGGGGCACCCGTCCTGGGGACACAGCTGCAGTCCCAAAACAGCAGTGCCATTTCTGGGATGCCCAGCATGCTGCAGCTACCTGAGTCTGCTGGAAAGTCTGGATGATTCCTGGCATCCTCCATTTGATGGCAGGGCAGCTCCACCACTTCAGTATATCCCATCCCATCCCATTACTGCACTGTTGGTTCACTCCTCTGCTGTGTTTTCTCCTAAGACGCAGCTGTGTTTCTTCAACATATGTTTGTGTCTGTTCTTTGTGAAGGCTAAAGGGAAAAAATAGCCACAAAGGAATCAGGAAATCCAGAGGGTGTTGTGGCTTTTGCCACAAGTAGCAGTGGGCCATTTACAGGCAGTGGTCACCAAATTTGTAATAGCAGCAAGCAACAAAAAGCCAGGGAGCGACTGGTGCCTGAAAATAAAGGAAGGAACTTTGCAATATTATGTTTTAATAAATCAGTGCATATATTTCCTCATTGGTTCCTCATTTAGGTACTTTCATGTCCTGCCCAACACAGTCAAACGTGAAATTGTGAGGTTTGTGGTTCATTCTGCTTTGTAACACAGAAACTGATCATCTCTGCTTTGTGGGTGGGAGTTAAACTTTCCTAAGGTCACAGAAAAGTCTGAGTGGACCTCAGTTCAGACCTCCTCAGCCCTGTTTAACAGCCTCCCTTCCCATTTATGTGCTTTTTTTTTTTTCTGAAGAAAAATGTGACCAAAAATGTTTCAAGAACAGCACTATATGCCTACAACTTGTCTCTGAGTCATATCTGCTTGACTTTCATGCCCAGACTTTGCTTTGACAGTGGTCAGCCTGCTCTGCTCACTCACTCTATTGTCAAATAATTAATTCCTTCACCAGAAACTGGCTGTTGCTTGTTTAGCACAGGGAAATGAAACAAATAATCCTGAATCATGCACTTCATTACGGCTCACAAGCTTCCACCACCCAGCCTTTGATGATATAAGATGAGAGGCATGAGCAGCGTGCCAATATTTCCAGTGCTACTGTGGAAATTTGTTCCTGCTCCTTGAAAAGCAAGGGCATTTTTTTTCAGAACCATAGCAGAGAATTGCTTAAGCAGGCACTGCAAAGACCTTCAGAAGTATTTACTCAGCAAAGTCATGTATCAGCTCCATGGGTTTGGCAGAACGAGTCCTGTGAACCCAGGCTGTTGTTGCATGCCATGCATGCCAAAATTGACATGGAAAAAGCTTCTTTCCAGTATATCTATTGCTTCCTCTTAAAATACATCCTTGCACAAATACAGCAAAATACAAGACAGTTTCTGTGAGGCACATCCACCTTTCTTGTGTGCTTGGACCACTGGGAAAGGGGCTGCCAGGCTGCCTGGGGGCAGTACAAGACAAGAAAACAGGCCTTTCCCCCTCCAGCAGTACCTCTGAGATCCTGGGTCTGTGCTGCTCCTCCAGTGGCTGCTCCTCAGCACTGTCCCTATGGCATACACACCTCCAGCTGAGCTCCCAGTCAGACACTTCCTGCAATCCTCCTTCCCCCTGACTGAGTGACACACTTGGCCCCCAGGGTGCAGGGTCATCTGTGTCCCCTGCCACACAGGCAAGGATCCATCCCCTCCACCATTCTGGCAGAGGTTCCTGGGCATGGGGACAAGAATGCCTGCTAGGAAAAGGGGAGCTGCTGCTCATGGCACGGTGGGAACGGCAAAGACAAGAAGGGCATAAGACAGCAAAGTCTTCAAACTCAGCTGTGGCACTCAGCTGAGGCTTAGGTGTCACTTTTCCCACAACAGCTACACATCAGAAATTCTGATGCACTTCTCCAGTTCAAGCATTGACACTAAGACCTAAAACCTAGGCTGGAGAAGCATGAGCTACCAAAAAGGAAGTACCAGGAAAACCAGGAGCTAAGGATTTCTGTTCATATGCGACCAAGAGGCCACCCACCCAATCTAAAAAAAATATAGCTGAAAAATACTGTTGTTGACCTCTTGGGCTCTGGTCTGCTGGGAATGCTGCTGCAAGGTGCCAAGACAAACACCAGACTCAAGTGCTCAAACTCAAAGTAAAGAGTTTTGATCAAGTTAACATCTCACACCATGCAGGCCCTGTGCCAATACCTGTAACAGTGTTTGTCACTAAACTGAAACTCAGCATGCAAAATGGATCCAGTCTCATGTTTTGTGGGCTGGTTGAATGTTTAGCTACCTTTTGAGCCCACTGAGTACACAGCTAAAGGTTTGCAAGCCACGTGCCTTACAAATTATCTCCCCCTTGCCAGCGCAACATGGATCTGTCATGGCCAGTCCTGTCTCTTTCAGTGCTCTCCTGCAGAGCTGCCACCAACCTCTTCCCTACATTCATGCTTAGAAACTGAGTCATCTCTTCATCTTATCTCAGAAAAACATGCTGGGCTCCTTCAGACAGGTTCTCCAGCTCTTTCATCATTCTGCTGGCCCATGTGAGACCACATGCAGCAAGTCAGAGCCAGATCTTTCAGTGTGTTGTGCCCAGGATGATCCATGGGATGGACAGTGGGTCTCAAGCCAGAAAAGCTCCTGCTACCTGTACCAGAGGGAAGTGGACCCAAAAGTCAGATGCAAGAAAGTCAATGTATAAAAAATTCCCAGCGGTCGCAGTTGGAGCTATCCCACATTCTTCCAGCAGGCAGGGACGTGCACAGCCTCCTCCCTAAGGGGATCAGGGGAAATTCATTGCAAATGGGTGCCCAGCCAAGGAACTATCCCCTCCCATCAGCAGCAACCATAGCCAAACAGATTAAAAAAAAGAAAGATACAGGTGAGAAGCCTGGAAAGGATTCACAGAAAGTACACAAAGTGTCAAGAAAACCTGGGGAATTAAAATTCCCCAAAAGACCAGACTGTGTCTGGAGGTGAATCAAGGCTGGAGGAAGGTGCTTGTGAATGTCTCCTGCTTAGGGCTGGGAGGTGGGTAGCTCAGCTAGTGACATCCTGTCTCGGAAAAGCTGGTGCTGAGCTCTCTCCAAATGTCCCAAACTTACCGCTCCTCCAAGGGCTGCAGAACTGATGTCAGGAGCAGGGCACTCATCTCTGCCTCATGTTGGGGTGGAAAAGTAAAAGAAGCTCGCAACTGGCAAAAAAATTTTTTTTTTTTCCTCAGCAACACTGCCTCTCTCCCAAACTGAATGCCTGTTCCATGTCTAGATGGAGGGAAAGGGGCTGAAGGGAGCTAGGCCATTTCTCCACCTTTCATTGTGCTGCTCCTGCCTCCCATCTGTTGGAGAAACATGTTGGCAGTGCGTGCAGCCCTATGCATTTCTAATTCAAACACCAGCAGCAATAGGACCCTGCCAGCCTGCAGTGGCCCTAGCCTTTCACGTGCCAGCTCATCTCTCAATAAAGGAGTTAAATAAATGTTAAACAGAAGGGACAGGTGAATTACCAGGCAGAGGGAGGGAGCTGAAGGGATGTGGAAAGCAAAGCAACCTGGCCCTGACTTTCCCCCCAAGGCCTTGGAGGTGAATTGGGGATTTTCCATTTCATCAGCTTTACAAGGGGTAATTCCCAGCATCATTCCCATGAATAGACCCACCCTGAGCTCCCTCTCATGCCTTCACATCCAAGAGTGGTGCTCCACTACAGCTGCACCACTACACAGGAAAGCCAGGCTGTGTTAGTATCTAATTTAGTAACAGGCAGCTGATCTTGAACTGCCCACAGAGAAAAAAAGACCTGATACACAGAAACAAGCAGTCATTTTTGTTTTGAAAGGGAAAAGCAAAATGGATGCCAAAACTCCCAAAAGATGTGAATTTGAAAGCTCCAGGTTCTCCCTTGCAAAGGAGAATTATGTGAACTTCCCTTGCTCCTGAAGAGAACCAGCCACCTGCTCATCCCTGCTTCCCACTCTAGTGTGGTGTTGTTCCCAGGCAAAAAGGCTCTGATGCTTTGGGAGAGGTGGGGATCACAGGACTGTCCCATAGGCACAGAAATCAACTTGGTACAGTGAACTCATTAGAAACATGCACACACGCAGGCAGGAGTTTATTAGTCCACATTTACCATATCAAAAAACCAAAAATCCCCCAAAATAGGGGCAGGTTCCCAGTTCTGCCTGCTCACAAACTAACAGTGCTGAGGATACTAAACATGCCGTGTGCACTCTGACTGCAGTGCAGGCCAGGAGCTGAATGTGCATTCGCAGCTGAGCCTCAAACCTCTCACGTATGAAAGGGCTGTGTACCTTTAGCCACAAGGCAGTCAGGAGCCCTCAGCTGCCTCCAAGACACAGCCAAGGTCAGAGCAGCTGCAGCAGTTTTAATGTGTGCAAGAGGGAGGCTGGCTCAGCAGATGCCAAGTATTGGCAGCACAGCCAGTCCTCCAGTTCAACGCTCCGCTCTGTGTCCACGGCCCTCTCTGCAAACTTCATCATGAGCAGGGCACGCTTCATGTCCACCCAGTTCTGCAGCACCTGGCGCAGGCTTTCCTCGTGGCTCAGGGGCTGCTCCACGAGGTCTTTTCGGGGCCCCCAAAGCAGACACTGCAGCATCCGCTTGGCCTCGGTGATCCGCACACGCTTGATGGGATCTGCTTCCAGCAGTAGGTGGGCCAGCTGCTGGAGTCCCCGGGAGTAGATGGACAGGCTGGGCAGAGCAGGGAGGTCTTCAGGGCTGTACTCCTGCTCCCTGAGGTGCACCTTCTCCTCAAAGGGGTTGGGCTGGTGCAGCAGTTCATAGATGAGAATACCAGTCTGAAACTCATCAAACTTCTTGTACTGAGAAGCCGACACAATCTCCGGGGCCAGCCGGGCCTGGCTCTTCTTCAGCTTGGAGTCTCCAGTTCCAGTCTTCTGTTTAGCTTTCAAGAAATTGCTGATGATGAGGCGGGGCAAGTGTTTGTCATCTTTGGCTTTCACACAGCTCATGGGGGGCTTGCAGGGCACAAGCAGGAGGTTCTCCAGACAGAGGTCACGATGGATGATGCCATGCTCTTTGAGATGCTCCAAGCCGTTGCAGAGCTGGAGGAGCAGGAAGCAAACGCGGCGTTCGTACAGCTCCGGCTTGGCCTGGTGCAGCATCACCGAGTCCCTCACGAAGTCGGCGGTGGTCTGGCTCGGCACCTCGCGGGTGATGACCACCACACAGTCGTGCTCGCTGGCACTGCGGGAGGGATGGAAGCCATCTCCAGGCATGCTTTTCCCCACATCTGAGGCCAGCAGCATGCTGGAGGGGACGGAGGCCACAAAATGCCCACAGTCCTGCTGGATGTTGAAGTGAACTGGCACTGCAGGGCTGCAGTATGAAGCAGCTGCCTTGGACTCCTGGGTTTTACAAATCTGTGAAAAGAGACCAAAAGAAAAGTCTCATCAGCCAGTGTCAGAGACAGGGCAGAGACCAGAAGTTGAGAGGTGGGATGCTAAGCTGTGATTTGCGGATGCTCTGGAAGACAACAGGAGAAGCAAGATGTGCACTGGTTCCTTAAGCGCTTTAAATTATCTCCTGATTTGAGGATTGTTTTCATCCTGCAACAGCCCAACCTTAGCCACCAGCTGTCTGGGCTGCATTTCTGAGCATGCTTCCTTTGCCAGGCAATGCCCAGTAACTGGAGGAAAGGAGGACAGTAGTCCTACCATGAATAACTTCTGAAGATTTTGTTTCACTGCCAACAGAAGCAACATATCTTTTACATCACAGGTATCATTGAGATAAACTCCTGCAACCCAGGAGACGCTCCTGGAGAAAAGCAAAGCTTGTGGCAGAAGACATGCTGTCTCCATCTCTGGAGATAGTTAACACTCTTGGATGAGGCCCCATTCAATGCGAGGTGACTGTGCTGTTTGTGGTGAGGGGTGGACAGAAGCCTCCAGCACTTTCTTCCCACCTTCCTTCTCTGGTCCCAAGCCCTGGAGCCACTTTCACATCCTCCTCAACCATTCCACTTCTGTGTGTCAGCAACTGCTCTCAAGTCCCTGATCAATGGCTGAGGGAAACCAGCAATAAGTTGTACTCCTCAGCACAGGCCAAACAACCATCAAAGAGAAAATGGGAGTTTACAACAGGCCTAGAAAGAAGTCAAAGTGCAGCAGCAAACTCTAGGGAGAAAAATGCATTTTATAATCTGGATTCTCTTTAAACTACATGACTTCTATCATCATTTTCTTCCCTATTTTAGCTTTATACTGCATTAGAGACTCAAAGCCAGGCTTATTATAGGAGTATCCATTAGCTTATAGGGCCTCCTGGCATTTCTATTATACGTTTTTCCCCTTTATTTAGTGATGTGCTTATATGTCATCCACAGGAGTAAGCAACAGGCTGAAACTCAATATAAAAGGTTTGAAAGCCTGGGGCGTGCCAGTGCCAGTCACAGCATGCGTGCAGACCCGACGAGAAATCAATTTTGCCTCCAAGTTAAAATATTCACAAGAATAGAGAGGAGCTGAAGAAAAGGGCTGCTTTTGTATTCCTCTAGCTAGGGTCTGAATCCAGGCATTTACAGATAATTCACTCAGATGAGACAAAACTATGGAGATGGGGCATTTTAAATCCCTATTGTCCTCTCTTCTCTAAAAATACCCTGCCCTGGCTTATTTGTGGAAAGACAAGCTTTGGAGAGTCAGGCAGAATGCAGATGAATGCAGTGGGACCCAGGGTGACGCAGGAGGTCCCCAAATGCAGAGCAGGCCTTCCAGCCCTCTAGCTAGCAAGCCTGCTTGTTCCTCCTCCCAAAGGAAAGTCATGTAAGGCATAGGAAAAGGGGGAATATTCCTGGCAAGAGAAAAGTCTCTGGAAGAATAACTACAGCCAAACAAATACAGGGAAGTCTTCCCCGTCCAGCCATTCTTCTTGACTTTGACTCCACCAGAGACATCCTCCCTGCTGAAAGCTCCAACTAGGAGCCTGGGCTGGCTTAGTCACACACCTCTAGTGGAGAAAGAAGCCAAGGCATGGAGCAGATCTTGGCTTAATTCCTCCAAAGCCATTTACAAACTGTTTTATACATAGTCATGTCTGTCTGTGCACAGCTCAAACTCTGGCTCCCGTTTCTCAATAGGCTCCTTGGCTCAAGTCTGATCCTCTGCCCATTTTGAGCTCTCCAAGTCTAATTTTAACTACAGGTCTGTGATTTCTTTCATGTCAAAAAATCCATACCAGAAGCCAGGAGGGGCAGCTAGGGATCAGCCAATTGAATTGTTTCACAATTATTCATTCCCTACTCTGGCTGCCAGAGGGATGGTGGCACACAGGAATCGTATCCATGCACATGGATAAACACACACACTACATCACTATGCTGGCACAGAGCATGGCCTTGCTGCAGTGGCTTTGACTTTGTTAAGACACTCTGCAGTGTACCTAGGGCACAGAGTAAGCCCACCTCACACATAGGGACACAAGTGCAGTCCTGTCAGGAGGCTGAAATGTGCTGTCTCTGCCTTGGCAGGAATTCATGCACTGCAGCCATAGAGCTGAGCTACTGAACCCCACCTAGCACAGCAGGCAAAAGCAAAGGTGTGGGTGTGCCACAGGGAACTGCAGATTGAAAAGAAGCACAACAGTTCTTAGGCTTCAGGAAGAAAGTTGTGATGGATTTAGGTATAACACACAAGAAAAGCTGTGGCTCTGAGTGCTGGACTAAGGGTATTGGTGCAAGATCTCATCTAATTCGATTCTGGTTACTTACAGCCCCCCTGTTGGGTTGGCTGTACTTTCTTTAGGATATGAACTGGCTTTTAAGCTACCACTTAACTAGAACATCCCTTAGGGATGTATTAAAACATTCTAAAACAACCCTTGGAGCTCATAATGGTGGAAAGTATTCAGCAGAGATTTTTTTCTTTTTTTTTTTCTTCCTTAATGCATCTCTGACAGTGCTTTTCTGGGAATTACTTTAGGCTTTGAAAACAACCTGAGGAATAAGCAGTGGTGAGATGTCCCCAGTGTTAAGTCAGAAGGGAAATTAAAATCTCTGTATTCAAGTAGTAACATTGATCAAGAACCCAAAATCCACAGGATGCCCATGGAACTGGTTGGATAAGCTTACTTATCCAGGTTTCAAAGAGCTGAACTATTGCACCTCAAGTTTCCATTTCAAAACATGTATTCCATGGAGCTACAGGAAAATATTTCAGACCTGACCTTACACAGCATGTCTGGGTCAGCCTCGCATTGTTTAATTGGGATCTGCAATATCTTATTGTCTGTAGTTTCAAGATCATATAAGCACTCAGTATCTGGGTCAGAGCTTCCACTTAAAAGGCAGGCAGAGGCAAAAACTCTGCCTTTTGAGCAGCCTTTCATCAGTTTGTGTCATCAGAGGCGAATGCCTCTGAGTTTACAGCAGAGTATTTGCACAAAGATGTTTTCAGAGAGAGAAAATGGTTGGGTTTCAGACCCCTTCAGCAATAAGCTAAATCTGACTGGCATTTGTTACAATGAAAACTCCTTCTGCAAATTAACCTTCACAAGCAGTAAGGGGAAAGGGGTAATTTTGGAAGGGGTTTTGCTTGCCTAACTTCACCTGTGAGAAATACAAGCAGAGAAAACCAGACATTGCATGAGACGCCATGCGCTGCTAGTGCACACATCTCCACCCAGAAGATGGAAATAGGCCTGGACACCTCCTGGCTGTGGACTTACCTTCACAGCATAGGTCGTAGAAGGGTCCTTGGAGCAAGTGGCACAGTAATAAATGGCGTCCCCTGAGTCGCAGCAGGGCTTGTTGCATGTCAGCTTGAAGAGGGACCAGTTGTTCTCGCTGAAGTGCAGCTCGTTCTTCTGCTCCCGCATGAAGCAGTCCTCGCACTTGGCGACCAGGCGGCGCAGGGACTCGGCGTACAGCGCCCCCAGCTTGCTGTACACCCCCTCCTTGCTGTCCATGTTGCTCAGGAGGTTGTGGAGGCTGGAGGCCGAGGACACCTGGCTGGACACGCTGAGCTGCGAGGAGGAGAGGGACTGGAGGGTTCTGCTGGGCCCTGTGCTCTTGGTGGCGCTGGAGCCCCAGTATCTGCTTCCTTTGGAGCTCTTCTCGAGGGACTCGGAGGAGGAGAAGGCACCAGGGCGGCCCCCCAGGCTGGCTGGGTGGATGAAGGGAGGCTCCTCTCGGAGGCACATATTGCTCTCAGAATGGCTGACATTCAGCCTGGGGCTGGCAGCACCAGCTGCTTTGCCTGAAGATGCCTGTCCCCCAAAAAAGCCATCTGGAGAAGACACGGTTCTGATCACTGTCTTCTTCTGGGGCAGAGGGGGCGGGCAGCTGGGGACAGAGGAGGGACCATCCTCAGCAGAAACAGAAAGGAAAGGGACAGAGGGAAACACTTGGCTCTCAGCTGGAGGGGGTGAGTGGTTCGGCTCAGATGAGTGTCCTAGGAGATAGCAACACACAAGAAGATGGCGTGAGTGGGCCTTGCAGGCTGAGAGCACAGTCCTTCCCCATATCCCTGACACCCCCAGGGCCCTGGCTGGGAAGAAAAGCAGCAAGCCAAGTTACATCTGAACGCAGTGCACAGTCTTCAGCTATTCACAACTGCAAAGTTTCACTGGAGGGGTTAGGGACTTAATCCAGTTTAATAGAGCAGGTTTGCAAAGCAGGCTGCAACCAGCCATCCAGAGAAATGCACTTCCCCACCCTTGAAACCACTCCCCTGTGAACTGCATATACAGTAGTAAAAAGGTAGTAGAGGGTAAATATTTAAGCTGTGATGTCATCCACAGGGAGGTAAGAATGAAGCACTTGATACAAGGACAATCTTTTAAACACAGCCTCTCTCACCTGGGAGCTGCCACCCAGTGCTTCAGCAGCAGGGCATGATAAGGAGAGAGTGACTCATGGCACATAGCTCCAGCCCTCTGGCTGTACTGGAGCACTCCAAGTACATCGACCTTTTCTCTCTGCTTCACACTGGGGAAGGGTTTCTGAGCAAGCCTGGGATTTTGGCAATTTCCATTTTGCTGAAAAAATCTGGCCTTCCCCCCACGGCCTGTTTCCCAGCTTATTCTTTGCTCAGAGGGCAGGCTGGCCCCACTACATAGCACTAACCCCAAGCAGCTCCACATGTCAAGTGCACATGGATTGGGTTGGGATGGCTGGCTCATTTTGGGCAGCCATAGCAGCAGCTTTCCTACCTAAGCCAGAATGGAGATGGGTAATACATTTACATGCCATGTAAGAAGTGGGACATGAAAAAAAAGGACAGAAAGGTGATCTGACATTGAAATAAAGAGCAATAATTTCAGGTCACAGAGACAGAAAAGTGAGGAGTGGAGGAGAAATTAAAAGAAGAGAGACAATAATTCAAGGGAATTTATCCATGCCACTTGAATGAGAAATGGGACTCTGCTAACAGCTCACATGCACATGTAAACCTTGAAAGGTGAAAGGTGGGGTTTTGCTCCAAGCAAATAGCAAATAGTTCAGCAGATAGCAGGATCTATTGCTTTCTTTAAATCTATTTTCCAAAGCTGCAGAGTCATAGCAAACAATCCTTCCTCCTCACAAAGCTGTTGCTGAGGGTTCAGCTGCCAGCAGGCACTTCCTCACAGTGCCTTTCTGCCTGCTCAGAGGAATGCCCTGGGGCACTTTCCGTGTCAGCCCGCAGAAGGCTCTTGTCTCCTCACAGCCCAAGTGACTCACCAGCAATCACACACAACCTCCAAGGGCAGGGGCTCAGGTCCCTGAGCTCCCAGCCAGTCCTGGCATGTCACTTGCAGGTTTGCACCAGCTGTGCTAGAGTAGCAATCCCTGTTAGCTGCTCCACCACCTGAGAGCACATGAGGTGAGGGCAGATCCCCTGGTTCTCAGCTGCCAGAGTGGATGTTGGCACCATCTGGCCCTATCCCTCCTCACCAGACTGTGACCAGCACTGGTCAATTTCACTCCTCCAGTGCCAAGGCCCTCTGTGTGCACCTCCTGTAATCTATCCCATCACACCAACATCACTGAGAGATACGTCAGGAATGAGCAGCACTGATTTCAGCTTCTGCACGTTTGTCTCCCATGCAAAGCTGTTTCAACAGCCCATTTCTGTGCTTAGAAACAGCTCTGTAGGAAACATGAATCAGCACATGTCTCTTTTGCCCCAGTGCCTGGGTGCTGAGCTATCTGACTCCTGTTGGACCCTTGCCCCAGGTGTGTGCCTGCATTGTACACCCAGTTGCCCAGCAAGTGACTGCTCTCCAGTTTCAGCTAAGAAATACCTGCCTTAACAATAGAGATTCATGTCCCAAGCTTTAGTGAAAACCCACATGATACTCTAATGGGTCCACAGGAAAGATTCTCTCCATTAAAACCCTGTCAAAAGCCACAGGCAGGGATCATTCAGCATGGCACCTCTTGCCACGCCACTTCCATCCACAGGGCTTTAAAAGAGGATAGAGCCAAGAGAAATTCTTCAGTGTGCAGTCCATGAGTACCTCACCAGAGGCATCTCTGCCAGGACATGCAGCTGAATCCCTGTTTCAAGAGACAAGATTTACTTGAGAGAGTAACAAACGTCAGCACTGGAATCTTTGGCAACCGGCGCACATGCCTAGCCACAAATGCCAAACTGCTCTAAAGTTTTTTTTATATGCTGCTGGGCTCTGCCCCAAGCAGAGGGTAATGAATTAACCCCTTTCACAACTCTCCTAACAGTGCTCTGCACCTTCAGCATGGAGGCCTTCTGCGTGTCAAGGGCGTAAAAGCTCCCCTCCACTTCATATTTTAACATCTGACAGCATAGCCAATTAATTTGAGCTCACCTCACTCAGTGACTGACTGCACAGCTTCTTGCTTGCATCAGCAAGACAAGCTGCATTTGAGTGTTCATTTAAAAACTCATCTTCCCCATGATGAGTTTAAACAGTTGCTTCTGTTAGTGAAGGCAGAGAAATCCTCTTGTTCCTATCATTTTTGACAGCAAAATGCTTCTGTGCCTAGCAAGTAAAGATCCAACATATGTGAGTTTTTCTTACCCCTGTACAATTTCCTGGCAAGGTCTCACTCTCAGACTCCCAAGTTAGTGGTGGAAAAACGGAGTTTCCAGAGCTCTGGCTCTTAATTTTATTGCTGCACATTGTTGCTCTTGGAAAGAGAGAACTTCCACTACATGAAGTTTGCTCTTGCTAAGGAAATACTTTCTGAGCTGCTGAACACGTTAGTGCATGTCTAAGTTACACACTGATGAAAAAAGTGACTTCATAGTAAGTATTTTTTAATCTCAGTTAAACGAGTGCAGGCAGATTTTTTCCCCTTAAGAAATAACTGGGAACACAATGAGAGGGAGAGATCATGTCTAGCACAAAACTCCTTCTGGTACTCCTCAAATCTATGTAGGACTTTCTATAGCAGGGCTTCTTGTGACAATGTGAAATGCATGAAGCACAAGCAGGATTGTTTCTATATGGAGATTTTATCTAGACCAGAGGAGATCTACTGGGTGAATGATATTGGCACGTGCTGAATGAAAAAGTCTGTGACGTTGGTCTGACTCTGCCACATTCATCTAGAGTGCATCAAGAGGCAGAAGGGCAGGAGAAGTGGGAAGATGAAGGGTCACTGGGGGAGCTGGGGACTGGACCCTCGTGACCCCTGCCCGAGGACGCTGTCCCATGGGCAGTGGGTCTCAGGTACAATGCCACCTCTCCCACAGGCGGAGGTCACTTACTGCCATCGCTGCCGGTCTGTGTGTCCGAGTCGAGGCTGTCGCTGGAGCCGGCCGTGAAGCTGACGTGGGCACTCCTGAAGGGTGGGCTGAGGCTCTCTGCAGAGCTGTTGCTCACTCTCTCCAACTCAGTGTTACTTGGGTTCATTTTCAGAGCGTGCCTAGAGAAAGAGAAGTCAGGAGACAGATGGCAAAAGAAGACCCTGTCTGCACTTTTGCACGGAGATTCAAGCTGAGAGCAGCCTTAGTTTGGTCTCTGCCTATCCACACACTGCACAGTGTATTATCACACCAAACTACCTCATTCCTGTGCACTTTTCTTCTTTCTCCAGGACCTGGGGAATTGCATCCCACAGACTCTGAGCAGGTTACAGGCTTGCAGCCCCCAAGCCAAACTAGCTGTGCTTGATCAGAGAGGGAAAGCCGGTGAGCCAAGAGCATTCAGCCGAAGTCTGCACCTCCTTTACCTAGAACACGTGAGGTCCTGGACCACATCCTATTTTGGCCAGTGCCACTCAGAAGTGGGGACTCACCAGTGTTTGCCTTCAACAAAGCTCTCAAGGGAAGGAAGTAGCATCACTCCTCCCATTTTACAGAAGGCAAGTTGAGGCTGGGTGTGTGAACCCCATTCCTGCATGACAGAGGCATAGGTAGCAGAAGAGTCCATCATCTCCAACCATGTATCACAGTTAACAACCAACACCTTACAAAAGAAGAAGAGTTTCTGCAGAAAACATGAGTCTGCCAAACTCAGAACCTACCACACGGTTTTTAATGTAAAACCTGCAGTTTTCCATGCAGCTTCCACCTAAAAAAATAAATAAACTAACCATAAACTGGGCTTATAACCAGCTAGGTCATGGTTTAAGTGACCAGTTTAGGCAAGCAGGATTTTTTGCTAAGATAAAGAATTTCCCCTGGATTTTCTTCATGTTTCTGCCTTGGAAAACAACAGAAACTGTAGAAATCAGGCAGCACAGAAGAACATAAATGCTCTTAGCATTGGTACAGTTCCCACTCTGTCAGCCAGAACACAAAGGTTATCAGCCCACATTTTTTAAGCAAAACTGCCAATCTGCTGATAAAATTCAACACATTGATTAAGAATGTAAAAAGGTTAGGAGCAGACTTGTACAGAAGTAAAAGGACTTCCACCAGCTATCTTGCTGGAAGGTATCCGGTGTTTCCTAATCAGACGGCTGAATGGCTGCTGAGAAAGACAAACAAAGACATGCACGACCGTTTTCTTGTGGCACCCTGGTCACATGCATGGGACCCCTCCTCATCCAAAACTCCCAAGCACAGCAGACACAGACTTTTATTTGAAGATTGAGAAATGTTTCATTCCCAATCCAGACAAAGGACTTACTCTTGTGTCCACACCACCACATGGAGAGCAGAGTGTATGAGAAGTCCGGAAGAAACTTCTGCCAGACTTCCTCATTTGCCTGAGCAGCCTTGGTCTAAAAATACTCAAGGGCTGATGAAAATAAGGCTGTAAAAACCAGTTCAGGTATACTTCAGCAGAGACACTGGTCTTCCACCAGTGATGAATTTATCACAGCAAGTCTCTTGGGGACAATTTACAAAACTTCACAATGAGCTACACAAGTCACAGTTTCAAAAATGAGAGAGAGAAAGAGAGACAGACAGAGAGTTTAAGGGGTTTAGGTCTGCTATGGCTAATGCTGTTGAAAGCAACCAACTGCACTTAAATATTCTTTTTCACTATAAAGATGCAACTTTATCCTATAACTTTCTCAGATGTTTAACACTTAGTAATTTGGGTGGAAAAACCACAAGGGTGCACACCCATGCCAGTACACTGTCTGACCCGGCAAGAATCAAAGAAGCATTTGAACCCATCAGAAAAGAAGATTTAGCAAAATATCCGGTCTTGATTCACAGAGATAAGATATTTCCTAACACATTCCTTCCCCCAGCCCCCCCAAAACCTTGGTGCATTTCTGTTTCTTTCCCATCACTAAACACAAACTCGCGGAGCTGCCTTACCATTCCCGCACTCAGGGAGAGATGAGACTTTGCTCGGCGCGGTCCAAGGTCCGCCGTGCCCAGCCACACCTATTCCTCCTCCGAGCAACCTGGGCACAGCGCCGGTCAGAGCCGTGCTGGCTGCTGCCCTGGCTGTGCTGTGCTCAGCGTGGCTGAAGGCAGATGCAGAGAGAGCCCCGTTTCCTCCCCGCACCGCCGTGACTGATGCAAAGCGCAGTTCCTGAATGGGTGCACCGAAATAGAAATTGTTTGCCGCTTAAACGACATCCTGCTCTTGTTTCAGATGTTACAGCCTGGCCAGCTAATACCTCTGGAATTACCTCTGCCTCACATCTCCCTCTTTTCCTACGAGCTGCTTGAAGACCAGGGTGCAGCCTGCACAATCAAAATACTGCTCACTCCACCGAAGAATTACTACCAAAAACTTGCTAGGGTCAAACTCTCCCATTTCAGTAAAATTCCACCCCAAGAGCTGAACAGCTCATTGCTGCAACAGCCTGTGGGATCCTGTTTTACAGCTACCCCAAAAATCGCCTGCTTTGCTAGTATTCCTTCCACCTCACCTGAGTGCAAGGGCACAGGTGGCTATTTTCTGCCTTGCCCTTTTCACCAAAGGATATTGGAAATCACCAAAGGGTGTTGGAAATAAAGAGCACAACCCATCTTAAACCCAAAGAAAACACTGGGTTTGTGCCCTGCACCACTGACTTGTAAACATCTGTGGGCTACACTCCTCTTCAGAAAGATGTAACAGTAGTTAATTTACATCAATTTAAAAATGTCTGCTCAGCACCTAAAACATAACCAGCAACTTCAAGAGCAGCACCAGAGCTGTCATCGTGTGCCTGTGCATAAAGAACAGGTCACCAGAGTCAGCTCTCTCAATCTAATAACCTAAACCCACAGGATTTCACAGATTTTCAGCTCTCCAACTATTCTGGTAGCTTAAAATACACTTCAATTACTCAACATCCTCTATGCAACAGCCTGGCATATTCAGACAACCCTTCCAGTTCCCTATTTCCAAGCTTTCCCATCATAAACAATTTCATCCAGATGATTTTCCACATGATTCTCACAGTCCTGCCTAAAACAATTCAAGATTGAAAAGAGTGGTCTTGTAAAAAAAGCACACCAAAACAAAACAACAAACCCATAGTCTGGAGTTCCCTTAACACTGAAAAGGGACCCGGCTCGCTTCCCTTGTCTCAGGTTGCACCTCTGGCCAGGGCTTGCTTCATCTTTCCTGTGTCTCAGTTTGACCACTAGCCACGTGTATAATTTCACATTTCTCCACAGATCAGGGTTCCACCTAATGCTGCTGCAGGACTCCAGCATCACCAAGTGCATGCTTTGCACTTCTCAGAGAGACAGTGGAGATGGGCCCCAAAGCTTGGCTCTCCTAACTGCAGAAGACCCACATGCCTTGGGATATTGCCCCAGGGATCCCTGGACTTTGGACATACCTTCCTCTTGAATTTCCTGACTGAGATTTGACACGGAGATCTGGTTACCTTCACAAGTGCAATGGGCAGGTTTTGGGAGCAGGAGGCCCCTCAGACAGAAAAGCTGCCAGGCTCCCGCTGGCTCCCTTCCCACAGCCATCCCACGGGCAGCCTGTTGGCAGCTCTGGAGGATGTGCAAGGCACCTCTGCCCTGCACAGAGCCACTGTCACTCTGCAGTGCCATCACGGGGGTCTCCCAGCCTTGCTGTGCCAGCAGCAGGAGGAGGACACTCCTCCTCAGCACAGATGACAGGACTGAACAGATAACAGAGAAGCTGAGCTTTATAAATCATGTGACAGAGCAATGAGGAGAGGAGAACAGAGAACACACAGACATCACCACACAGCAAACTGCACTCCAGGAGGTGTTTGGTGATAATGTCAACAAGACACCCCCTCCCAGTATAAAATAATGGAACTAATGCACAGAAGAGAGAAAAGCCAGACTTGCATTACAGCATCAAACACAACATATGGCTAGGCATAATTATTACCCAAGAGGAAGCACCATTGTACCATATGCTTGTCTATCATGAAACATGAATAATTTTCCTCCTCTTGCCACTTGCTGTTTCTTCCAGCATCTTTCCCTGGTTGCAGAGGGAAATTAAAACCCAGCATACAGGAGCTTACAACATCTGAAGCTTAGATTTGTACTTATCCTTCCGCTATCAGCTGGCAAATGTGGAGAAACCAAAACTGAGGTGAGGAAAAGAAAGAATTTTGAAGAACTCCTAGCTTTGTTCAGAGCGATACGCTGCTCCTCCCTGTACTAGAGGGTTTTTATGTAGCCAGGGTTAAGTTGAAACAAGGGTTTGGAATCTGGAGAGACACAGGAAAATTCAGATAGGATACAGAATTAAGATGGTAGGTGAGTCAAAAATTAAATCACTGCATACTCTAATGTGGTAAAGAATCTCAGTTCAATTTTCAACTCTGTACTTTTTTAAGTGGTAAGACAGGAAACACACAGAAGAGTGAATGACTTTAATTTTAAAAGAAACAAACTCTCCTAAAAGATAAGCTGATAGATGACAACATTTGAAGCCAGTGTGTTTTGTCACTGGGGTACACCCTGACAGTGAGCTCCAAGGAGAAATGGGTGCTGTTGTTGTTATCTTATTGTATTTCATATTTCTGGAGTCCCATCTTAAAGTCCATACCTTCTTGCTGGTACTATTATGCAGCTCCTTTCTGCAGCACAGTTCCTCATGGTTTCCACAGGGGCTCCTCCTGGGCTCTCGACCCAACCCCCTTTTATCCCAGAGCCCTTCATGAGCTACAGCTGCTACCCAACCAAGGATCCCACAGCTGTAGCTCATCCAGAGCAACAGGACCCACCTATCTAATACATAGGACTCTCACTACATATATATATTCACAAGGACTCCTTTATAACAACACATATATTCAGGCCCCTACAGGGTGCCTCAGGAACAGTAAGAAAAGAGAAATATTCTGCCTCAGATACAGCTGCTGCTCCGTCACAGACTGATTCCTGGCAAGAAAACACAGCACAGCCCCACCAGCCAGCACCACTCCCCAGCAAGGAACAAACCTGGCTCTTTTCCTGGCAATCCCATTCCCAACACCTGGCTCCTCTCCTGTGATGCAATTCCCAGCACTGCAGCTTTTCTGTAACACTCCTGTGCTCTGCTCCCTCCAGCAGCAGCACTGGAACAGGCAATCCTGGCACTCCTTGGGCTCTTTCTCCCTGGCTGTGTTCAGCAGTGACAGGTGTGGGGAAGTGCAGTGCTGCACCTTTGCTAACCCATGCCAGCACACTCAGCAAATTTCAGAAGCTTTTTTTGCCACTGCCTTTTGAAGGTGGCACTAATTGTGATGAAAGTGGCTCAAGATGCAAAACAGCATCACTGTTTTCTTTCTTTAGGAGGCACACGAAATAAATTAGCCATCAAGGTTCTGGAGGCTAGAAGAAACCACGAGGATCATTTAAGCCTGATCCTCTGCATAAGAGAGACATAAATTTCAGCAAAGATTCATTCCTTGTGCCAAGAAACTGAAGGCCATACTAGTGCATTTTACATCAAAGAGCCTTTAAATCATCATTGCACATACATGTCTGGGGTTCCTACTTTCCCTGGTGAGCTTCCCTAGCCAACTACCTTCCCAGCTTTTGGAAGAGGACCAGCCACCATCTTCCCTTTTCAGCCTTTCCCCCCTTGTAATTATACTTATTTGTCATTCTGTTTCTTATCTTTCTTATTTCTTATCTGTCATTCTAGACCAAGCAAACATCAAATATCTGTAATCTTTCAAACAAGTAGAAAAAGAGGATTGTACGAAGAAACAGTTGCAAGAGATCCAGAACAGCTTTATATAGGACCAAAACCAGGCACATATTCATTATTTCCCTTTTCTTGTGACAACTTTTAAGCCCCCCAGAAATTGCTCCTTCTGCCATCCTAAGAGACAACTTACTTCCAAACCAGAGCTTCCTCAGTCTCTGGAAGGAAAGTACCCTGTAAAAAAAATTCCCTTTTAATTGTTAAAGCCAAGATGAACAAAACAAAATCTACAGACTCACTTTTTCTTTCTCTGCTTTATAACTATTCAAACACACATGCAAGTTTTCCTTAAAATAAGCAATTAATTTTCATTAGGAAAGTCAAACAGGCCAACTTAATTTTCCAGCATGAAATCAAATGCCTTGCTGCAACTTGAGATCTAGAAGGAAAAAGGACAGTTGCATGCCTTTCCTGCAGCTGGGATGAACCCTGATCTGCTAAGCCCCCAGTCCAAAGCCTGTGCCACAACCAGGTCTACACTGGCTTCACCTCCATCCCCCAAAGGAGTTTTTGCAGCTGAGCCACCAGGGAATGTCCTGGGCTGAGGTGCTCTCTCTCTGTGTGGGGAGTACATAAGCCTAACAGAAGGATCAGTGGCTCTTCCATCAGGGACAAGCACATGTTCACAGGCTGCCCAGCACCAGGAGAGCCTGGATGTGCCTCAGAGTCATCTTTGTGATTCTGGTTCTTCAGGTATTTGGCGGCAGCCCAGGATGAACAGAGGGGATGTTCCTCCAGCACCAGGCCATGGCGTGAAGCTGCAACACCCAGGGTGACACAATGGCACCATAGTGATTTTGGCAGCTGTGCATGCAGCCATCCCTCCCAGCACCCTGGCTCCTGCATTGACACGCTCACAGCAGCCACTGCTTTGCTTGAGACAAAACCAAGCACCCTCAAAGCAAAGAAACAAAGCAGGCCTTGCAAAACCTGATCAGATCACTCCTTACTGCTCCTCAGCTGGCTGGGCTCCCTGGGCTCCAGCTTCCATAGCTGCAGGCAGGACTAAGCTCTTTTGAGTAAGGTGCCCAGGGCTCAGCCACAGGCATCAGGGCCCTTGGGAGACAAATACCTGTAGCACAACCTGCCCTGCAGCCACAGAGGGTAACCAACACCCTAGAGGGTTTGCAGCTCTGCCAGAGATCCCAGTCGTGGATGCCACGTGTTCCCTGACCTCAGTTTCCCTGCCTGCTTTCACACAGGCTTTCTAGCACACAGATGCTTTCATCAGGATGACTCAAAAGCAATTGTTAGAACTGGCACAGCCCAATTGCATTAGGAGCATGAAATAGCCCCTCAAAGGGGCAGAAAATGCTCCATACTCCTCTGGTGTCATAACACCACACAGAGAACAAGAGCAATACATCTGTGTGCTCATTTGCTTGTGGATCTTTTGTTTCCTCTGACTCCAACAGGCATGTGGGACCACAGCAGGAAGCCTAGCATTAAGGAGAACTAAAGCCACTTGTTCATCTCTTCTCTTCCCTTGAGAAACCTCATTTGTTCACCTCTTGGCCAATTTAAAACACTAGTTCCCTAGGTTAGCCAATCCCAAAACACATGGAAAATTCACAGTCTCAGCCTGGAGGTCAGTGATAGCTACACATAAGCTTGACCATGGACCCCAAGGCCAAGTTCTCCTCCAAACACCCATCCCTTCTTCTCTTGACTTTTAAATCAAGAGCTGGAGTCAAATCTGTTGTGCAATGCACAGTTTCAAGTAGCAAAACCGCCACACACAATAAAGCAAATATGGGACACCTGCAAAAGGAGAAAGTCCTTCCCTGGTAAATTCAGACAACGTAATTAATGGAGAGAAAAACAAATTTTCTTCCCCCATTTGACCTTTGTTTTATTTATTTTTTCCCTTTTCCCCCCTTTTTTTGTCTGGTTATTTTTTTGTTTGGTGATGCACACAGCTGCAGATACTAAATGCACACTAAGTATTGTAAGCCCGAGGGTTTTTTTAATTGCTTAGTAGGGCTATTTCCTTCCCAGATGAACAGCTCTCCCTCCCTCACTTTTGTTTGGGGCCTGCAGTTGCCCTGCCTGCAAACCTGACTTGCAGGAAAGCAGAGAGCAGAAGGTTGCCTGAAGCCAGGTGGCTCCCACACATAACAAGCCCACATCGGGCAAGCTCCAATTACCTGCTTGCAGGCAAGGAGCCCTCCCTGGGAAACTGCAGCTTTGAGAGTTCACCTTGAAAGCAGAAAGTCATTACAGCCAAATTGAAAATGTTGATTTTGGAGGCCCTTGTTATTAGCATCAAGAAAAGTTGCCCAGTCCCACCTACAAGAGAAGATTGCAACCAGGTTTTCTATGCTATTCAACATCAAGGAACTGCCAAGACAGAATGAAGCTGACCTGGGAAACACCAGCCATTCCAATCATAGACCTTTTTCTCACTTGAATATCGGGACTTAAGGCCTTATCTTGCAGCCCTGGAGGGCTTTTAAAAGTGCACATGACATTCAAACCAAGACTTGAAAAGATCAGACAGCTTTTCAGAGTAAAAAGACAAATAGCTTTTCAGCTGTGCAGTCACTCCCCATGCTCCTGAAAGCCCACCTTTGGACAGAAAAGGAGGAAAAAAGAATGGGAAGCACCATCCAGTCAATGAACTCCTGCAGCAACCCTCCCAATTGCAAAGGGTTAACAGAGCACCATGCACACGCTCACAGGGCTGTACCTAGACTGCTTTTTCGGCGGCGGTGGCGGCGGTGCAAACTCCACACCATTGCTCTTGTCTTTAGGGAAATCAAAGGAGAAGGAAGAAGATTTGGTCATTCCAGTCTGGCCCTCCAGTATCGGGCTGTCATCCACAAAGTCGGCACCAGCTCTTCCACTCTCAGCTCCTCCTGTCCACGAGTGGTTTGAGACCTCTGGCTCCTCCTCCTGCTCCTCCTCCTCCTCTATTCGGCCCTGCTTGGTCCACGTTGGGTTATAGTATTTCTGTTTCCTGTCATAGGATGAGCCTGCCAGGCCTCTACTGGACTCCTCCACAGAGACCCCATTCCCATGAGTGCAGGGGGAAGGGGTCACCCCAAAGGCACCTGTATCAGTACAGCTCCTTGGGAGCAGCTGAGCACCAGCTCCATCATGACTGTTGTCATCACCAAACCTTCCCACATGGGAGCTGACGGGGGGCACACGGCTCCCCTCGCTGCCTGGCTGGCTGTTTTTGGACATCTTTGGGGGGATGGCTGGACTCTCAGTAAGTGAGGTCTTGACAGGAGCTGCCAGATGAAATCTTGTGCTGTTTTCACATCCAGATGCTTGAAAAATCTGTCCAGACTCAATAGCAGGTGATGAAGTCCCAAAATCAGGGTGGGAAGTGGGGCTGATACACGGCCACTGCACTCCTACTGCTGAGTCAGGGCTGCTGAGGAATATTGTCTTGTGATCATCCTCACTGTGTGCTGTCATTATAGTAATCTTTGCTGCCACCTGGCCAGTGGAGTCCTGGTGCTCCTTCTCACCTCCCAAAGCCCAGCCACCATCCCTCCACAACCCATCAGCTTTCTCCTTGGCAGTGCCGTGGGCCAGCTTCTCCGCTTTTGCCTGGCTGCCAACAGCCTTCAGCTGTGCCTTCCTCCTCTTGGTGCTCTCGGCATAGATGGGATCAGCGTGGGCTGGCGAGGCGAGGCGAGGGCGCTGCGGCTCCACCAGAGCCTGCTGAGGGATGCTTGAGCCCTCAGCGCGGGGGCCGCCAGTGACAGAGGGCTCCCCGGGGAGAGGCAACTCCTCATCCTCCCGGGACAAAGCAAGGGCAGCCGCCTTGCAGCTCCCCGTGGTCTCAGGGAGGGTGGCAGGCTCAGCATGGAGAGCCAGGTTTTTCCTGTCTGAGCACAGGGCATAGGGAAGAGGATCACTCTGGTCTTTTGTGATGCAGAAGGCCACGTTCACAGCTCTGCGCTCCTCTTCGCTGAACTTGACTGCCCGGCCACTTGGCCTTGGAATCTCGGGAGCATCCCGCTGCCTCCACCCGCTGGGAGTGTGACTCTCTTTCTCACACTGTGCAGCCTTTTCCTCTGTGCAACAGGGCTCCCATGGGACAGGGTGCTCTTTGTGGCAGTTTGTGATTGAACAGTACTCGCCCCCTTCGCTTTCCAAGATGGAGGAGATGTGACCACAGTCACGCCCTGAAGGGATTGCCGCTCCTTCTCTGGCTTGGGGAGAAGTGTTTCTGCTGGAGTTAGTGGTGCTCCTGTCCCCCAAGGCAGATGGATTAGGGCAGGGGACCTGATGAGGCAGGGCAAACTTGTCTTTAGCTCTGTCCTCCTGCTTGCCCACCTCACCCACAAGCACCAGGCTGTGGATGGAGACGTTTCTCTCCACTCGACTCTCCAGGCCACGCAGACCCACCATGGAGTAGCTGGGAGGACAGCAAGACAAGCAGTCGCTGGGCTGGTTGTGAAGGAAAGGTTTTCTCACACCACCATTGCCAAAATTGTCAAGGCAGATGCGCTGTGCATCTCCTGATTTCAGGAGGAGTTGCTTGCCAGAAATCACGCCCCAACTGACCTGCATGGGTCAAAGATACAAATTCCCTGTCAAAACATGCATATGCAAAAGAAAAGACAAATAAAATTTAAGCAAACCCACAAATTGCAAAAACAAAAGCCCAGCTCTGCAGAACAGCACTCTGGAATTCACCATCTATTTTGCTGTGCTCACCTCACCACTAATTTCCACAAAGCTTTCCAGGTAAAACTACACTTTTTGTATTTCCTGGACCATTTGTAATCCTTGCATTACCAACAATGGTAATGCACTGGAATAAGACATTCTCCTTTCTCTTCCTATGGGTTTGCTGCCAGAAACATGTCCAACCTGTCATCCTGTCTGTGAATCACTGTGCAATTAAAGATTCAGAGAGCGAAGGAATATTTGCACCTCTCTCTGCTTATTTTCATTTCACACTGCTCCAGAGTGTGTGGCTCCAGAACACAGACACAGACTATCATGGGTTATCCTGGGATAGCAGCCTAGCCATGCCCAGAAGTAGGGATGGGGGGGCAGGCATGCCAAATCTGCATGCACAGATCAAACACCACCAACAATGGCAGCTCGCACTGTGTGCCCTTCACCCCTTAGGAGAAAAGAAAGGGACAGCAATGAGAAGCTAAGAGAGCTGGTGAGCCCTGACTGTGCTCTGGGGCATGGGGAAATAGGAGCACACCTCTGCCACAGGCAGTGGGGCAGCAGCCTGTGCGTCACCCTGCTGAGGCACTGCTGGTATCAACTGGTCAGGGCGAGGAGCTGCACCCACAGGGCATTACTGCTCTGGCAGAGATTGGTAGGAAGGAGTAGGAAGGCAGGGCACTTTCTTCCTCACCCACAAAGACCACGGATCCAGTCAGCACTGACTGCAACGAGACAAGACATCTTTTCAGTAAAACTTCCCAGAAAAATAACCCGCATCCTCATTTTAAAACCAGAAGTTCCTAAACAAACAATGTATTTTTAAGCTCCTCTGCACATGGCTTGTGAGCAACAGCTCATTCAGCTTCACGCAAAGATACACTGAGAAACCAATATATGCCTTAAAATCCTGAGTCAAGACCAGAAGGAAAAACAAAGGGAAGGAAGCATTTGTAACAGATATTCCTAGCACTCTGAGTATAGGTAAGTAACGGGAAGTCATGCTTTGACTGGATTAATCATTACCTGTGACAGATCTGCATTCATATTCACATCCGCCCACGCGTCAGAAACATCCGAGTTTATCATTGTTGGCTTCACAGCAATTGTTGGCTTTGAGAAGGGGGAAGTAGTTATACCTTCGTCTTCCAACACGAGGCTCTCGGGCTTGGTCCTAGCTCCATCCGGGAGCACGCCACAAGCTCCCACGTCCGGGGGTGTTTGCAGCCGATGGGAACTCTTCGGGTTGAAGCAGTTTTTGCAGGAGCCGGGCTTCCAAACGTGTTCCACAAAGTCACTGCACGCAGACATCTTCAAATCCTCGTGGGTCAGACTGAGAGCCCACTGCGTCTTCTGCACTGCCCTCCACTGCTCATTTTGCATTTGCTCCTGAGCCACTCGAAAGGATCACCTAGACATCTGGAAAAGCACAACACTGTCTGATTAGCTTGATTATGCCCTCAGACTGGAAGATTTTTAATAGGACAGGTGATAATTACACTTACTCTGCATTCATCACAAAGGCTTATTGTTTACAAGGCTTTTTTCACAGCTTAGCTAAAGCCCACACAATCACTTGAAAAGTCTCAACTTCTAAGCATAGCTCCATAATAGAGAAGACATCAAGCGAGCAGCATTCCTATGTGATTTAATTCCCTGCTTAATCAGCATGTATAACCAGCTTCATGCAAGATTTAGATCAAGGGTAAAGAAAAGGGGTCTTGGAAATAGCTGTTCACAGCCCCACAAGCAGAGCCAGTCAGGAAAAATTTCTTCTCCAAAGGGGCATCCTCTCTCTGGAAAATAAAAAGGCCTGGAGACACAAGGACCAGAATCAGAGACTGTGTAACCAAGGGGACCAGCAACAACCTTCCTTCACCCAGAAGCACCACTGTGATTACTGCCGTGGTACACAAAGGCTCCTCTCCCACCCAGTGAAAGGCAATCAGCAGGGCTGGGGCTGGCACTGATTTGAGCAAGTGTCTGGCAGAATGCTCTTATCTCGTTTGCCAAGAGCCACAAATAACAGTGTCAGCTCGCTGAAACGATTCATTGTCTGCAAGGGGAGAAACGTTTTGCTCTTGGATTACTTACAGACAAGGATTCCTTCCCATCTTCCTTCCCCAGGAGGGAAATGCCCCAGGAACAAGACATTCCTGCTGCATTCCTGTGTCCCTGTCCCCGCCACCCCCCTCCCGGCCAGGTCTGATTGCACTCTAGCCAGTAGAACTAAACCTGGAACCAAGAACTTTGGAGACACTTCCGAGGAGGACTCCCACAAAGCTCAGCAGATTAGGAAAGAAGATCAGACAGAGAATGCAGCCGGCTGCTGTGGGTGCCAGGACGCACAATTTCCCCACGCGGCTACAGAGAGTCCTTCCTCATCTAACCAAGTTTAGGTCATCATCCCCTGGCCAAGTGATCACAAGGCAAACTGAGGCTCCTTTCCTGAGGGTCTCCAAGCGAACAGGCACTTTTGCACTCCAATCCTGGAGTGCACATGAACGAAATTTACCAGCCTGATCCTTAAGCACTTCCTCCACATAGGCATAGCGGAACACCACCAGAGCTAGGCACACTTTTGCAATTGCATGCACCCCCAAGCCAGCTTGCACTGCAGTAAAGATTCTTGCCTCTGGGCTCAGAGATGCCCTGGCCAGCCCCTCTAACAGCCACCCACACTACATGGCACAAAGAAAGACAACTCATAAGAGCCTGGGTGGGACAAAGTGAAGGGGAAGAGAGCCACTGACCCACAAGCATCTCCGAATTCAAGTGGCACCTATGGGAAGGGTGTCTTTGATCGGCCAAACCATTAGCACCTGCAGACTCCTTCTGTCTGGCAGGCTAATAAATTAGGGTCTGCTTCTTAAAAAAGCACGGGAAAAAGGAAGTATCAGTGGGATTCACCAAGCAGATTGCCGTGTGTCTCTTTTTAGGGAAGACACTGTTTTAGACAGGCTTTTTCATGAACTTCTTAGAGTCTGAATTAACCAAAGGGCAGCGAATCACTCTCAGGCATATTCCATCACCTTCAATGAGGTTAATGGTATTTGCAGAGAAAACAGCTTTAAAAATATTTAATCCTTTGTTTCTTTTTAGATCTAGCACGCAATGTCCAGCATCACCCGAAGTTGAACAAGTGTCCTGATGAGAGCCAGCAAATTAAAAAGAAAAATCAGAGGGAGGGAAGCAGGTACCGAAGCCAGAAAAAACTCTTCACTTCTGGTTTAACATTCGGCGCTGCCAAATGCCTGTTAAAGACCAGGGTTTCCCTGTTTGCGGCCGTCATTTCTCGCTGCCCGGATCGCGGGGCGGGCCCGTGTCCGCACGCCGGCCGGGCACCGGGACCCACCCGCACCGACCCACGCGGCGCCGCGCGGGGAAGCAGGCCGGGATCGGCGAGAGATGAGGGACCGAAAGCCAGCACCTGGGTCTGTCCCGGGCAAGCCCCAAGCCAGCACCTGGGTCTGAGGCATTCCCGAAGCCGCCGTGCGTCCCGGGGCACCGGCGAGCACCCTGTTCCCTAGGACAGAGATCCCGGGCTGAGGCGCAAGGATGCTCCGGCGCAAAGAAAAGCCCCAAGCCCCCAGCCCAAGCAGCTCTGGCTGCTAGACGGACCCTCCGGGCGCCAACCAGGACCGGGAAAAGTTTACCGGGCAGAGCCCGCCGGGGCTCCCGGGATGGGCGGCGATGCGGGTCGGGACCGGAGCGCGCCCCGAGCTGGCTGCACACCCCCGAGCCGGCTACCGACCCCCGCCCCGGCCCTCCGCCCGCATGCTCGGTGGGCAGCGGTACAGCCCCGCCGCCCCGGCCCCCGGGCAGCCCCGCCCCGGCCCCGAGAGGCGACGCCGGGGTCCCTCCCAGCCCGGCTTTGTCCCGGGAGGCGGAGGCCCGGTGCCCGCCCGGCAGCAGCTCCCCGCTCACCAGGCTCCCGCGGCGGCGGCAGCTCCGCTCGGCTCCGCGCCGCGCCCGCCTCGGCCGCCGCCGCCACCGGCGAGTGGCGAGCGGGGCCCCGCGTGGGCCGGGGGGCAGCGGCCGCCCCGCCCCGGCCCGCCCCGGCCCCGCCCCTCGGGCACGGCGTGGGCACGGCCCGGGCGGGAGCGGCGCCCCCCGCGCGTCCCCGCTCCGCACAAAGCGCTCTGCCCGCGCCCCGCCGGGCGTGCGCCGCCCGCAGCCGCGTCCCCGCTGCGCCCCCGCCCCGGCAGCGCTCCCGCAGACCGGCTCTGCCTCAGGCACATCCCCGCGGGAATCCGCCCCCGGGGCAGGCAGACACCGATCCCATAGGGTCCTACCGCGAACCCACCTCGCAGCCCGACACCAGCCTTGAAGACGGTAGGGATCCAGCTGGAGGGCACTGGGAGCCAGAGAGTTCAGAGGGTTCACCCATCTTCACTCACCAGCTTTCCAGACAACGACATGGTGAAGTTCGTCTCCAAGGGATGCTGTGGAAAGGAGTGAAGTTTGCCGTAACTGAAATCAGGATTTGACCTCACTGTGCAAAAACTGCAGACAGCATCTTCAAACCTCTGCTGGTGTGGGAGGCTGGGCTTCATTAAAAGGGAACAGGATGAGATTTTGTTCACTGTAGTGTCTATGCTTTAGGGCAGGCTGGAAAAGGAGTAGTCTTCACTTACCCCGGTACTTGTTCTGTGGTGAGTAGTTTTGAGCATCTAAATTCTTCAAACTAGGGAAAACCAAAACAGTTCTCCCCCTGCCCTGGTCAGGGCCTTAGTTCAGTTCCTTGCTTAAGTCACTGCTCCTTTAGTGCAACAAAGCATTCCTAGTCTCATACATAATAGTGGATTAAAAAGGCAAATAGGCTTGCATAATGGAGAATCCCAGCCCCAAATAACAAAACAGAAACTGGAGATATGCACAGCACTTATAGAAAAAAAATCTTTCTCAGGAACCAAACATCCCAGTAAATTCTTCCCCTTCAGGGAATTTTGGCAGTAGCACAGTTTGCAAACATCCTGGCTGGCTGGTCTTTTGCAGTTGTGGCTGTCTGCTCATGTGCTCTCTCTCCTTTTTTGATCAGTTATTAAAACAGTCCAGAGACCCCAGAACTCCTCCACTTAATTTGCTGTATTGCCATGAAGACATCTGCTTAACAATCTCCCGCTTCTTCTTTCAAGCAACCACTCACAATTTACTGCATCTTTTTGTGTGTGGGATCCCAGAGCCAGCACACCTAGTTGTATGAGTAAATTATCTCTCAGAAATGCCTCACCATGACAGAAACCTCTCTCCTAGCACAGATCAGCTCATCTGTGTGAGGGGGAAATGAGCTGGGAAAACAAATGGCCCAAATTTCTGACATTTTCTCTATTTTAGAAAGTTAGGAGGAAAGAACCCAGCTCTAACCAGCACAGATGAGGTTATGGCTGCATGGCTGACTAATCCTGGAGGGTGGTAAACTTCTTCAAATTCAAGTATCTGAATTTTATACCTGAAACTTTAAAAATGGCCTCCACTCTTTTCAATAAGAGCACTATAATTTTCACAGCCAGCCTTCTTAGGGAAGAGTCTAGGACAGCTTTAAGAAGAAAAACCAGATTTAAAATTCATGCTATGTTCACACTGGAACAGCACTGAAGTGAGTGAATTCTCCTGAGATGTTTACCCCAAGTAGGAAATCTTTTCCCATGCCAGAGGCCTTGGGATTACAGGATAATTAAAGTTTCTTTTTTCTAATGAAGTCAGCCTGTTAATGCCCAGAGATTTCAGTAGAAAATTGAACAACCTCTAGTTTTTATAAAACAATTATTCCGTAAGGTCTGAGACCATGGATTGTACGTGTCTGTAAGGCCACGTGGTTTCCTCAGTACAGTATTCATCATTGTCCAGTTTTGGTATTTTCTCAATGTCCAAGAGAACTGGCAGAAAAGAAGCCCTCTCAAGTGGAAAGCACTACACAATGCCTGCTAAGACATGACTACATATCCTAGCCAGCCATATGTCTCCCAGTGTATTGTTTTCCAGAACACCGTCACACAACGAGGCACATGGCTCAGAGCAGCCCTGACAGCACAAAGGGAAACTTTAGGATGACTGGAGCTTCAAGTGCCATCCCTCATTGGCAGAAAGGAGACAGACCATCACTGAGTCTTGCTTTCAAAGAGTCATCTGTAAGAGTAACTCTTGGGAGCAGGCAGGCAAAGAGCACAAACCCACAATGAGTGTCTCTGTAGGCAGACAAAAGAAGCAAAGCCCTCTGGAGATGGGTTCAGTATCACTCATGACCAGCAAAGTTGCCCAGTTACCAAGATTGCTGGTGCCAATAGTGCTTTTTACTCCAAGAGACTTAAAAATACCCAGCAACTGGAAAATTGAGATACCTTTTATCAGTTATGGTCTACGCTGTGTGGTTGAGCAAATCTGAGTTTCCACTTGTGGTGCACAGATCTCCTCCTGGCCATGGTCCCTGATGTGCTGGGGTGTCTGCCCATCCCTGCCAGGACTCCAGCCTTGCCCATGGTCTCACAGCTGGTAGATCTTGTGTGTGTGGAAGAGGTGGCACTGTCTGTGCTGCCACCAGTTTGCCTGTTCATATGCAGCAAGAAAAAGGCACCTGTGATGGAGGCAGGGGCAAGCAGTGCCAGCACCTACTGCCTGTGGGGCAAAAGGGCGAAGGGGCACCCTCCAGCAGGCTCTGGGGATGTCAGTGCCCAGAGCCAGTCAGAGGTTGCCTGAGTCACATCTCTGGAAACTGCCTCTCCATGCACCACAGACCCTTTGCCTACTCCAGAAGTTGGTGACTGTTTCTGTGCCCTTTTTCTCCCCCAGTCCGGGAAGAGCAGATTAAAAGCACCAGCCATAAAGAATGAAGGATGTGGTCTGTTAGCCACCCTCCATGGGAGTTACCCTCACTGCTAACATCTGGAGGCCAAAAGCATGAACTCTGTAGGACCTGTCTACCTTGCAGGGCTGGAGGGAAGGCCTAAATTGCTAACCCAGCCCCGTGTGCAGGCAGCAGCTCCCCATCCCACCCTGGCTTCCATGACAATCTGCAGATCAGAATGCCAGCCAGCGACAGGCACCGCTATTCCTTAGCTCGGGGCACTGTGTCAAAATGGGAGCTTGGTTCTCCATACCCAAGAGCAACAGCGGCTGTTAAGAAATCGTGGGATAATAGCCCTTTTGATGGATGCCCGGCTTGTGCTGTTGGGATGCAGCGGTTGTGGTGGAGCTGGGAAGGGGGAGGGAGCAGAGAGGCATATGACAGTGCTGATAACAAGTGGGCTTTGTATGCTGTGGCCAGGGACTCCCACAGCTGCTCCAGTCCCCGCTCTCTCTTGAGGTAGTTTGGGTGGGAGAAGAAGCTACAAAAGTTCAAGCAAATGAGGATGACATAGATAAGATTTTAATGACTCAGTCCCTGCTTCTCTTTAAGAGATGAAACTGTAGCAGACCACCTCCTCCTTCTATTCAAGCAAGGTCTCTAGAGGCTTCTCTGGGCTGGTGGTGTCTGTTGCAGTTCCTCCTGGACAAGGAATGCCCAAGTAGGTCCATCCAGCTTGTTTCCTTTCCCTGTGTAGCTGTGGTGAATACTTGGAGCCCATGCTGGCCAGGAGCCTCATCTGCTTCTTGCCATCACTCAAAGGGTCTTGGAGATGCTGATGTAGAGTCTGGTGGTAATCTGGAGCACACTCTTGGAAAAGGGCAAGGCAGGTCATTGCCTCCAAATTATCCTGTCCCAGCAACCCTTGCAAGAAAATGAGCAAATCTGGGGGTGGGCACCATGACAGAGAGCGGACCATGGGAGCACACAGCATCTGACTCCTATTAACTCTGGTTCTACATCACCTGTCATCACTTGATGACAGTGTCTTTTTTGTTACAATGCATATTCTCTGTGGATTGGGAGATAGTGGTTATGGCAGCTGGCTACAGATTGCCAAGCAAAAAAATTCCCTCCTCCCCCCCCACCCCACCCCCCAAAAAAGGCAGAAAAACCCCACTCCGTAACTCCAAAACTACACACACTTTGTCCAGTAATCCCTGTCCCAACAGGAGACAAGCACAAACTCCCAGCCGGCGTGTGTGGTTGCTCTTAGTAAGCTTTGGACAGCTGGGGGATTTGGGGATGGGATTAGCTAATACAATTCAGGCTCAATTAGCAAAGGAAACATGGAGATTCCAGCTCCCATCGGGACAGATCTGGGCAGGATCCCTCCAGAGGGTTAATCACAGAGCAGCTCGTGCTTCATTCACAAATAACCGAGCTGCGTGTGCCATCCCACTTACGGCTGGGCTGCCGTTGGATGGGAATGCTCGCCATTGCCAAGCACCCCCTTAGCCCTTGGACCCGGCTACGAGCCGCTTTCCTGGCCGTGGGCTGGGAGAGGGAAGGAGTAACCGCAGCGGGGAGGGAGAGCCGGCATGCACGCAGGTGCGGAGAGCTGGCAGCCAAACAAAGGGAGATCGCAGCAGCAGATAGGGGCGCTTGCAGGATACAGTCACGGCTTTCTGCGAGCAAGAGCAAAGACAAGGGGAGGGAGGCAAAGGAGACGTTTCTCATTGATGAGAAGATGCCGAGATGCACCAGCAGTCGGATGCCAGCGCTGTGTTTAAAACTGGGACCCCTGGGCAGGGCTTTTGTTGTTGGAAATGCTCTTTACTTGGCTGCTGGGAGAAGCAGCAGGCTCACTAGGCTGCTGGGGCCTTTATCAGGACAGACTTCCAAGCACCCCTAAGTGCCTTGGGATGAAGCAGGGCCCGCACCTCTAAACAGCTTAGTGAGCACCAGCTTCCAGACTTCCCCTGACATGAGTCCCCTTGAAAAGCTGAACCAAATCCTCATGGACGCCTGCTGAGCATCCCCAGCCTCAGCTGGTTCCTCATTTGCAAAAGTTGCCCTCAAATCTGTCATCCTTGGGGTGTTTGATAGACACATGGCTCCTCAGGAGCTGAGACACAGACTCCCTCACCAGACAGGCCCCTGCTTGCAGAGCTGGTGAACCGGTTCCCAGGATGCGATTGCATGGGCACGCTCTCCCAGGCATGGATGGGTTTTGCATGGCCCTGCTGGAGGCTGGCTGCTAAACACTGGCTTTCTGTGGAAAGCACATGGACTTGGAAGGGATGGGGGGAGCCCCCAAAGCACTTGGTGCTCTGGGAAAGGTTGCTCCGAAGACTGGGCTGATGACTGGCAAAGGGCAAGATGTTAAATGATTTTTCAGATCAGTTTTCAGTCAGTTCTTGACGCTGAAGACAGGAGTCAGGAATCTGACCAAAGAAAGGTGATGAAGAACAGGGCTTGAGCCAGGCAAAGCAACTGACCCGGGAGATGGAGTGAACCAGGCTTGCTTTCCCAGCCTTCCCTGGAGAGAGTAGCAAAAGTTTCACACAGTAAGGTAATAGTCCTTGACCAGTGCCAGGCAAACACAAAAAAATGTCAACCAGCTTCCCAGGTGTCAACTTGGGAAATAAACCCATCGGCCTCTTCCCGGTTCAGTATCTGGGACTCTCACAGAAGAAGCAGCAGCCTCTGGCACCGTGGAGCAGCTCTGTGGGAGACAGCAAACACCACCTGTCCTCATGTCAGAGTACTCCAGGGTCTGACACTCCCATCACAGCCAGAAAACATAGCTAGGCCTGGAATAGCTATTGGCATGAGCAGACACACAGGCACGAGGCACTGCAGGAGTGCACACTGCTGATTTCTGCCTCTCTCCAATGAGACTGGCTTTTTCCCTTGCTCCTTAGCAGTTGTTTGGTGTTTGCAGGCACTGGGAAACATTTGCTCCTTGCACTCTTTCCAATGGAGCGTGGGAAAAGCTCTCACCCTAAGCAAAAAAAAAAAAAACCATGGGAATTTGCTTTCAAGTCTATTCTTCTCACTCTCTTTCTCTCCAAGTGAAAAGCCTGAGCTGGCTTTTTTTCTTTGCAAGGCAAGTTTTCTGGCCAAGGCAAACTGGTGTTTGTGTCTCATGCTGTCAGCAGAATGGCAGGCGTCAGTATGATGAGGGGCAGTGGCAAATCAAGCAGGACAGAGGGAGTGGCAGCAGACTGTGGGCATCTTCTTTCTGCTCCCCCCTCTCTGATAAGGGAGGCAGCACATTTCAGCTTCAGCAGAAAGAAATAGTACTTATTTTGAGGGGCATTTTATTCCCAGGGGATATATAGAGCCCTTGGTTTGATGCTTGGCTCACTGAGGCAGGCAAAAAAGAATGGAAATTTAGCTTTGAAAAAAATAAAACAGAGGCTTCCCCCTCTGCTTCCTAGATCTGGAGTGAATAGGTAGTGAGCAGAAATAGAAAAGCATCCTCCCCTGTCAGGAGCAGGACCAGGTCCAGGGTTTTGCCCATCCTTGATGCAGCTGCCATGTGATGGATGTGCCCTGTCAAGGCAGACCCTGTGCCAGCACCTGGCACACACAGGCAGCAAGTGCTGTCAGCCCTGTGTGCCCACATCTCCAGAGGGCTGGGGTGGAAACACACACTAGCTCAGCTGCTCACTCCTTGCAGTACCCCAGCCTCTAGAGAACTGCAAGGAGGCACTTCCTACCCCACCAGCAAATGTCTGACTCCTCTCCTGGCCTCTCCACGTGCCCAGGAGGCCTGGCTATATGAGTCTGCAGGAGGGCAAGTGCCTTCGGGCAGTCTATTTGAACGAGGCTGGCATGGTGCAGGGAGTCAGGGAATTTTCAGGCAAGAGGAGGAGGCAAAGACATGCACTTCCTTGCCTTGGGGACTGGACACACCTTCTCCAGAAAACAAGGCTGAAGGACCCAGCAGGCACCTGCAGAACTCGGGAGACTGTGTCAAACCTGAAGGAAACTAAGCCTGATTGCATCCCGGGGCAGGCCATCACTGCAGGAAATGTGCTCCCTGTGCCCAGGGATGCTGCTGGGAGGGAATAAAGGCACCCGGACCTCTTGCCTCCCCACACAGCCTGCTCTCCACTATTACAGGGCAACCCTGGGGAACACCAAAAGGACAACTGTAATCCCTGATACGACCCAAGAGACCCACTCTATGCCTGTGTAAAAGGGTGAGGAATACCCTTTGTACCCTGAGGTTCAAGGCAGACCTCTTAGTCTTTCAAACTCCGTCCTGAAAGTAACCTGATGCCCCCAGCTATTTTTCTTGTGTGAAACTCCCTCCGCAAGAGGTGCCTTAGGTGAGCAGCTGCAGAGACAGCCAGATCCCAGAGGAGGTGTTTGCTTTCTCCATCTTCCACACTCACACACCCTCTTTTTAATTGTTTGCACATCAAGAAACGACTTGCCGACTTGCCTTATTGCAGCCTCCCAAAGGGAGGCAGGCATTGAACTCGTAACCTGAAACTGCCTCTCAGGGAGACAGCCAGCACCCACCACCCTCTGTTCCCACGTCCTCTCCCCTGCTCATCCCCGCCTGAGCAGCAGCCATGTCCTCCCCTCGCTCTGTTCAGCTCTTCAGCAGCTACACCCTTCACTGATAATGAGCACAGAGAAAGAAAGCACAGAGCTGCCATTCAGGGCCTTTCTCAGACACCAAAACATCTCTGTGCATTAATAATCCCTTTCAAAAGCCCCTTCCTTGCACACATCCCACCCTCCCCCTCTAGCCCCCGATGCTTTTCAGGAGCGACTGTGATTCATGTGAGGTGCGAAACAGCACGGTAAAATTTTAATACAGCCTGAACATGATGTGAGAGCGCTCAAATGCCTTTTAAGCAGCCTGCCTGTTTCCAGCAACTGCTTTGAAGGCAAGATCGCTTCAGTGCTGTGTGAAGAGCTTCAAAGAGAATATTTGGGACTGATTTTGACATGACTCAGAGAAGGCAGGAAGCCTTCTAACACAGTTCCCTCAAAGGATGAGCACCAGCAGAAGAACGTGCAGGCTCTCACCATCCCTCCCTGCTGGGGGTTGGCCCAGCTGGACCGTGTGAGAAGGCCTGGGAGCACCAGAGCTGCGTGTACCTACAGGACACCCACCGAGTGCTGTGACCATGTCCCCATCTCCACAGACTGCCCCGGGAGACATTTCCCTGACCATTGGTTTTCTTGCATGCTAATAGCCCTGGGGCCAATGGTCTGCCCCCAGCTGTGACTCCAAGGGTTGGAAAGCAGGGGAGATTTCTCCATGCCCCTGGGTATGTGTGATGATAGGAAAAGTATGAAAATAAGGCAAAACAGTTGGATGAGTCCAAACAGAAGGAGATGCTGATAATACCCAAGGACTTCTCTACAGCCAGTAAACAAAAGGAAAACAAAAACAGCGTGCCAGAAAGTGGGAATAGGAGGTGAGTGAACACGAGGCAACAGCAGAGGAGGGCAATTCCCAAAAGAGGCTTTGGAAACTTCCATGAGCCAGCAAACATTTCTCAGCTTCACTGCTGTTCAGTGTTCCTTGGGTTCCTGGGCTTCTCCAGACCTGTGAACAGCAAAGTACTCCTCTCTTATAAGGAAATGCTCTGGCCCTGGAGACTGTCATGCTCAGCCTGGAGACACCAAGGCCAAAGCAAGAGGCTGAGCTCCCCATCTCCAGGTGTCCTGCCAGCTGGTGTCCAGCTGATGATCTTGAATTGTCTCTGCCTCCACACCACAAGGAGAACATCAACCAAAACCACCTTGTCCAGGGTAGGGGGGGATCTGTGTTGGCACTGAAGATCTCCCACAGCTCCTTGCCAGACCATCCATTCCCATTTACATGACAAACAAGCCCAGTAGTTCATGTCACCCTGGGCTGCATCTGTGCTGACACATCCCGAGTGTCTGTGGTTACTGAGAGAGGAGCAGCTGGAGCACTTGGCCAGGCTGCCAGGGAGCAAGTGCAGAGAATATCTCACCCTAGGCTGCAGCTAGGTGGGCAACATTCAACCAGTTCACTCTGTCACCTCATGTGGGTATTGTCCCTCCCCTTTGTGGCTGTCAAAAGGGGACTTTTTTAGAAGAAAATCAGTGGATTTCAGAGCTAAACTTAATTTGCCAGAGATTTGTCAGATGTGTCTCCTAGGACATTTTCAAAATGGAGCTCTCCAAGTCAACTGGGAAGTGACTAAGGCATGTGTATCAACCTTTGACCAGAGTTTGCTCTGAGGGAACAGAGGCACCATCTCACCTGCAGCAGGTGAGATTAATGCAGTCATCAACCACTTAGCCTTCAGCAAGACTGGACCAACCCTAGAAACACATCAACAAAGTGCCTGGGCTGAGGATGAATCTTCTTATGCCCAGCTTGTGCTCTCACGGCTGCAGGAAGGTGCAAGACAGAGATCTGTCTGCTTTCTGGAAGTCTGCTGCTCCTAAAAGGTTGCAGTCAGTAGTACTTCACAGGAGAATGGAGACAATGGAATGCAAACTGTTTTCGGTGCAGTTTAAGCAAACAGCGAAACTCAATTAGCTCAATTAGCTAATGGACACACTGAGTGTCGGCTGACATACCCATGGGCATGGGCACGGCTGCAAGGAAACGTCAGCGCGTCTGTGTGCTCAAAGCCACCGTCTGCACCAGGAGCAACAGGGAGAGAAAGTAGTCAGCAGCCCTGGAAGGGAGTGGCACATGGGGTGGCTCAACAAAGGGTGGTGTGACAGGAGAGGGTCGCAAAATCACCCACCAGGCTTCAGCAAGGAGCTGTGGCACCACTGTGGGGAAATCCCCCAGAGCCTCTTCAGGAACTCTCTAACACATCTGTACACTCATGCGTGCAGGATGGGGAATCAGAGATGTGTGTGCTGCTGCAGGGCTGCAGTTCTGTGGGAGCATAAATCTCATGACTATAGAGTGTGGCAGCAGAGGGATACAGGCTCTTAGGAAGGGCAGAATGGGCAGATGAGGATGGAGAGCTGTTCTTCATGTGTGTGAGCAACTGGAATGCATGGAGCTCTGCCTGGGGATGGGTAAGGAGCCAGCCTAGACTCTATGGACTAGGACTATAGGAAGAATGGGCAAAGGTCATGTTATCACCATGGGTGTCTGCTGGGGGCACCTGACCAGGAGGAACAACTGGATGAGGCCCTCTACAGAATGGAGTAATGGCAGTGTCATGTTCACAGGTCCTGGTGTCCTTATGGGGCACTTCAACCACCCTGATATATGGTAGAGGGACAACATAGCAGGACATGAGGAATCCAAGAGGTACCCAGAGGGCACCTATCATAAATTCCCCTTCCAAGTGACAAAGGAGGCAACAAAGAGAGTTGCTGTGCTGAACCTCGTAGTCATCAACAAGAAGGGGCTCAGAAGTGAAAGTCAAAAGCAGCCTTTGCTTCAGTGACTATGAGATGGTGGAGTTGAGGATCCCAAGGGGAGGGAGGAGGGTGAGAAGCAAGTTTCAGGAGAGTAGATTTTGCCCTTTTCCAAGGTCTACTTGCAAGAGTCCCAGGAGATAAGGCCCTGGACGGAAGAGGTGAGGGGAAAGGTAGGTAAAAAATCTGGTTAATATTCCAAGTCCATGAGACCTTCATTCCAACAAATGTATAATCAGGTAAAAGCGCCAGGAGTCCCATGTGGATGAATAAGGAGCTCCTGGCTAAACCCAGATACAGAAAGGGAGCCCATGGAGGGTGGAAACCTGGGAGGAATACAGAAACATTGTTTGAGTATCTGTGTCCAAATTCAATTCCAGTTGGACTTCAGGCTTCCTAACTCCAGATGGTGAGGTGGATTGAAAACAGGGTGAATGGCCTTACCCAGAAGGTGTCACCTGAGGGTAGGAAGTCTTGTTGGATGCTATTCAGTGTCAAGACTGGGTCTGATCCTGTCCAATATCCTCATTCATGATATAGATGATGGGGCAGACTGTGTCCTCTGCAAGTTTACTGGTGACAGGAAACTGGGAGGAGTGGCTGCCGCTCAGAGGGACAGGCTGGGGAAATGGGTTGACAGCAGATGAACTTTAATGACTTCATGAAGTTCAACAGAGAGAAGTGGAAAGTAAATGCATCTGGAAGGAAACAGTGCCAGGCATCAGGACACCCTGTGGACCACCTATTTGGAAGGCAGCTCATCAGAAAAGGGATCTGGTGGACACCAAGTTGACCATGAGCCAGCAGTGCACCCTCACAGAAAAGGCTAACAGTGTCCTGGACTGCACTGGGAAGAATGCTGCCAGCAGGTGGAGGGAGGTAATCCTTGCCTCTGCTCAGCACTGGTAAGGCCACTCTGGGTGTATTGTTTCTGCTCTGGGCTCCACATTACAAGAGAGACATGGCGTGAAAATGATGAAGGGACTGGAACATTTTCCCTGTGAGGAAAGACTGTGAGAAATTGAGTTGTTCAGACTGGAGAAGGGGAGACTCAGATGGGATCTTATTCATCTATGCAAATACCTGAAGGGAGGAGACAGAGAAGGTGAAACCAGGCTCCTTTCTGTGGTGCCTGGTGACAGGACTGGAGGCAGTGGGCACAAACTGAGGAGGTTCTGTCTGAACACCAGGAAATACTTTTTTGTTGTGAGAATGACTAATCACCAGCACTGATTGCCCAGAGAAGTTGCACAGACTTCATCTAAATTCTCATACAAGATGGAGGCTGGCCATCTGGAAGGCAGCTTTGTTATAAGGGTGATTGAGCACTGGCACAGTTGTCCAGAGAGAGGCTGTGGAATCTCCATCCTTGAAGGTATTCCAAAGCTGACTGGACATTGCCCTGGACAGCCTACTCTAGGTGGCTGTGCTTGACAAGGGCAATTGGACTAGGTGACCTCCAGATGTCCCTTCCACCTCTACCCATTCTGTGATGGAGTGAAGCAATAACCCCTCACAGGAGGACACACTTATGCCACAGGACTAAGCCAGCTGACAGCCACAAAGGGGAGGGACAATACCCACATGAGGTGACAGAGTGAACTGGTTGAATGTTGCCCACCTACAAAAAAGCCACTTGAGACCTGAGGTCTGTAATCCTTACAGGCTTCCTGGCACAGAGGGTGTGATGGCTAAGGATACAGTCCAAGAGAACATAGAGGTACAAGAAGGTACAGCAATACTGAACAGATCTTCCCCCTGAAACACACACAGCATTCCTAAATGGTTATGCTACAAACCAAGATGAAATCTTCCTATTTCTTGGAACAGAACCATTTGATAGTACTGTTATGCCTCTTCTAGGGCCCACAATAACATTCCTACCTGAGAATACCCAAGGTGCATAAAGGCCATAGAATTATAGACCTGAGAATACCCAAGGTGCATAAAGGCCATAGAATTATAGAATTGTTTAGGTTGAAAAAGACCTTTAAGATCATCAAGTCCCAGGGGCTGTGTTTACTGAGATAAGATCTGAGTTCTCAAGAGTAGCATCAGACAAACCCAGCCCCCCTTGGTATTTTATCAGTGGACAATGATTTATGGAGCAGTCTAGGAGCCAATCCAGCCAAGGTAGAAGAAAAAGCAGCATCAGAACTGGATCCTGTTTGGCTTTGCAGCTGCATCTGACATCAAGTTGAACATCTCTCTGAAAGGTCAGGCCTGCTAAGACAAGCCTGCTGGCACATTATTGCACTAGAGGCACCAGCCATCAAGTGGAATTCTCTGTCTGGTGTTATAGCAAAAAAACTCAGAACCAAAAGGAACCTCTACCATTGAAAAAAAATTCTAAAAACAAGCATCAGGGATGAGTACCAGTCTCTTCCTGAGTGGAAAGGAAGTCCTTGGTCTCTCTGTGGGATGTGCAGCTGCTGACCTTGTCTTCTAGCTATGTGGGCCTGTGTCCCTCACTGAGATGGCAAAAATGTGACCGGGAGTGGCTCCATATATTGTGGGTAAAAAATTTTCAGAGCAGCTGAGAGTTGGAATTTGTGCTATGAGTAAGATGAGCTCCTACAGAATGAGTTAGCAGATGTTTTAGGTGATTCATTGTCTTCTGATAACTGCCCAGTTCCGGAGGCATTGCTGGTATGTGAAAACAAGGTAGGTCTGGGTGAATCAGAGGGTTGAGGGAAGAGTACTGGTGGTAGTTAGCAAACACTTGCACAAGTTTATTCAGGGACCAAGCTGTAAACTGCCATATTTTCCAAGGTCTGCAGTGAACTTCCTGGAAAAAAATGGGTCTTCTTTGCTGTCTGACTTGGGGTGTGCCTTGGGAGCAAGCCCATTACTCCATCCTCCAAAGGCAGGCACTAAAAGCTAGAAGAGCCAAGCTGAGCCATCCTTGTATGATACCTTCTGCCCACCCGCAAAAAACGAGTCCTCTGTGCCAGGTGGCACTGGTGCTGCCTGGATAATCCTGGGTGTCTCCAAAAGATGGGACTGCCTTTTCTTTCGTTTCTTGCTGACCTCCAGGACACGTCTCCAGATTTTTTGGCCATTATTTCCCCACCAAGCACCTAAACTACAATAATTTGTTTGCATTCACAATTGCCATATTTCACATCTTGAGTACCCACAGGCTACTTTGGAGAGGACAGCTGAAGGGTCTGTAGGATGAAGAAGAACTTAGTGCCAGCTTATACCTACATTAACACTGGCTTCCCACTTTAGACCAAAGAGTATGCATTTGTTACAGAACTAAAAGGAGCAGAAAACACAGAGGACTTTTCAATGCAGCTCAATGCCCTTGCACATGTCCCAGAGCAAACTTTGTAATTATACCTTATCCTAATTACTGCTGCAGTAGCAAAGACAATAGAGCAATGGAACAGGCACCAGCTCCCAGAGCATCCAGGCAGTGCGGGCCATGGGAAAAGTTGGAAGCATTCCCAGCCCTACTACTAAATCCCAAATTGTGGTGCTCAGGAAGCTCAGCAACAAGGTTGCAAGTTCAGACATTTCAGTGAGGCAATTCCAAATACAGTGACAGGCCTGAGGGAGGAATGCAAGGTCAGCTCTCCTGCATGTGCTGCGTTGCCGTCATACCTATGAGTAACATGGGGCTGCCTTGCAGAAAGAGAGGGCTGCAGTGTCCAAGTGCAGTGCAGATGTGCTCCTGATGTGAGAAAATAACCCTGCTTTGGTATGGATTGAATATTTTCTTTTGCAGACCCATGGCAGCACCGTCTGGAAGAGCCCTCCCCAGTTTCTGGTCCAGCGTGCCTCCGGGAGCAGGACTGTTCCCAATGCTGGAGCAATCCAGGTGGTTTTGTCTAACCAACACTACCAAACCCCAGAGGTGACAGGCCAGCTCTGTTCTGAGGAGCTGTCCCAGGGCTGCCTCTCCTCTTAGGGGAATTTTTTTTCCCCTAAAATCCCAGTGTTACAGTAGTAATTACTTGCAACCAGCTTTTTATAAAAGGGAGGGAGAGGGGGAAAACAGAGCAAAGGAAAGATCTCAGAATTAGCAAAGCTCATAAATTTGCAGGTGGCCTTAGACTGAACCAGTTATCTCTGTGTTGGCTTCCAGTGAGGAGACAGCTTATGTGATGGACATGAGAAGCAACACTGGGAAAGTGAAGAGGAGGGACCAAGAGGTGGGTCAGAACATCACTCTTATTCATTTGAGGAAAGCACACGGAAGAAACTGATGGCTCTGCTGCCTTTTGTGCATTTAGCTTCCACATAAAAGCTGAATCTAGAGGTGAATATCTCACTGAAGAGATCCATTACCCTCCACAAACCACCAAGATAAAATGATGACTGCAGTCTCTCTCTTAGGCACCTACAGCCAAACTCCTGCCCCAGCATTCAGCCTTAATGATGAAGAGAAAGGAGTTGGGAAATGAGGCAAGATTGTTAAAGAAGAGGTTCCTGAATTTTCAGCCAGGTGAAATGTGTATGAGCTACAGCAACATCATTATCAGAGGAGAAGCTGTCTTCAGTTCCCAAGCCATGTTCTCCAAGACCTTCTGGAGTGGAAACAAGGAAATGGCACAGAATGAGCACAGCATCCTATTTAAAAGGCTTGAAGTGGAGTTATAGATCCATAATTCAGTGTCTAGAAAATTGAGCTACACAAAGGATTAGTTCAGAGGCACCAAGAGGCTAGTATGAGCACTGAGAAGGGAATAATGCAATTTCTTAAGAACTATTTTATACCAAACCATTAAAATTTTCTCTCTCAAAGATCTGGCAGATAAAGGGTAAGCAGCAGATGTGAAAATTTTGACCTCCATAAAGGACTTTGTGTTATCCCATTCAGACTTCTTGTCAGAAAGGGAAATACCATCTAGATGAAAGATGGATGTAAAATTAGAGCAAATAAAGCACCTTTACAAGAGCTATTCCTGGCTTACAGTCAGACTAGAAAGAAATATACAAAAAGGAACCACAGGAAAATGGTCCCGGCTTTTATACTATTCACTGCTTCCATACTGGGGGTTAGAAATCACAATACACTGTGTTAGAAATATTGTGGAAAATGTTAAAGAAAACAAAGCCAGAGGAATGCCAGAAAGTAAACCCATCAGATGACCGTAAAGACCTGGCAAAGACAGGATTTGACATGATCCAGATGAAATTCAATTCAAGTCAGTATAAAACACTTTGAAATTGGATCAGTCCACCCCACGGAGAGAGTGGGACTTGGGATCTGCTGGTAGGAAGGCTCTGGGTTGAGGGGCTGAGGTATGACAAGGCCAAATACGGGGTCCCACATGTTGGCCACAACAGACTTTGGCCTCTTCAGGGATCTGCTTTGTAGAGGCCTGAAGGGAAGAGGGGCAGAAAGGTGACTGGTATTAAAGGATGACCTCCTGCAAGCTCCAGAGCAATGCATCCCAACGAAGAGGACGACTGGCAAAAGTACCAGGAGGCCCATGTGAATGAACAAGCAGCCCCTGGACAAACTCAAACTCAAACCCTCCTGTAGGGAGGCTACAGAGGGTGGCAGCAAGGCCAAGCAGCCTGCGAGGAATACAGGTAAACTGCAGCCAGGAATCAGATTAGGAGCTGCCCACCCTGGTCAGAATTCTGGTCAGAATTAAACCTGACCAGGATGTCAAGGGCAACAAGAAGTGCTTGTATAGGTACATCAGTAATAAAAGGGAGGATGGGAGACTTGATTACATAGGACATAAAGAAGGTTGAGGTACTCAATGATTTTTTTGCCTCAGTCTTCACTGCCAAATGCTCCAGCCACACCAGCCAACTTGCAAAAGTCAAAGGCAGGGATTGGGAGAATGAGGAACTACTTGCTGTAGGAGAAAAAGTTTGAGAACATCTCAGAAACTTGAGTTTGCACAAGTCTGTGGGACCTGATGAGATACATCAGGTGCAAAGGGAATTGGCAGAAGAAGTGGCTAAGCCTCTATCCATCATATTTGAGAAGTCATGGCAGTCTGGTGAAGCACCCACTGACTGAGAATGGGGAAGCATTTTTTAAAAAAGGAAATAAGAAAGACACAGGTAACTACAGGCTCTCAGTGCCACCTTGGTGCCCGGCAAGCTCATGAAGCAGATCCTCCTGGAAACTATGCTAAGGGACATAGAAAATAATAAGGTGATTGGTCACAGTCAACATGGCTTCAGTAAGGGCAAATTATGCCTGACAAATTTGGTGGCCTTCTGTGAGAGGGTTACAGTGTTGGTGGCTAAGGGAAGAGCAACTGACATAGTCTACTCAGATTTGTGCAAAGCATTTGACACTGTCCCACAAAACATAATTGTCTCTAAACTGGAGAGATGTGGATTTGGCAGATGGACAACTCAGTGGACAAGGAATTGGCTGTGTGGTGGCACTAAAAGAGCTGTGGTCATCAATTCAATGTCCAAGTGGGGACCAGTGAGTGACAAGTGGTGTTATGTGGTCTCAGTGGGACCAGAGCTGTTCAATGTCTTTGTCAGCGACAGGGACAGGGGGATCAGGTGCATTCTCAGCAAGTTCACAGATGACAACAAGCTGTGTGGTGTGGCCAACAAGCTGCAGGGCAGGGATGCCATCCAGAGAGACCTGGGCAGGCTTGAGATGTTCAACAAGGCTAAGTGCAAGATCCTACAGTTGGGTTGGGGCAATCCCAACCACAAATACAGGCTGGGTAGAGAATAGATTGAGAGCAGCACAGAGGAGAAAAGCTTGGGGATTTTGGTGGACAAAAAGCTGAACATGATTTTCAATGTGCCCTTGCAGCCCAGAAAGCCAACTTGTCCTGGGCTGCATTCGAAGCAGTGTGGGCAGCAGGGCAAGGGAGGGGATTCTGTGCCTCTACTCCACTTTAGTGAGACTCTACCCGTCTCGGGTTGCTGTTGTTAATTGCTGCCCCGAGATGCGTGGGATGCCTCTGTTTCGGCCCGTTCGGCTGAAGAACGAGTCTGGACTCTTCACTTTTGGTTGTTTATTAATTCTTATCTATTAAATTTTCTTTCTGCCCAGCTGAGATCTGCTCAGCAGGGCAGCCACAGGCACTCTGACCGCCCCCGAGGCAGTGTTGTCCTTTTATACTACAAACTACGTATAACATATTTACACTTAATTCCCAATACCTATCACCTATGTTAGACAGTGTACTTCTACTCTAAACCAATCCCAAAGTGCCAACATCACTGCAGAAAATCGAGAAGAAGAAGAAGAAGAAGAAGAAGAAGAAGAAGAAGAAAGGCTAGACACGTCCAAGTTCCTCCATCTTGTCCCCATAACCCCCATACCAAAAATCCTAAAATCTACATTTTCACCCTGTGATAATTTTATTATTATACCATTCAAAGTTCTGTGACTTTCAGGTCCTCATACAAAGCTGGTAACTTGCTCCAGGGGTCATAATCAAATCCCCAGGTGTTTTGGGCTGCATGCCAGGGTCTCCGAGCCCCCCGGCGGGGTCCTCGGCAACTCTGGACATCCGGAGGGATGTACTGAGTTCTGACATACCTGGAGTGCTGCATCCTGCTCTGGGACCTCCAGCATGAGAGGGACATAGACCTGTTGGAGCAAGTCCAGAGGAGGTCCAGAGGAGGGCTGGAGCATCTCTCTTACAAAGACAGGTTAAGAGAGCTGGGGTTGCTTAGCCTGGAGAAGAGAAAACTCTGGGGAGAGCTTACAGCAGCTTCCAGTATCTAAACGAGCCTACAAGAGAGCTGGAGAGGAATATTTTATGGGAGAATGTAGTGGTAGAACAAGGGTTAATGATTTTACACTGAAAGAGTGTAGGTTTAGATTAGATATAAGGAAGAAATTCTTTACAGGGAAGGGGTCACAGCACCAAGCCTGCCAGAGTTCAAGAAGTGTTTGGACAATGCTCTCAGGCACATGGTGTGATTCTTGAGGTTATCTTGTGCAGGGGCAGTAGCAGAACTGGATAATCTTTGTGGTTGCCTTTCAACTCAGGATATTGTATGATTGTATACTGTGAGGGTGGTGAGTCACTGGAGCAGTTTGCCCAGAGAATTTGTGAATGCTTCATCCCTGAAAGTGTTGAAGGCTAGATTAGATGGGGTTTTGGGCAAACTGGTCTAGTGTAAGAGGTCCCTGCCCATGGTGGGGGAGGTTGCAAGTAGATGATCTTGAAGGTTTCTTCCAACCCAAAACATTCTGTAACTCAACGAAATAACACAGGAGCAAGATGCAGCTATCTCTCCATGCAGAACTATTAGAACAAATTCCCATATACTAGAAGTTGCACAATTTCTCAGCCTCCAGAACAGGCACAGGGCACAGCTGTCTCCCACCCAGGGCTTTCTCAAGGGGAAAGGTTTAAGCAGGTTGTTTCCACTGTGGCCTTGGCCATATGTCCAGTGGTTTGGCCCACAAAGCTGACCAAACTCCCAGCAAATACGTCAAGGCACATGTATAAGCCATCTGCCCTTTGGTTTCAGGTGTTTCAGCCCAATGGGAGATCAAAGTCCTTGCAGATGAGTCACATTTACAGTGTAATGGGATGAACCTCCATCATGGAGCACTGATTTTGCCTTGCCAGTTGCAACATGCTGTGCACGCATGAGCATTAGCTTTGCCCTTTAGCTTGCAAGATGTGTGGCCCAGGAACTGGACAAATATGCAGTTTCTGCAGCCAGACACAGCTTTAACCGCTCTCTTACTCCTGTCTGAAAAGGGCTGCACCTCCAAAACCCAGCACAAGAGCTTCGTGTCTAAACTACTCCCAACCACTTCAGGACTGAGTCAGACAAAAATACATATAGCTGCAAAAATGCTTTTTGTATCATTCTCGGAACTGAAAGCAGCGCTGGGCAATCTGGCAAGTCCAAGTGCAGCAGTTTAGAAAGTGAGCAAGGTTAACGGATGAGTGAATACCTGGGGGGCATCTAATAAGGCTTTCAACAGCTCATTCCCAGGATCGAGGCTGAATAGTGCTCAGACTCACAGCTGGGCTGCAGAAAGAGAGCTGGAACAGCCTCAGTGCTCACTGATGGATTTACTGTTCTCTGCAGGCATTACAGGATGCTGACCCCAAACTGCAGCTCCCTCACACCGAATTTTGAGCAGGGGGAACAGCCAAAACTGCAATGGCCACAGGGCTGGATATGTTAAGCCACTGCTGGGTGAGACCTGCCAGTATGGGTGTTTGCAAGCCCTTCAATGCCCCACACATCCCTGCTCTCAGATAACCCCTCTGGAGTGCATCCTCAGAGCTGCTGTTACCACTATGGCCAGCCTGGAAGGGGGGCAGGTCAATGGGCAAGTGGAAGGCTGATAAATCTGCTCGTGGGAGTGCCACCACAAAGGCTGGATAGCTGGGGCATGGAGCTGCCTGCTGGGAGCTGGGGCATGGAGCTGCCTGCTGGGAGCTCTGGGGAGCACACACAGATCTCTCTTCCACATTCAACCAGCCAGGGGGATCACAGAGCCTGTCCTGCTTGGGGCTCATCCTTGGCCTCCCAGCAGGCACAAAGACAGCAGTGTGTGTGTGCAGGGAGGAAGCTGGGAGCTGGGCTGGGAGAAGCCCATTGCAACTGCAGCTGTTAGCACAATGCAGAGCGTGTTCCAGTTGCAATCACATGCTGCAGGGGCCATGGCTTGAGAGCAAGGAGAATCTTCAGTTTGCGCTCCTAGAAATGGTCCCATGTGAAATGCTAGAGGAAAAAGTAGCAAAATTGAATGTATTTGCTGTATAATGTAGCAAAATTGAAAGTAGCAAAAAAAGAACAAAAAAATTCAACCTGGACACCTGGCTAAGGAGATTTTCCTTTGGGATGGAGACTGAGGAGAGGCTTAGACAACCAGGTCTAATGCTAAAAAGCACAGCATGTTTGAGCCATCGTGCTTTGATCCCAGCCTGCAGGGATTTAGGGTTTAAACTGAAAGGTAAACACAGATGGGTAGTGGAGCTATACAAGTGTCTAGACCAGAGGAAATTGCAGCCCCCCAAGTGCAGGTCCTGCCTGCACGGGCACTGTTCTCAGCCAGTTCCCATCTCCTACATCAGGCAAGACACAGGCGACTGCCACACTCTGCAAAGCGAATCCTCCTCGGGTGAGAGAGAGGATAAATGATACACAGCCAGGGGCAGCTATTGTGCCTGCTGGCTACTTGCCATCACAGAGCAACCCAGGGTGGCACAGTGCATGTGCACAGACCTGGCAGCCTCATGGCTTGGTGTCCAGCATGGGCCAAGCCCACATTGAGCCCAAGAAGGAATCAGGTACAGTGTAACTTGCAGGACACGCAGGCACTGTGCTGGTATGGGGGCATCTTGCCATATGTGACACAAGCAAAGCCCCAGGGTCAGTGGGATGTAAAAAGGAATTACCAGCTGCAGGCTCCTGCTAAACAGCCCTGGCCCCAACTGTTTCCCACACAGCAAACAGGATGCTGAGAGATCCTGCTGCTGCTGAGGAAGGGAGTAAGAGTAACCTCCTTGAAAAGGACCCCCCTGTCCCCAAGTCTCAGTGCCAACAATGGAGGGGCAGTGCTGACTTTGTGCAGAGAAGGTCTTCTCTCAGAGCCACATTTTGAAAGCTCAGTTGGGCCTAGAAGTCTGATCAGACTACGAATCACATAGGAAGCCATGGAGATTGTTGTGTGCATGTGTTCTTTGGCCATTTCTGGCATCAGGCAAATCCTGCTCAGCTGGTGTGACAATGGGGTAACCCAAAAGCTACTGGTCCTATCCACAATGACCTCACACTGTCACCAAAGAGACACCAGTACTTGTCCAGTCTGGGGTGCCATCACCACCAGTGGCTGGAAGCAGACAGCTAGAGAGGCAGGGAAGAAGTTGAACACAGGAATATTGCCCTGAATTCATTCCCAGCCTTCAGTGATGCAGGCTATCTGAGGCTGGAAGAAGCAACTCAACACTAAATACCTCATCATGGAATTTAAAAAAAATATTTCTTCCTTGGAATCAAGTTCTGACTATCCTGCCCTAGAGCTTTTCCAGGTCCAATTAGCTCAAGGCCTTCTGCTGCTCTTCCAATTTACAACGGGGTATTAAAAAATAGTAATAAAATGCAAGCCAAGTCAACCAGGCCTGGATAAAGTTTCCATCACGTTCTTAAAGAGATGACTGTGACGGCATAGGAAAAAACTAAGTCACAACCTTGGAGAAGTAGGAAACACCAAGTAAGGTGGCTTTTCCCACTCAGTAGCTAGGGCAATGTGGGAAGGAAAGCAGTTTCAGCCAGACCATTTTATCTCTGAGGCCAGATGGCTTTAAATGCTTCCCCAGAGCTTGGAAAGGGCCAGGCACTTCTTTGAATTTCTTTTCATACCACCTCATTAGAAAGTAAAAGAGAAGAAATGAACAATCTATAACTTTGTGGCAACGGGAAACAGCTCTGTTAATCCCATTTCCTTCCCCAGGCTTACTCAGGGCAGGTCATCCAGCATCAGGGCCACATCACCTAATCTGCTTATCATTGTCCCACAGCCAGGAGCCTGGGCATCAGCCCAAAGGGCAGAATGCACCCTCCTGGGCATTATTAATAAATTGGAAAGGCCCAGGTTTTTAAACCTGCCCTGGTGCATAATTGTGATACTCCTGGGATCCAGCTTCTGCTACAGCTGCAGATTCAAGGATTGGCCACCTCCCAGACTCCAGCCTGCATGAGCAAGGGCAAGAGGGGCACAGCACTGCTGGAGGAACAGATAAGAGAAAAAGAAAGGTGCTGCAAGAGAGAGATCCTAGGGCAGGCATTGCAAAGCCTAGGGTGGGTATTACCCTCTAGTTTTCTTAGCCTTTCTGGGTAAAATGTGGGCAAATCCAACAAAATGGAGAATTCCTCCCTTTCCATCAGGGTTGGCACATGCCTACCCACACTTCTGGGATGGGTAGAAAAGTCCTGGCCAGCCATGCAGGACTCAGGGCTTGCTATCAACTGCTCACAGCTTGGCTTGGATGGTCCATGGGCAACCACTGCTACACCTGACAGCACTGCCACCAAGCTGTGATTTGTCACCTTGGTAAAAGCCTCCTGAGCGGGCAGGAGGCAAAGGGCACTGATAGGCACTCATCCATGGCACTGTGCCACCCAGCTTGCTACCAGCCCTTTCCCTCTGCCTCCCTCTCCTCTAGGAGCACTACATTTCACAGCCAACCTCCACTTGCTGTCCGGATGGAAAGGTGTCCAGATACAGCTCACGAGAGAGGCAGGACTATAAGGTTTCAGGCTTGCAGCACCTGTTCCTGTGCAGGGATCCCATGGCAAAAGGCAGACTCGGGAAACACATCAGGCCAGCAGCATTTGGTGTGTTGGTTGGACCCACAGCTCCCAGGGCAGTAGTGAGTGCATGGCACAGAGTCAGTGGCTGGAGTAGGGTAAAAGTTACAGAAGTTAATTGGACAGGAAAGGAATCAGTAACCCCTAGCTTAGTTTCCCAGATGAGGAGTGCCAAGTTTTAGCAAGCTACTGGCTACATACCACAAAGCCAGGTGTTCCTGTTCTGGAGCTGTGCTCATCTGGCTGCTCTGTAGACGTGGCTGGAGACATGAGCCTTTGCCTGACTCCAACCCACCCCTGCCTTCCAGCTGGACTAAGATCCAGGGTTCAACAACTTCAAAATCCCTCCTCAAAATGATCTGGCACCCAGAGAGCTGAAGGGCTTCAGGACTTCGGGAAATAGCTGTGGGATGGAGGAGTGGGGAAGGGAGGCGGGGACAGCTGGTCCAGCACAGCCCCACGCAGCCCTCCAGACGGAAGGCTTTCCTTCCTTCCTCCCTCCAAGGCCAGCAACCAGCAGCGCAAAGATGCCGTGGGGCGCGCACAGAGCCAGCCTCCCAGCTCAGCCGGCGTTGCTCACCCCAAATCCAACCACAGAGCATGCTGCCCTCTCCTGGGCTCAGTGTGACCGGCAGAAACTCAGGGACATTGGGCGAGGCCCAAGACGAGTGCTTTTTGGGGCTCAAAATCCCACGCTGGCGTTCTCAAATGTGGTGATTTCCCGTGCCAGTCTCAGTGGACATCCCAGGGACTCTTCTTGCCCAGAGCCAGGCTGCTGCGGGTGCCCTCTGAGGGCAGCATGGGACGAAAGGAGCAGGGCCAAGCTCAGGAGCTCTCCCTGAAGGACAGGGAGATGGGGAGGTCTCTTGGTCCAGTTACCAAATGTGAGATCTGCCAGCATTTCATCCTAATTATTTTAATTAATTAGTTAGCTAATTTGATAGCAAAATAAGCTGGCATGCAGCGAACGGAGGGAGCTGTAACAGGGTCCTACGCCGCCCACCAGCCCGAGCACGGCCCCCATCCCGCCACCTGCGAGGGGATAGCGGGGCCGGAGCTGCGGCGCTCCCCGCGGGCTCCGCAGCCCTGCAAGGCGCTGTCCCCGCGTGCTCCGCAGCCCGGGAAGGCGCTGTCCCCGCGGGCTCCGCAGCCCGGGAAGGCGCTGTCCCCGCCGCAGGTGCCGGCCAGCCCTGCCCAGGCCGGGCCCCGCCCGCCGGCACCGCCTCCTGTCAGCACCTCCCCAGGCCCGGGCGGGCGGGGCAGGGCTGGGGCGGCTCCGCGGGCTGCCCGCCTCGGGGGCTCCGGCGCGGCCTGAGAGGCTCCGGCACGGCCGCGGGACCCCCGCCCTGCCCGCACCGGTGCCACAGCTCCTGTCCAGCGAGCCCCGGAGCTCCTGCGGACCTCGGGCGAGCAGAAGCCCTCCGGATCCCGCTTCACCCCCGTCCCCAGCATGCGGACGCCGGCGGAGATGATCGTGGGGCTGGTGCTGTGCCCCTGCGGGCTCCTGCTGACACTCACGGGCACGCTGGCACCCAGCTGGAGGCAGGTGAGCCTCGTACCTGACCAGCCCATGGACGTCATTTGGGAGCAGGGCATCTGGGACATATGCAGGGAGCGGCAGAGCACCCACGACCGCCTCTGCGGGCAGGCCGACGAGCTGGGCTACTTCGAGCAGGTGCCCGTGCGGGTGGCCCAAGGGCTGATGCCCTCCTCGCTCGTGGTCACCCTGGTGGGCTTGGTGGTGGCCGCCCTGGGTGTTCGCTGCTGGCAGCCCGAGCCCCGGCACCTGGTGGCCGGCGTGGCAGGGCTGGTGCTGCTCCTCTCCGGGCTGATGAGCCTCGTGCCCAGCTCCTGGTACACCCAGGAGCTGTGGGCACTGCCTGCCCCGCCCGGCAGCACGCTGACCGTAGGCTACAGCTTGGTGCTGAGCTATTTGGGAAGCTGTCTGGAAATCCTGGGGGGGCTGGCCCTCACCCTTAGCTTCCATCACTGCTGCAAGGAGCGCAGAGCTCCCAAATTGCCCCCCACCCCTGTGACAGAGGCTGGCTCGGGCTCCAGTAGAGCTTACAACAATCCCTGGGATGTGCTGGAGGATGAGAAAGATGGACAGCGCTGGGGGAGAAGCCCACCTTGTGACTCTGACTTGTAGCCCCAGCACTGGGATAGCAGTCAGCTCCCTGGCATCAAGAGCAGTGCTGGCCCCTGCCCCTGCAAGCCATGCCCTTCTCCTGGGGCCCCTCTGACCCCCTCTGGGTTCTCTCTTGCTGGAAACAAGACCAAGGACCTGTTCTGAATATTTGCAACTTCCTCAAAAGTCTGCTGTGCTCCAGGATCTACAACTGTGCCAAAGCCATGCTGGATTTGGAACCAGAGGTGGCTCCAGTCCCTTTGTGCTGCTTTTACCTCATCTTCCTGTACCATGCACAGCAGCTTGGGCAGAGACAGCTTTGGTGCTCCCATGTAAATAACATACAGGTCAGAAGTGTGTAACCTTCAGAGCAGGCAGTAGGGGAGGGGAGCACCTGTCTCACATCCCTGCCCAGCTCAGGACTGTGCAAAAAGCAAAATAAATTCAAAGCAACGGGTTTGTACTGTGGGATGGTTATGGGCTTTCTGCCAGGCAGGTTGGGCTGAGAGCCAGCGGGCATGGCGCACCCAGCTTCCCTGTGTTTTGCCTGAAGCAGGGAGAAAAGGTCTGTAAAAGGCAACAGCTAGCTTTTATAGCACTTTCCCAAAGGACTTTTCCCCCATGGTCAAAATCAGCTCTTGAAGAGATTTCTCCCTCCTGGAGCACAGCCACTTCAGGGTGGAGTGGGGAGGGTGGGGGGAGTAAGATCACAGAGGAAAAAAAATAGCATTTTATTTCCCCTTTCAAAATTAGCTTGGTGTGAGGTGGTAAAACTGGTCTCACTGGTTTGTAAGTGACACTCAGGAGGTCAGAACTCCACTATAAAATCCTTCTCAGCCCCCTGCATAACAAGGTAAGAGCCAAGCCAGCTTCCTTGCAGAGTTATTTGGCCAGATTCTTATACCAGGTGTGCCCAAGGCACCCTGGTCAGCAAGCTAAACCTTGCTGCAGAGGGACAGTACTCAAGGGACAGTCTCAGAGACTGTGTTGGACTTGGAGACTTCCTGATAAACCTCCCAAACATTTTTTGTCTGCATTCTTACATTCCCTAGGTCTTAGACATCTAGAAAGAGCAAACCAACCTCCCCTCCCCAGCCCACACACAAACCACAAAGGCACAAGAGATGCTGCACAACGTTCCTTTATGAAATTACGGTGTTGATGTGAGATGGTCCTTTCCTCAGCAGGGCTGGCAGCTCCTGCAGAAATCACAGATGGGTGTATCGGGTGAGTCCGACCCAACCTCTCCAAGCCCACCCCGCACCTTAGCACAGGGACAGCCCTGTCAGACTCTAGGCACTGTTGGTATTGCCCCTCTCCTTCAGCAGGAGGGCAGAGCTTGCTTCGGGAGTGGGCACTATGCCAGCACTGGGTCCTGGGGCACTGCAGGGTGGCAGTGGGGTCCTTAGCAGGGCCTGCTCCAGATGCTACTCACCTCTTTCCCTTCATAAGCTTCATTCACAAATGTATCACTCTTGGGGGGGAGCTCTTCCTCCTCCTCATCCTCTTCCTCTGGATCACTTTCACGGTGGTACAGTGTCAGCACCCGAGTGGAAGCAGTGCTCGAGGTCCTGGAGAGGGAAAAATGCACACCGAGAATGGCATGGCCAACTCCTAGAGATGGGGCAGATCCCAAAGTCCTACCACAACCCCTGATAACAGCCTGCTGGGGTGATTGCAGCTTCCCATATAACCCAGGAGTGCATCAGGACTCCGCACTGTCCCTGGGCAAGGAGACCCTGTCCCTCTATTCCAGCTGTACCCAGCCCAGTGCAGCCCCAGCGCTCACCTCCTTCGCCTGTCCCGTCTCCGCATGTAGGCCAGGGCCCCCACAGCAGCAGCAGCCAGCAGCAGGAGCACGGCCACCCCCAGCACAATGGGTCCTGCCAGGGGCTGCACCTCGGCCTCCTCGCAGTAGTCGCCACGATAGCCCAGGGCGCAGTGGCACGTCACTCGGCCAGCCTCGATGGCACAGTCCCCGCGCAGGTTGCACGTCTCGCTGCTGCAGGGCACAGCCCCCAGCACCTCCTCCGTGCTGGGGGGCACCACGAAGGGCTCTCCGTGCTCCTGGGGGCCAGGGGCTGCAGATAAGCTGGGGTGAGGCTGCCGAGGCTGGGGTGCAGCTATGGATGAGACTGGTTCCTGTTCTACATGGGACATTGCTGATGGTGCCACTGCAGGTACCTGCGTCCCCACCTTCACTGAGGTGCCTGGAGAGATGGGCATGGATCAGCAGAGACACAGGTAAGACCCCTTGCCAAAGTGGGCGAGCCTGGGCAGGCTATCCCATGCCCAGGACCCTGGCACGCCAGGCTGTGGGTGGGCACTCACAGTCAGACTCATCGGAGCCGTCGGCACAGTCGGGGCGCCCATCACAGACCTGCTCTCTGGAGATGCAGCTCTGGAGGTCGGGGCAGGCCTGCAGCGGGGCGGGGCAAGGCGGTGCCAGCGCACACGCTGCCCCGTGCACCAGGTGGTACCCGGGAGAGCAGCGGCACTGCCGCCCTGCAGGGTTGGGCAGGCAGAGCTGGGCACAGCCCCCATTGCTCTTTGCACAGCCATTGGTGCCTGCCAAAACAGCGCTGGTTAGCACAGCCACCGCAAGGCACAGCTGAACCCCACAGATGCCCTGGGCTGGGGCAGTCCCAGACCCACCTTCCTGTGAGAACTGGCTGTAAATCCTCATGTCTACCAGCTCCTGCTCCATTGGGAACCACCAGTTCTCAGCCTGCTCCAGCCGGCTGTGCCAGATCTTGCTGGAGCCTGGAGACACATGGGGTCAGCACTGCTCCACCTCCTCCCGCAAGGGTGCCTGAGCTGGGAGGTGGGGGGGTCCCCTAGCTTGCCCTTGACCCCACGGAGGGGCAAGCCTGCACCCCACGGGGACTGGCAAAACCCCGTGTCCTAGTGCAGCAGGAGGAGCTGGGCAAAGCACAGCAGACAGACCTACCATTGGTTGAGGTTGTGCTCCAGAGCAGAAAGCCTTCTCCTACGGCAAAGAGTGAGAGACCATGCAGCCCTTCCCGCACCAGCCGGAAGTGGGATCCATCCAGCTCAACACTGCTGATGGTTCCTCGCTCTGCAAGGCACAGGTGGGAGAGGCTTCAGTGTGGTGACAGAGAGGGCTCCAGGCTGCCCCTCAGGGCTGTGCCAGGCTGTGCTTTGCAGACTGAGTGCCTCCACCACTGCTACCGCCCCGCAGTGCCCCGGCTCCCATCCTCACTCACCCTGGTCTGCCCAGTACAGCCTGGTGCCAGCACCCCCAAAGGCAAGGCCAGTGGGAGCCCGGGCTCTCCTCCAGACCGCTCTGCGGCCAGTGCCGTCCATGGCCGCACACTCCACCACGGCACCACGCCCATGGCTGCCGGCTGCTGTGACAAAGCACATGGTGGAAGCACGAGGACACAGTGCCAGCCAGGCAGCACCCTGCAGCCCCTCGCTGAGTAGTGCCAGGACCCACCGCCCCCTGGGAGCTGCCACATGGATGGTGGGTGGCTGGCCCCCAATCCAGTAAAGGTTCCCACTCAGCCAGTCCAAGGCCAGGGATGTCACCGTGCCCTCCACAGCTACTGCCTTCTTCCAGGACAGCCGTCCCCAGTCCTTCAGGCGCAGCAGTCCAATGGAATTGCCTCCCACTTCTGCAAAGTACAAACTCTTGTCTTTCACTGCGTAGTCAACCGCTGTCAGGCGGCTCACCTTGGCCAAAGGCAGGGCCCGGTGTGGGGGAAGCCCTTGGGATCCAGCTGATGTGGGCAGGTCCTTCAGGTAGACCTAGAGGAAGGAGGCAGCACTAGGATGTGGACCCCTCTTCCCTGACAGTGGCAAGAACAGCAGCCCCCAGGGCTGGCTCCAGAGGGCAGTACCTGTGCCACAGCTGCCGGTGACACCAGGAGGGCAAAGGCCGAATCACGGATGGGCAGGCAGGTGGTCTCGTTGGCAGCCAGCATCAGCCCAGCAGGGCAGCGGCACTGCCCCGTGTGCCTGGCGCTCAGCAGGCACAGGTGGGAGCAGCCGCGCGCCTCACACGGGTTGGGGGCTGCGGGGCGCAGGGCTGGGTGCATCACCTGTGGGACAGTGGGCTCAGCCTCGGCTCCATCAGCACGTGCTGGCAGAACTGAGCACGACTGACAGCACACTGTGCTCCCAGGGCCCACACACTGCCCAGCTCAGGGCAGGATGGTGAGGCAGAGATGGTCCCAGGGGACCAGAGACACTTGGCCACAGAGACTACTACTCAAAGACCACTGGGATGGGGGTACAGCTCCCAGTGCCTCTTCGCTCAGAGGACAGCAGTCCTGTGCAGGATGGGAGATCAGCAGAGCTGCCACAGCAGGGCTTGGGTTTCCCCAAGAAGGTACCTGGAGGCCATGGGGCTGCCCGTGCCGTTTGAGCAGCACCGTCCTGTTCTTGCCGCTGGCCTTGTCCACCTGCTGCACGGACCATGTCTTCCTCTCCGACCAGTAGAGCTGCCCCTCGCACACAGCTGCTGCAAAGGGGCTCCGGACCCAGTGCAGCTTCAGGACCTGTCAGAGAGGCTGTCAGTGCCCATCCTGGTCCCCATCAGAGCCCACCACCAGTGCCCCACCACACCTTCACACCGCTGCCATCCAGACGTGCAGAACCGACACTGCCCAGCTTCTCATCCAGCCAGAAGATCCTCTGGGTGGGGAGGTCGAGGGCCAGTGCTGTGGGCCAGCCCAGTCCCTGGGCCAGCAGCACGTGCCGCCAACTCCCATCCATGCTGGCCTCCATCAGCCGTGAGTGGCTCCCCACCTCTGACCAGTACATCAGCCTGGTGGGAAGGCAGGTATAAGCCTATGGACCTGACACAGCATCGACCCAGCACCAAGGCAGCCCAGAAAAGCAGCCTGGAGCTTCCCATCTCATCATGGGTGCATTGAGAGCTCCATGCAGGGCAGGGGCAGGTATCTGGGCTCTTTCTTCTCCTGTCATGTAGTCCCCACAGCACCAAGGTGAGGCCATCCTCCCTCCTCCCCAGCCTCTCATCTGCCTCCACAGAGGAAAATGGGGCAGGGCAGGGATGGTAAGGAGGTCCTCATGTCCTCTTGTCCCAGACTTACCCTGCCAGAGGCTGGAGCACCAGGGAGTGGGGCTGGTCCAGGTCTCCATCCATCACCACAGTGTACTCTGGTATCCCTTGCCAGGCAGCCCCCAAGCGAGTAGCCAGAACCTGCCCTGCTACCCCATCTGTCCAGTACAGGTTTCTCCCGAGCCAGTCCACTGCTATACAGTCTGATCTCACACCTGAAATTCATTCAAGAGGCAGCACCTGTGTGGGGTGACAACTGCACAGCCCTTTGGCATAATGCTCCCAGCCCAGATCCCTCCATCCCAGAAGCTCTGGCTCCTCCCAACCTTGCTCCCACTAGTGTTTCTCCACATAAGGGATCAGAGCTTGGCACCCCTCTCCAACCTGGAGACTGCACAGTAGGGGAGGCCAGCCCTGCTAACCCCATGTTGTCACAGCCTACCTTTCACCAATGTGCCCTTCTTTCCCGAGCTGAGGTCCTGCCAGCGGATGCTCTCTGTGGCCAGGTCCATCCAGAAGACTTTCCTCTCCACCAAGTCATAGTCGAGTGAGAAGACAACACGATCCTTGTCAGTGGCCAGCACTACCTCCTCATGGCCACTCCGCAGGCCATAGGACAGCACCTCGGACTGCACAGCCACCAGCAGCTTGGGCTCTGGTCCTGGGGTAACACAGCCACACGACCCTGCTCAGCACTAATGGTCCCATGGTCCCAGTACATGCAGACAAGGAACACAGCACTCACAGGCATTGGAGCTTGCTGGGACTCAGCCCATCCACAGGACTACAAGGTTTCCCATGGGCAGCAGACACAGGAGGACAAGTATCCACCAGCTCCCAGGGTATCTTAGAGGGCCAGGGCCAGCCTCAGCGCTGCTTGGCCACCCCAGGACTTACCAGTGAGTTTGCAGGTGTGGCCATCAGGCTCCAGCAGGTAGCCAGGGAGACAGCCACAGCTGTAGGACCCCGGAGCATTGAGGCATGTCTGGCTGCAGGCTCCCTTGCCCCACTCCGTGCACTCGTCTATGTCCATGCAGGACAGACCATCCGCAGCAAGGCGATAGCCCGGGCCACACCAGCACCGCTGGGGGAAAAGGAACCATCAGCTGCCCACCCTGGGGACATGAGGCTCCCTTCTGCAGCTGGAGCAGGGCATTGTGCTATGACAAGCCCCTGCCCCAGGGCTGCTAGCACTCACAGGGCCCTGGGGCGAGGGGTAGCAGAGATGAGTGCAGGACCGCTGGCAGGGCACAGAGCAGTTCCCGCCCTCGTCTGAGCCATCCGTGCAGTCCTGCCGGCCGTTGCACACCAGGGATGCATTCAGGCAGGACCCCAGCCCACAGGGGTACTCATTACTCTGGCAGGGAGCAGGGTGGCCTGCAGGGACATGGGGGAAAGGCTGCGCTGAGCCTCATCCACCAGCTCCTTCTGCTCATTTGGGGCAGATTTAGCTGCTCCCAGAGGCTGCTCAGAGCTCACTGCAGCCAGAGCTGTGCCAGTAGCCTGGCTTCAGGCTATATTAATCCAAAGGCCACTGGTCCCTGCAGGGAGAACAGCTACTCAGGACCTGGAGCCACCAGGGCTGCTTGGAATAGGCAGCCAGCACATGGGCCCTTCATCTCAGCATAGACACATACCCATCTCTCTCCGTGCTGGGCACCCACCACCCACCCCGGGGTGAGACAGGGAATAAAATGAAGGTGTTGCTCACAGCCAGCCTCATCACTGCCATCAGTGCAGTCAGTCTCTCCATCACAGCGCCAGACATCAGGGATGCACTCACGGCCACGGGAGCAGCCCCACTGCTGGTCCTCACACAGCTCTTCCTCCCAAGGGCAGCCCTGCAAGGCAGAGGGTGAAAAAGGCTACCTGCCCTCCCAGGCATGAGTGGGGACAGGCTGTGTCCCCACTGCTCCACTCACCTGCTCATCTGAGCCATCCCTACAGTCAGCAGCACCATCACAGCGCCAGGCCTCTGGCACACACTCCCCACTGTGGGAACACGTCACCTCACCCTCACGGCAGAGCAGCGGCCGGGGCACAGCACAGCCCTCCTCGTCTGAGCCATCCTGGCAGTCGTGGTCACCATCGCAGTGCAGGGCCAGGGCCACGCACTGCCCGCTCCGACAGGAAAACTCAGCGGGACCACACTCCTTCAGCACTGTGGGCAAAGGCCGGGGCTGAGCAGGGGCACTGACCCCATCCTCTCAGCAGGCAGCCCTGGGCAGTGCCCGCTCCAGGACCCACAAGAAACCTAGTGCATCTGCCTGTGGGTCAGGCAACCCCAAGAGTCCATCCCATTCAGCCCCAGGGTCTTACCACAGCCCTGCTCATCCGTGCTGTCCAGGCAGTCGGCATGGCCGTCACACAGCCAGCTCCTGGGGATGCAGCGGGTGGCGTCGTCGCAGCGCAGGGCACACTCCTGCGTGGGGGTCCAGCAGCCTGTCTCATCCGAGCCGTCGGGACACTGCTGCACCCCGTCACAGCGCTCTCCCGCCCCGACGCACGTGGCTCCGCTCGCACAGTGGAAGGCCCCTGGGGAGACAAGGGGCTTTGCACTGCCTGCAGAAGGCAGCCAAGGTGCCCAGACCCTCTGCTAGCCCTCCAGTGACCTAGAAAGGCCCCACAAGGGACAAGGCTTGGTCCCTCCTGGACAATACATCTCCAGGAGCCTAGGTCCTGAGCAAGGTGATTGTGGCAGTCTCAACTCAGCCACATCTAGGTCACTATGAGCAGTGAGATCAACTCTATCCTTTTCCAACAGCACCTCAAGCCCAGTGCCAAGCTCAGAAGGAACCAGTATGTCTTATCACAAGAATCAGACTTTACCAGGACTTTACCAGGACCCTGTCCCAAAAACCCCACTAGGAAGCAGCCAGAAGGCCTGGCACAGGCTGACCCAGATCCCTTTTGCACAGCGGACAGAAGAATGGCTCCTACCTGGGGTGTTGCAGAGCTGGGCACACCCATCCTCATCAGAGCCATCTGCACAGTCCTTTTCCCCATCACACAGGTACTCCTGGGCCACACACCCAGTGCCATCACGGCAGGGCACATGCGTGCGAGAACAGGACAGATGGAGAATGGGGGTCAGTGGGTGTGCAGTGCTGGACTGGAGGGGTGGGGTAGGTGTCACCACCCATGCAGAACTGTTTGAGCGTGGGGTGGTTGTGGTTGCCTGTGGGGCAGTGATCTTAGTTGTAAAAGATCGAGTGGTGCTGGTGACTGGCTGCACAGTGGTAGTCTTGGTCAGTGTGGGCCGGACAGTTGTTGATGCAGAGGTGGTGGACTGTCTGGTGGTAGTTTGTGATGTAGTAGCTTTGCTGGTTGGTGCAGGAGTAGTGCTGAGTGCAGCGCTGGTCTGGCTTGGCGGTGGTGTTGTGGTGGGGGTGGTAAGCCGAGCAGCAGTGGTGCTTGTGGTTGTCCTCACAGTGGTGGTCACAGGTGGAAGGAGTGGCACGGCAGACTCTTTGCTTGGTGGCACTGGCAGAAGATTTGGGATTTGTTGGGACCATACCCTCCCTGCACTCCAGGTACCTCCCAGAGCACCCCACATGACCAGCAGTAGCCAGGCACCCTGCCACAGCTCAGAGTAGCACGGGCCACCCAGCCCCGTCAGGTACAGCAGCAACACCAGGCACAAAGCCATGGCCACTCTTACCAGCCTGCAGCTCTGAGCCCACGAAGGCCACCACGCCCTGCACACCTGCTGCCGGCAGGGACAGCACGAGAGCCAGCGTTCTCCGGTCCCACAGCAGCAGAGCTGTCCCATTTGCTGACACCAGGTATGGCTCAAAGGCGGCCATGAGGCCATGGGACCAGCTGGGTGTCAGGGTGACTGCTTGCCGCTTGGTCAGACTCAGCGCCTGCAGGCCTGTGAGGCAGAGGCATGGCAGGACCTGTGCCTGCCCACACCCCCCATGGCTCACCCTGCACCCCACAGCCCACAGCTATGGCAGGGACCTCATGGCTGAGGCCAGGGTCCCGAGTCTGCCCCACAAGCATCCCACTGTCCAGGCAGGGAACTGCTGCACGTGGGGCATGGCTGATCACCCCTCCTCCTACATCCACCACCTCCCCTCCTTGCTTCAGACACCAGCAGGGCTCACCCAGGGCTGAGCTCCAGAGCACACTGAAGGCTCTGCTGTCCATGGCTGCAGGCAGGTCTCCAGGCCATGTCTCATTCCAGGCATCCCACGGAGCACCCCCTGCCAGGCTCAGTGCCTGCAGGGGTTGCCCGCGGGCCAGCCAGTACAGAGTGTCACGCTGCCAGTCCAAGAAGAGGTGCTGGATGCTGCTGCGAGCCCGGTGCAGGATGTGTGGAGCCTTGTCAGACGTCCGGATCACCCCGATGTCCCTCCGGTTACATGCGAGCCAGTATAGGTCCCCCGAGCGGATGTCCACACGGGCAGAGCAGACTTGGCAAGAGCAGGCAAGCAGTTATGAGGCTGTCCCATGACCCTGCACCTCTGCCTGGGTGCCCCTAGACCCTAAACCCAGGATACAGCTGCCCACTGCCTCGACGTGGCCTTACTGTGCTCTGCACAGACCACTCAGACTGCTCAGACCACTATGCTCTGCACCCAGGAGATCCTCAGGCATCAGGAAGTATCAGGAAAGGAAATGTGCCCTCTATCTCTATCTATAGAGTCTCACCTGGCATCCCAGTCACAATGGCCTCTCTCCAACCAGGGTAGCCCACAACACGTAGGAGAGTCCCACGATCATCTGTCCCATAGAGCACTGACCTCTGCCAGTCCACATCTTGCAGGTGGAGGGGCTCCTGCCACTCCTGCACCAGTTTGGTGTGTGCTCCAGGGCCCACATGCACCAGGGAGATGGCCTTTCCTGATGCATACACGATGGACAGCTCTGCAAGAGCATAAGGGCAGTGTGTGAGCACAGCCCCAGGGATACTGGATGGGGTCACCAGAATGAACCAAGACAGAAATGTCACAGCACTGGTGTGTGCTGGGAACCTCATCCCACCAAAGCCAAAGCCCGTTATGGCCCTTCTTCAACTCCCACATGGATGTATACCACTACAGAGAGCCAGACCCTGCTCACCTGCACACTTCCCCGAGGGCAGGAGGAAGAGGCCCTCTGGACATGCACACTTGTAGCCTTGAGGATGCACAGGGGACAGGAGGCAAAGGTGACTGCACAGGCCCAGAGCACATGCAGCAGTGTCCCCTGGGAGCAAGAGGATGTTAAAAGCTCAGGTAGTCATGACCCCAGTATCTCTCCCAGTCTCCAAAAACCACAGGCCGTCCTGGGACTGAATAAGGGCTGGAGGCAGGGTAGCAATATCATGTGAGTTAAGGGGACTCAGGTCTACCCAAAGCCATGGCCTTTCCAACAGTTTTATAGGTCCCCTCTGTACCAACCCCACAACCCTTCATCACAGCATCAGGCAAACCATCGGGCAGGACCTGGTGAGCTCCAGGACTCAGTGAGCTTTCCCCAGAACCCAGGGATGTAGCAGGGGTTGCTGCCATGCTGCCAGCCTTGCAGCAGTGCAGCACCTGCAGGTACTCACTGGGAGGCTGCTGCAGGGCATGCAGCACAGTGAAAGCTGAGATAGAGGCACGGAGCAGTACTGCATGCTCCTGGGGAGAGGCCCAGGTGGCTGACACCAGCTCTGTGCCATCGGTCCAGAAGAACCGGCTCTCAAACACAGCCAGGCCCAGCGGCTCCGTGTGGCTCCGCAAAACAGCGTGGAAGGTGTGGCGCCCGCTGCCATCCACCCGCAGGGTCTCAATGGACTGGGGACAAGGCATGGCATGGTAGCTATGTAGCATCCCCACACCTTGGCCCTTCTCCTCCCAGCCCAGGGATGCATGCCAGACCTAGGCACCGCTCCCTGCTCCCTCCCATGCTTTGGCCATGGACACAGGGGAACAAGGGCCACCCTCCCAACTCCCACCTCATCATCTCCCTGGGTGCAAGAGAGCCCTGCTGCCCCTCATCCCTACCTCTTTGTACTCGCTGATCCAGTACAGCCTGCCAGCCACATGGTCCAGGCTCAGCCCCACAGGCTCCTCCATGGACACAACTGTGAGCTCCCGCCGGTTTGAACCATCCATGCCAGCTGCAGCAATGACTGTCCGGCCCCTCTGTCCACGGTTCACCCAGTACAGGGACCTGGGAGCAGGCACTCAGCATCCACTTCACAGGATAACACCAGTGCTGCCATGGCCCCACAGCAGGCACCACCAGCATTGCAATCCCAGAAGCCTGGGCCAACCCTGGCTCATTCATTGCTCACCTTGCACCTGGATTCACTGTCAGCTGCTCTGGTGCAATGTCCTTCCCCAGCACTGTCACGTAGCCACGGCCATCACCCAGCCCTGCACATATGGCTGGAGGATGGCTGCTGGCCCAGTACAGCTGCCCTGTGAACCAGTCCACAGAGATGCTGTTCACCTCTCCGGCATCTGTAGAGACAGAGCAGTTTTAAGGCACACGTGCTCCAGACTGTGTGACAAACTCGGGCTGCCCCTTCCTCTATACAGGAAGAGCAGTACTGGGGTGGCAGGCCAGCTCTCAGCACCCATCTCAGCCCTGCTACAGCACCCAGCATGCTTGGTCCTGCTCACCTGCATAGAGAAGCTGTGTGCCTTTCCCCGGGTGGTGGACACGGAGCTCTCCATCCTCTGTCAGCCAGTAGTAGGTTTCTCGGAGCAGGTCATACACCAGGGCGCGGGGTTCTGTCTCAGTGGAGAGCAGGGGCCGGTAGGCTTGGGTCCGTACATCCAGAAGGGCCAGGTCCTGCCCCACGGCCACCAGGATCTGTGTTGAATTGTCTGCCAGAGTGAGAGGAAGGTCACTCACTGACCAGGGACATGGCTGGGGAGGGCACTCCCGTCAGGGACAGGGACATGGCTGGGGGGTACAGCCTGGGCTCCCCTCCTCTCCCTACCTGTCACTTCACAGGCAGTGCCATGCCGCAGGGTGTAGCCCTGGAGACAGGCACAGCTGAAAGTGCCCGGGGTGTTGGTGCACAGCTGGCTGCAGGGTCCATACTCCAGGGAGCACTCGTCCACATCTGCACAGACAGGTGAGATCAGCAGTCTGCCACAGAGTTGCCCCAGACAGCATTGCCACTGCTTCCCTGGGACTACAGGCAAGCTGCCTAGATACAAGAACATGGGCCTCAGCCCCAAAATGCACCAGCTGCTGCTGGGACATTATCTAGATACAATCTTTACAGGACACACAGGCAGGAGCAGGGCAGAGGCAGGTGCTTCCCCAGAAGCCTTGGCCACTGACACTGCTGTCAGTGGCCAAGGCTACATGTCATGGAAGCACATGCACCCTGACCTCCCCTTACCAGCACAGCTTTGCCCATCTGCCTGCAGCACCCAGCCAGTCCCACAGGAGCACTGCACTCCCCAGTGTGTGTCAGTACACGTCTCTGCACAGCCCCCGTTGCGTACAAAGCAGCTCCGACCTGTGGGGATGCAGCAAAGGGTGACGTGAGGCAGGACAGCTCTGTGGCTCCCCTCCCAGATGGGCATCAGCCAGCAGCTGTGTGTAACTTACCACACGTGCTGGGCTCATCCGTGCCATCCAAGCAGTCATCCTTGTCATCGCACATCAGGGACTCCAGGATACACTTGCCCTCATCGCAGCGCACCATGCCAGGTGTACAGGGAGCTATGGCACACAGAGCTCATGTCAGCAGGGCACACCAATACCCTGGGTCCCAGCCTCATGGGGAGGCCCTGCAAAGCATCAGCAGCTTCCTGGCAAGCTTGCCACCATCCCAAGGGAAGCTGGGGCCCAGGAGAACAAAACACTCCCTAATTCACACATGGCCCAGACAGGTCTCACCCTATGGAGGAGCATCCAGTGTTCTTGCTTACCGCAGATATCTTCATCCGAGGAATCACCACAGTCATCGATCCCATTGCACTTCCACTCAGCCATGATGCACACCCTGTTCCTGCACTGCCACTGCCCAGGCAGGCAGGGCTGCTGGGGACACCCCTCCTCATCCCAGCCATCCTCACAGTCTTGGTGCCGATCGCACAGCTCCCAATGCGGGATGCAGTGGTGGGTGCCAGGACACTGCACCTTCTTTGACCCGCACACTGAGGAAACAGCGCAGCACTCACCAGCCTGCCCTGCACCCCCAGCCACCCCCACTCAGCCCCAGCAGAGAGTACATACCACAGTCCTGCTCATCAGAGCCATCCAGGCAGTCAGCAGCACCATCGCAGCGCCAGCTGCTAGAGACACACCGGCCATCGTCACACTGCCACACATGGGGGTCCCCGCCGCAGGCAACATCTGCAGGGACAGCACGCAGTCACTGGGACCTGCTGCTACAGCAGAACAACAAGGGTCTGCTACATCCTGGCACGGGACAGGCGCAGGCAGTGCCCAAGGAGCGCAGAGTTCCAGGATGTGTTCTCATGCCACAGATATTCCTAAGGATCTCTGGAGCACATATGTCCCTGCAGGAAGCTACACAGGCAGAGCCAGCAAAGACTGAGGTGCCTCTGTCCTGTCCTACCACTCCCCAGAGCACCAGGGCCCCTTGATGTCTGCGCAGCACAGCTCCCCAGGCCGCCCCATGACACCGGCTGGGTGCCACTCACCGCACTGCTCGTCCGTGCCGTCAGGACACTGCTGCTCGCCATCGCAGAGCCAGGGAACGGGGATGCAGCCGGAAACGCAGGCGGCCTGGCCTGAGGCTGCACACGTGGGGCTGGCAGCCGCTGCGGGCGAGAGGGAGCCGGGCCCGGGATCAGGCGGGGCGGCCGCAGCGGGCATCCACCTGCACAGCCCCTCTGCGGCTCCGCGCCTGGGGGTCCCGGCATAGCCCAGTACGGGGAGGGACCAGTCCCATCCAGGGCACCTCTGGATCTCCTCTGGGGCTGGAAGGAGAACTGCACCTCTCGTCCCCGCTCAGGGAAGGCAGAGACCCCCCCCCCCCCCAAGCCTTTTAGGCAGCAGCACAGGGCCCCTCGGGACGCAGGGGTCCCCATACTGTCAGGGTGACAAGTATGCACAGGCGTCAAGGACACACCAGCGGGAGATGAGTAAAACGGGGTCATCCTCCGTGGCAGGGGACCCCCCAGTGCCCATCGCGGGGGGATGAGCAAGCGTCCCTGATGCGGCGGGCGCCCACCGCAGCCCCTGGGAATGGGGCAGGGATTACCCCCCACCGGCCCGCCCCCCTCGGTCCTGGCTCACGGGCGCGGCGTGTCCCGACGCCAGCGGCGCTCCCGGCCAGCGGCAGCAGCGGCGGCAGGAGGATGCTGAGGAAGACGAGCGCCCGGCGGAGCGGCGGCGGGGGGCGGCCCATGGCGGCGGCGGAGGCGGCGGGGAGGGGCGGCTCCGGGGGGCCCGGCCGGCGGAGGGAGTGTGGAGCCGCGGCCGCCGCTTTTATGTCCGAGCGCGGACGGCCATTGGGCACCGCGGGCACCGCCCGCCGAGACCCCCGCCCGCCCCGCCGCCGCGGGGGCTGCGCCGCGCTGCCCCGGGGAGCCCCGGCCGGGACACGGGGGTCGCCGGCCTCGGGCGGGGCAGCTGCGATCCGGGCCGGGCGCTCTTGGGACCCACCGCCCGCCGAGAGCCGAGGGGCACGGGGGGACCCCCGTTCCCCGCCCCGCCTCGTCCCGCCGGGCGGGGGTTGTTGTGAGAGCCGGCCGTGAGAACCGGGCCCGCAGCACCTGCGGCGGCCGTGGGAAGGCAGCGACAGCCTTGAACGCGGGGGCACCCCCCGAAAACAGGGGGCTGCGCACCCCCCAGCCCGCCGGCCTCGACCTTGAGCGCTGTGAAAGAGCCGCTGGAGCACAACAAGGAGAGCGAGAGCAGCAGCTGGGGGAGGAAAACTGCCCGGCCAGAGGATAAGGCACCTGCCACTGCCTGGGAAAGGAGTCCCAGCCACCAGGCAAAGCGGGGGGATCGCCCAAGCCGCGGAGATGGCCCCGGGGCACGGGAGCTTGCGGACTTCTCGCTACACACCCGGAGGAAACTGCCGCTGTGCTGCCCTGTTGGCTTGTCTCCCGGCCAGCTGCGGGTGGTGGCATGAGTGTCCAGGCACCCCCAAGACTGGTCTGTACTCCAAGCACATCCATGGCCTATGGGTGCTGTGCACACATCCTTTCCAGCCTTCCCATCAAACCTCCCTGCGTGAGAGCTAAGCCTAGAAAGCTGCTGCAGTAGGTGCACACTTACTGACACCACTGTCTTTCTGTGAGACCTTCTGGCATGTGCACGTTTTCCAGCTTGCTCAGAAAAGGAAAGCTCCAGGATGGTCTCCTGTGTGCTGGGGAAGAGATGGAACCAGCCACAGGGCTGGCCCAGGTGGGGCTCTGACACAGCCAAGTCAGCTGGAAGCTCAGGGAAGAGACACCCTCAGGCAGATGGAAAGACCAGGGTGTTGCACAGCTCTGGGTCAGGAGGCCCAGTGCACTGGCACAAGGGAGATACCCCAGGCCAGTGGCATGACATTTGTCCCAAGGTGTGGTGCCCACACCCAGCTGTCTCTCTGGGCACCCAGTAGCTCTGCGCAACTGACTTCCCCAGGAAACACAAATGTGCACATCCCAGGGACCATAAGCAACCTTGTGGCAGGAACACCAGGCAAAGTGGTTCCTAGTGGTCAGGGGAGAGAGTAGAAAGGACAGAGCAGTACCCAGAAAGCTCCCATGCCCTCCTCACACCTGTAGAACAATGCTGAGATTTGTGTTAGGACCATGGGGATCTGCCCTCTACCCTAGCTCTGCCACCCCACAGTGTACCTGCACCACCAAAGCAGTAACTCCTCACACTGGCTGGCTGGGAAGGGCAAGTGGCAGCAGAGGGACTGTGAAAAAGGGTCCAGAAGTTAGTGGGTACAGTAGAAATGCCCAGTGCACCTGGGCATCAGCTTGGGGAGCTGGGGCAGCAGTGAGGGAAAGGACACATGATGTGGCCAGCCTCTTGAAATGCAGGAGATTTTTTTAGAAGCATGATTTAAAGTCCAAGTATTTTAAACACGTGTATAGATAAAAGAGCATACAGGTTATATGTACGTATAGACAATAGCCCACTGTACATAACTATATTTATATGTACCTACAGTGACTTCTTCTCTATGATGTACTGGTTATTATTTTCCCGGACTTCAGGAGAAATTTTTTTAATATTTTCTGTTTTTTCTTTACTGTTGCATTAGTAGAGAAGTTTCCTTTTCTCACTGACATTTAGATTCTCCCTTCCTTGCTTCCAAATCTAAGGGGATGTTGATGATTGGAGAATGCTGGGACCAAAATGAGAGGGAGCAAATCCGTGCTGACATGAACAGAGGATGAAATATGCTATAAAAAAGTCCAGCACCATGTCCCAATAACACCTTTAACTATTCCAAGTGCAGCAACATTTTTTTTCAAACATTCAAAGGCAGTTTCACATTAAAGAGTATTATTGATTTTATATTGTTAATAGAAAATTACATGTATCTTTTCTGCTGTATGATTGATCACATCCTTGTCTGTTATTGCTGTATTTCTGTTCCTTTCCAGCCACTTTTAAGCATTCTTTTCCTAAAGATAAGGGACACTGTGCTGTTAAAAAAAATAGACAACAAAAATTCTGTGGGACACTGCCTCATATCAGTTATCAAGCTTCTGCAATCTTGTTTCCATAAAGAAAGGACAGCTCTACTTGCTTCTGTGCTGTGTGGCCTGACTCTGCTCAAAATTAAACTGCCTGCAGTCTGTTGACTAAAATTTATGCCAGTGGGAAAACTGGATTTCATGAAATATCTGTTTCTTCCTAGGAAATCATCTTATTAAGTGCTTAAATTAAAAAAAAAAAAATTGAGAGCATTACAAACTATTTTTCAAATGCTGAAGCTTTTTCCAGGTAAAAAAAACCCCCTTTTTCAACCCTGTGCCTCCAAGAACTACAACTCCTATTTCAGGGTCTGGCCCACAGCCACACTGATAGCAACACTTCCATGAGACTTGTAGAGTGGTGCCCTGGTCTGGTGCCCAGACTCCCTGACAAATCAGGCAATCTCAGTAACTCTGTCCCAGACAGCCTTGCAAAGTGAGTGACGGATGCTCTGCTAGAGGGGTAGGAAATGGCTGGAGACATTCTATTCATTTGCCATTTTCCTACTTTGCTCTCTTAGCAGCATTGTCCTTTTTTTTGCTTAAATGTCCCTCCAACATGTCCCTTCATGGCCAGCTCAGTGCCCAGCAAAAGCAAACAGGGATGATGGCAGCACCTGCCTCAGGGGCATTTAATGAGCAACAGAGTAGTCTCACAAGTGGCACCTCCAGCCTCCAAGAGCCTCAGCATAAGCAGGAGGAGCACAACACTGAGATCTGTGTGTGGGTAAGTGCTCAAACGTCACAAAGGCCAAACAGCCTTGAAAAATTCAAGTTTACAAACAAGTTTAGCACCTGCTGTGATACAGCCTGGCAAGATGCTTAATAAATAGTGTTGTTTACCACAGTATTATTTCCCTTAATTACAAGGGGTTTGAAAGGAACAACATTCAGGCAATTTGGAGGACTAATTTTATGAATACACTGAGGAAACAATTTCTTGTTCTCTGCAGTAACAAAAAATACACTGCTTTCAACACCCTAGGCAGGTTGGAAATTTGATGTGTTTGCTTTTTATTTCAGAACACAACCAGGTAGGAAGATCTTTTTAAGAAGCAAATGAATTATCAGGATAAGGAAAATTAGACTGTTTTGAGCTTTCATTGATTTGGGGAAATAAATGCACAAGGTACAGTCTACTGCCCTGAAAGGTTCCAAAAGTGTTTGCTTATTTTCAAAAAATTCTAGGTTTGTGATTGTATCTCCCCCACATCCTTGTCACCCTACTGTTCCCCAGCCCGCTGAGAATCAACTGTGAGATCTCGGGAAGATGGAGAAAGAAATCACCGCCTCCACTTCGAGATGCCGCAGCTCCCTCCCCGTCTCCCGTCCAGGATCCGCCTGTGGTGCCTCTCCGCGCCGCCACTGGGGAGCAGCAGAAGGCTGCAGGAAGGTCCTGCCTTGTGCTGCTCTCCCAGGCTCTGCGACTTACCCATAAGTCCTGGAGGCCACGGAGAAGGAATTCAGGACCTCCCCACCTGCAGATGCCATAGCCCATGCTCAGCCTGACACCAGTCCTGTCGCACATCCCAACTTTCAGCCTCACAGCTTGTCACCAAACCCTGCTCAAAGCTTCCTGACACCCTTGCTGAGAGGTGGGACAAGGTTGCTGCAAGAAGGCCAAGCCCAAGTTTAGCTGAGGACAGGATGGTGAGGAGCAAGTCTCCTTGCCTGGCTCTGATCCTTCCACACCAGGAGCAAGAAGGGAAAATCACTGCCAGCCTGCACCAACAGGGCAGAAGCATGTCTCCAGGACTGCAGGCATCCAGGGCTCTGTGAGGTAGCTGTGCTAAGAGGACATGAGGGATCTGCCACCTGGTGACACACACATTCATCTCTTTGTATGCACACATACATATTTAGGCAGATGCCTGTACAGATTCACACATTTTACATGGATGTTGAAGTACTGTTTCCAGTCCTTTGATACCCTGCTTCACTGAGGTGTCTCCTGCCAGGCAGGTCCATGAGGTCAGTGTATCCTGGACATGATATTTAGAGCAGTGTAAAGTGCTGCTGTTCCCCATTGCTGCAGGGCTTGGCCAAGAGAGTGGGAAGGTGAGCAACCCATCCCTGAGCAGCTGAGTGTCCCCTGCACAGAGTGGGGAGATTGCCTGCGAAGATTGAGCCTGTGACTGGAAAAAGGGCAGCATTCACTGCTGCTTGTAAGGACTGAGATTCAAGTCATCATTGTGGAAGCCTTGTCAGCTATCCTGAGCAGTGGCTGACCCTTCACTGTCTCCTCTGGCCTCACCTCTGTGTCCCACTCTGCTTTCTGGCAGTGCCTCCACTCTTTAAAGCAGTCACAGTGTCACACACACTTCTTGCTCACCCCTCCAGCCAGTCCTGCTTTCAGGCAAGATGCCACCTTGGACTGACATGTTTCTAACTTTTGTGACCAGGGTCTGGCAGTATTTTTTTCCTTTTTTCCAAGGAAACAAACAGCTGGATACATCTGGTGCTATTTGAAAGAAAATAAAACTCTTCAGAAACAAAAGGAAAAACAAAACAAAATCAAAACGCAGCACTTTTCCTTCCTGTTGTTTTCCGTTCTCTATTTCGTAAGTCCAAGTTCTTCCTTGCCCAGTCTCTGGTGCTGCACAAATCCCTTCAATGCAAGAGTGAACAGCCCAGGTAAAGATGCTTTCTCACTGTATTCCCTGGCTGACCTCATTGTCTAGCAGAGTAGAAACTCAAATAATGAGAAAAGGCCTTCCTCTTCCAGAAGCAGCCAAGCCAAAATTGCTCTGTCATCACACATCCCTGTTAGCATCACATCACTGTTTTTAGCTGCTTAGTAAGTCATACCAAGAAAAAGAATTGTTTTTGTCATCTCTCTCTAGATGCATATAACTTCACAAGAAAACATCTGATTCATCATTGCTTGGAAAACTAGCCTGGCTTTAACACGCCCCCAGAACAGTTCCTTCCCACCCACCTTTGATCAGATTATTTCACTTTTTTTAGAAGGGAATTTGGCTTTCTGATTTCCACTTGCCTGCAGATATTTCCTCATTCTCTGTATAATGAAGGCTGCATCTGCACTTGGCCACTAACATGAGGCTCAGCTGGAGCAGGCAGCAGGTACGTCTTGGCTTCTTCAACCCACCTATGTGTGTTCCCTCCATGAACATCATGGTGCAGGTTGGGATCTAGGTGCATTGGTTCTCACTCCCAGTTGGTGTCCTGGACCAGGATGTCCCCCTTGTCTCACAACATTGCCCTGGAGCCACTGATTCCTGCTCTCAGTGTTTGCACTAAAGCCTCACCTACTTTGATTGCTCCAGGCCTGGGGTGACAGTACAGCCCACTGTGATGTGAAGCACATACTGAAGCCACTCTTGAAGGAAGCAACAGCAAATCTCATCTTCAGCCAGCACTTTTCAGGGTCACTTCTTTAATGACTGAGCAGTATTGAGAGCTGCAGGGAGACAAAGGAGGCTATAAACCAGGCCAATCTGCCCTCCTCTCAGGCTATCACCAGTGGTCTCACTGCCAGCGAGCAGCAAAGCATTATAACCCTGGGACAGCCTGTGCTCCACATATTATCCCCTTTCTTGTTTCCTGAGAAGCTTTAACAAAATTAAGGAAAAAAAAAAGCCACAATGAAGAAGAAATTATGCTTAAGGAAGAGAGAACTGGGAAAAGGTGCAGTTCTCTCTGAAACCTCACCCAAGTTTCAGTGATCAGCATTTCTTGGGCCAGACATGGTGTCTCCATCTAATAGCCCTTGATGGCTTTTTCTTCAAGGTATTCCTTTTTGAACTCTTGCAAACCTCAATATCCTGCAGTGGAGACTTCCTCCTCTCAGTTCTGCACTGTGGAAAGAAACCAGATCCCCCTGCTTCCTTACAACAGGACACCCAGGAGCTTAACTGGGTGAAAGACAGTTCCTCCTTGCCCTCTCACATCTGCCCTCTCAAGGCTCAATATACCTACCCTGTTCACGGTGTAGGAACCATCCCAGACCTTTAAAAATCCTTGGTGCTCTTTGGCTGTGGGGAGACCATTGCTGTGCAGAGCATCTGAGACATGGACACATACTGACTGCAGATCAACTGCAGCATTTCCATTTTGTCCCTTTCCTAGACATTCCAAAGTCCCATCTCAGACAGGACAGAGGTTATTCCATGCCTTGACACCCCAAGAGCTGCAGCCAGCAGCCAGGTGCCTGTGAAATAGGGCAGCCCTGCTGCAGCTGGCATGTACTTGCACAGCTTCCTCTGGGCGTCCTGATGGGGCATGGTGTGGCCAACCCTCACTCTTCAGCCAGAAGTGGTGCTTCCCACCTTGCACCATCAGCCTGGGTCTGAGCCCAAGCCCAGTGCAAATCCCAGATGTCTGTAGGAGTACTCCTTACATCCCTACCTGTGTGTTCCTTACCTAGCAGGTGGCAGGAAGGTGGGCATTGGAGCAAGAAGAGCACCAGCTCAGGCAACTGCAGCTGTTAGCTACTGAAGGGTTGACATTTTGTGATGGGCTTTGGTATGTGCTGCATTTAGTCTTTATTGTTGAGTGTCTGCCTCGAGCCTGGAACCAGCAGAGAAATCCCAATGTTCAAGCAAAGGGGAAGAGCACTCCATGAAAATTTGATGGGAGCAAGAGACATAAATAGACAGGGTTTGTATTCCTCCCTGGAAAAACACTGCATAAATCCTTCTAACAAGATTCCAAAAGCCTTATGCAGGACAGGCATTTTGGCTTTATTTCCTGATTCACAGCAGCTTTGCTCTTTGCCAGATCAAACTGCACCACACAGAGCTTCACGCTGACTCGGCTTTTAGCCCCATGGAAAACATTGCTGCTGCAGTACTGCCCAAAATCAGGCACCAGGGGGCTGGGGCTGCATGCAGAGCATCTTGCTTAATCTCATGAATACCAGTCCCTACAAAAATAGAAACAATTGCCGTCTCATAGAGGAGCTTGCTGTATTAAGTTCCTAGTGCTCGCAGCAACCAAGTTAAATTAGTATTATCTTTGTGGCTGGTAAATTGTTTCTTTCCTGTAATGTTAAATAAATAAGGGACTTCTTTTGTGTTTTGGTGAGGTAGGAGGTTTGGATTATCTTCTTACCTTTATGACATACTGTGCCCACTTAATTTTTTGCATTGATGACATGGAAAGTGTCCTTGAAGCCAAAAAATGCAGTGTGTTTTCCATACATAGCAAGTATGTTGGCAGAGAGACTGGTTCAGCTAAGCAAGTAGCCCACATTATTTAAAACAATCCTAAAGTCTCCAGAGCTTAACATCTGGGACAACTCTGCCACTGCCATGTCAAACTCACTGGGATGAGACTGGAAAACAAGTGGAGGAGAGAGCCCTGTAGCCATGACTCTGACACTGCCTCAATTTCTCATAAGAAGTATTCAAATGGGCTTTCTGCTTTAGAGGCTAATTCCCCATCCCAGGGCAGGGTTTTCATTTCCAAGACATAGGCTTTCTTTCATTTAACTGCCAGAATTTCAATTTAATCAACTTCTAATGAATAAATGCAAATGATTTTGCCTACACTACTGCTCACTGTAACTTTACCTTGTCACGGGTGGCTGTTGGTAAGATGCCCCACCAGCTCTCCCTGGAAAACCTGAGGGAAGATTTTTAAATCTCCTGTAATCTGTCTTTTCCAGTGGGATGCCCAGAAGCTACCAAGGTCCTGATTTTTAAAGTGTGCAAGGCTTTTCTCAGAGACTGGCAGTCTCCCAGGAGGTGCCCAAATGCATGGGGAAGTGCTGACATCCACACTCCAGGGCACAGCCACCTTTCTGGAAGCAGTCTGTCTCTGCATTTTTCCTTCAGAGCAATGTAGGAGTGTCAGCATTGAACATTTGTTTGTTCCTCTTAGGGACTGTGCTGCTAAATCCTGGCACATAAAGCACTTTGCTCATTTTCTCCTTTCAGGGTGGCACCATCTTCCATTCTGGCCAGCTCACTCTGGTTTAACCCCTTTTCCTACAAGCACAGGATGTTTGATACTAGCCACTCAGTCTAAGTCCCTTTCTCAAAACCTTTTAAACCCACAGGTCAACAGCCAGCCACAAGCCAGAGTTAGACCCAAGCTCAGGGTCTCCAAAATATCCTGGTTCCAGGAAGATCAAGCCCAGCAGAGGCAGCAGACCTCCTGGCAGCACCTCACCCCATCTCTGCAGTGGTATCAAACAAAGACCTGGAGCATCAAGGCAATGGGCTACTGGCTCTGCTTTCCAGGGGACCACTTGCTTTTCTCTTTCTCTGAGCACCCCTGGGATGTGCTCTTGCCATAGCAAAGGAAGAGCTTTGGGGAACAGCAGGATTGAGACCTTCAGCACGCCTCTCCTGCAGTCAGTGGATGCTGCCAGTCCCTTTGGAAAGCCCTGGGGTTTGGCTGCAGCAATGCGTCTACTGCAAACTAGAGCTCTGGGCAGCCACAGATTGCAGCACCTAGCACAAACACAAATACAAAGATGTGTGAGCCTTAGGACTATTACTATCAGGCTGTAGCTTCATAAGGGTGTAGCTGTGCTGATCCAGCCAAATATGTTCCCTGTGGCCTTGTGGCTTTTTGGGAAGTACCAAGGGGCAGATGACACCACCACGAGCAAACAGCACTTCCTGAGGTGGCTGGGAGGGAGATGGAGATAGCACATGGGATGCTGTCATACAGGAGATGCTGCTGTGATTGTCATTGCATCCCTCATGGCTGGAGAGAGAATCTGTCCTGAGCAGGCTATGTGGTATGGATATACCAGGATAAAGAGAGCCCAAAATTTCAGCATGTGTGAGCTGTCCACACATCTAATGTATGCCTCACCACAGTCTACAGCTTCCTCACATGTGGAAGAGGAGGAGCTGGCACTGATCTTTTCTCTGTGGTGACCAATGGACATAATCTGAGGGAACAGCATCTGAGGGGAGGTTTAGGTTGGATATCAGGAAAAGGTTCTTCACCCACAGAGTGGCTGGGCACTGGAACGGGCTCCCCAGGGAAATGGTCACAGCACCAAGCCTGATGGAGTTCAGGAAGCATTTGGACAACACTCTCAGGCACAGGATGTGATTCTGTCCTATGCAGGGCAAGGAGATAGACTGGATAATCCTTTGTCATTGCCATCCAACTCAGTATATTCTATGACTCTGTGATTCTATGGCAGGATATAAATTGCCCTATTCATGAAGAAAAACCACATATATAACTTTGCACCCACCATCAGGGCCCCCATCTCAAATTAAGGCATTCCCAGGCCTTTGGGGAGATGATAAAAGCAATAAAGGAGGTAGAAAATAATTGGAGAAAGCTCAAGGGCTGTAAAACCTCCCCCCTATTAGCTGCACTTGCATACAACCTGCCAGGCTCTTTGGTCTTTCAGAGATAACCCTGGGGTTACACACTCAGGAGCTCAGTCTGTCTGAGGCTGCCAGCACCTCCCAGCCTCAGTGAGAGCCCCAAAGCCAGGCAGCCTCCAGAGCAGAGCAGAGCACAGCACAGCCCAGCCCAGCAGGCATTCCAGAGGCCATGGGAAATAACTGTGCCTTATTAAAACAGCCCCAGCATGGCAGCAAAGAGTAAAGCAGCAGGAGTGAGACTTTGGTCTTGCAGCACTACCATGAAACCAGCTGCCAGATGTTTCCTTGGGTGTATCTGCCTGCCTCTGGAGGAAGGGATGAAGCAAGATGCTCAGTCTCAGCACAGACACTCGGGGTTTGGTGTTACCTAGCTGCTGCTGAGCCATACCAGCCCAGCAGGGCACAAACATTTCACTGATGGTACCTGAGAGACAATCTGTGGGATCTCAGCACCTCAGGACTGATGTGCAGAGGGACCGAGACCACCCTTGGGGGGCTCGGGAGTCCTGGAATGTTGCCAGAAGTGTCTGGTGGCTGGACTTTGATCCTACACGGGAGACGACGCCTGTATGAGGATGGGAGGATTTCACTGGGGTAAATGGTGAAGGGATAAGTTAATTAGAGTGTGAAACACAGGGTTTAGGATTTCTGTACAGGGGGGTCTAAAGAAGTAAGATGGAGGAATTGGGGCGTGTCCTGTTCTTCTTCTTCTTCTTCTTGGCCTCCATCTTCTGTGGTGATGTTGGCACTTTGGGATTGGTTATTACTAAAAGTGCACTGGTTAATAAGGGTAAAAGGTACTGGGGAAAAATGATAAATATTGTATACGTAACTTTGAGTATAAAGATAAGTGACCGCCCCAGGGGCTTGCAGTGTGCTCATGGCTGGCTGCTGTGCAGACCTCTGTCGGGCCAAGAGAAAATCTTTTAGATAAACAATTAATAAACACCGAGACCGAGAAAAGATCTGGAGCCTCTTCTTGTCCTTTGAAGTGCGGGCTGTCCAAGGCCACCCCGGGCCTTTCCAGGTCACCTAAACAGCTGAGAAACCGACAACAATCAAGCACCTGCCAAGGCCTGGATCCCAGCAGGATGCCAGGGAAAACCTTCTTCACAGAGGGGTGTCTGACCTCAGCCACCCAAGAGGGACATGGGATCCTGGTGGCTCCTCTCTCCAGCTGCAGATGAAGGTCTGGTAGGGGTCTGTGCTTACTTTGTGCTCCAGGGCTGCACAGGTACAGAGCTCACCACACTCTTCAGCAGCCCTGCTCAGCATAAATCTGGTACTTGTTTCCATCTGAGGCCTAAATATAAATTTGGAAAGTGTAGAGCCTCTTCCCAATCACTCTGCCTGACTTCAAAACATTGGCAAATAACTTATTAGTGCAGTATGGACTGGATTAAAACACTGTAATATATGGTATTTCTGTAGGTGTTGGAATTAGTGGCATTTATTAAAATTTAATGCACTGCCTAACAATTCAGTACTTTAAAATCATGTGAAAATTATCATTGAACATTATAGAATACAAGAAAATACTAAGTTCTGGAAAGGAATATGAGTCACATAGGGCCAGAGCACAGTCACATACTCACCATCTCTATGTGATCAGCAGCCAGCACAGACTTCCTGCTCCCCATGCAATGAGGGAAGGGGATGCTCCAAACCAGGCAGGGAAAGGCCCCACTGGGTCCTGTACCACCCACCCCAGGGGAGCCTCAAGAGCCTTCTGTAAATCCCCTGTTTCACTGTCTCCATCCTACCACTGGGCAAAGCAGAGGGACTTCTCCCATCAGCTCAGCACTGGGCAGAGTTAAGGTGATTTTGTCAGAAATTCCTTAATGCTTCATTTCTGGCTTTTGGCCACACTCCTTTCCTGCACTCTGTGGAGGTAGCAAAGCTTTCTACTGCTTCATTCAGCCCTTGTTTCACTTTGCTCTTGGACACTACTACATGGGGAAGAGAGAATGGAAGCAAAGCAGGCCAAGAGCAGATATATATGCTGGAATACTGTTTGCAGTTGGTTTCCCAAAAATTTGAGTTTGTGGATAGGATTGATGGCCGAGAATTTTCGGCATGTTTACATTGCATCCCCACTGGATATGAAATGGGCACTTTACTCAATTGGACTCTTTGCCAGCCTTTCAGCCTCTGCCGAGCTGGGGCTCCCACATTCCTCTTGCATTTGCAAGAAGAGAAATTTGGGTTTCTGCTGCTATCCTCCAGGCCTGCCTAGAGGAAAAGTCTGCATTAGATTAAACTCTGTGGTGACAGAGGGCCTGAGGAAAGGGCTGCACAGAGGCACTTGCTTAAGGTACAGCTGCTTGTGCCTGAGGTGGATCAGCAGAGATCTCCCAGGAAATCCAGACAGCCAAGGAAAAGGAAATGTTGCAGTCCCCACCCTAGAGGGATGACAGGCAAGCCACAGTGCTGCTTGCTGGAGGCACCTCCTGGAAGGCATCTGATCACCATGTTTGTTTGAAGCCTGGAGCTAAGACTGAACTAATCAGATGTGAGCCCTGTGCACTCCAAAGAGCACCCACCACCAGCACAGGGGACTTGGCAACAATGCCCATGGAGCACAACTTTGTTGGCTACAACTGCTCAGCATGAGCACCCACTTGCTTTTTCCTCCAAGCCAAATCTAGAAAAAAAAAAAAGAGAGAGAGAGTTTGAATATCCTTTTTCATAAGATGAAAGGAGGAGCAAGATAAGGCCAATGTTTACTTATAGGTTAAACAATAGTCTCCAATACTCACATGGCACACAGTGGCTGGCTGCCACATTGCTTGGTGCTGGGCTTATCTAACACGCTGCTCCCAGATGCCAGCCCATGCCTGTCTCTTGCAGTCTCTAGCGTGCTCAAGAAAGGAGTTTGCCTTACCTTGTGCTGGGATATCTCAGACAAGCAAATAAAAGAACTCAGGAAAGCTCAGGAGCTTCTTTTGGATGATCTTTGGTCACTGTCAGACCCGGTCACTGAAACAGAAACTGGGTCACAGCCTCTGGTAAAAGCAAAACCCCATCCAGCATAGGAAAGGCAAACCATGAGGGAACCTCCAGGCACTGACTGCTCCATGCTTTGGAGCTAAAATCTGACTTTGATCTGCCCCTGAATTTACACCTTGCTCTAATGGCAATGTCTGGACTGGCTTTGGGTCAGACACTTCAGCCCAAATTCCAGATTGCCTGTGGACAGGACGACTATAAACAGCACCACAGAGACCTGTGGGACACGGAAATGTAGAAAAAACATATTTTCCCTCTCCCTGTGATGATCCCCAAACTAGGCCAACAGAACAGCAACTCATGATGAGAATGCTATGGCTGGCTGTATCTCCAACACCTCACCCAAGGAGGCAAAAACTGAGGCTGGGGAACTTGGAAGGGCAGCAGGGTGGGCTTTGCCTCATCACAGTCCTGGGACATCCCAGAGGGAGGCCAGGGAGGGCTGTGCACCTTCTGGGGGCCTATCAAGGTGGCCAGGCTTGGAGACCTCTTAGACGACAGTGACAGCAATGTGTTTGCATTTGGCACATGGGGCATGTGCCACACAATTCAAAGGGCTGTGTGGTGTGCATGGCTGGGCAGGCAGGGCCACTCTTCATCACTTGAAGTTCCATGGAGCCTGCTCAAGCTCTGGGAACTGCTGGGAAAAAATGACCCCCCTGCTCCTGCAGCTCTGTGTAGGACAGGCCAAGGGCAGTCTCCACAATGCCTTTGAGACACAGCACATGTCACTTGCCCCATGTGAGTCTCCTTGGGAGTGAAATGTGACACTGAGTGTGTGGGGCAGGTGTCATCTCCTTGCATACCAAGCCCCACTGCCCCAGTCCATGTATCCATATGAGGTTTTCCCCAGCTGCCCTTATTCCTATTTCAGGACCACTTGCATTCCTGGCTCTTATCAGGCTTTTTCTAGACATGTGAGCCCCCGAGCTCAAATGCCACTAGCCCACATCTGGGCCCTTCCCTGTCCAGGCACTGAGCCAGCTGCACAGAAGCTGGGGTGCCAGTGTTGACAAAAGGGCAGCTTTTAGGTGATAATTTGTTTTTTTGCTCAGAGAATCACAGAAACCACAGACTCTTAGGCTGTTACTTCTCATGGTCCTGTGTATTATCAAGCAGAGACTCATTTCACCTGCCACAGGGGAGGCATCTTTGAGTTTTATGTCATTGCTGATCACCAGTGCATTTGCTGCTGGTCCCAGCGCTTCCAGTACAGGATGGTTGGAGTTACCAGAGCTTCCTGGGTTCCCCAAGTAAATCATGTAGGTGGGGAAGCATCAGGATGGCTGTCACTACTTGTCTCCACAGGTGATTTCAAGCTATTTGGAAACCCCCAAAAACCTGCCAGCTCAGCTTATGGCCAGGCTTACCAGAGTGGTGCTGTTAATTTTTTGGCTCCCTAGCAGCCTTGGTACTTTTAACACCAAATGATCTTGTTTGTGATTGCCTGATCACCAAAATCAGAGAATATGGCTTTCACCTGCTGAGTGTAACATTTAGAGGGTACTAAAGGACACATAGATGTGGTGCTTAAGGACATGGTGTAGTGCTGGATTTGGCACTGCTGGCTTAAGGGTTGGACTTGACAATCTTAAAGATCTTTTCCAACCTCAACAATTCTGTGATTCTACACAGGAGCCCTCAGGTAGGGAGGAGTTGGGCTGTCTTGCTCTCTGCTCTGCATCTGATCCTCTCTCCCCATAGAGTTTTGCCTTCTGTGAAGATTTTTAGGGAGAAATTCCAATATACCTGTTGACACTGAATAAGCTTTTTTGTGAAACCTTAAGCTCAAGTGTTGTCCATCTCTCCCCTCACCCTGTTTGGGAGAGAGCTATGACAGATACTTGAAAAGAAAGGCTGGGCAAGCCTGTAGTGGTTTCTCTTCTGATTACTTTCCCAGCCAGGTTGATTTGCAGATCAAGGATTTCCTGGAAAGGTGGGAGTGTCTTTGCAGAAAACAGTGGCATTTTTGATTCTGTGAATATATCTGGTCCCTTTTTGAACTCACATCAGTTTTTAGTATCCACAAAGTCCTGTGACAGGGAGTGGCATATTTTATGTACACCTCCTTTACAAGTGGAAAAAATAAGAGTGGCCTCTTGATAGCAGCTGATGGGTTGACAGGATCCCTGATATGATCTTCATTCACGTAGAATTCACTTCATTCAGAGTGAGTAGTGAAACAAACCAGCCAAGCTTACTTAAGACTGCAGTGCAGATGGCAGACGAGCATGTTATGGGGAACAGTGGTACCCTGCAGGAGCCCATCTGGTCTGCAGCAGGAGCTAAGGCAGGCAGGAATCTCCAGAGGTGCAAGAGTCACACTATGGGCAAAGGTCTGTGAGCCACTTCACTTGTGCACAGCCTGCAAAGAGGCTTAATTGCTTCATGCAGAATAAGATATCTCTGTATTAGTGAGGGATGCATGTGTTTACCTTAGACTAGGACATCTTGCTGGATATTAAATGCTACATTAAATGCCACGCTGATACATGAGTTCTCCATGTCTTGTCTGCCTCTCATCATTCTGTATTTGCTCACTGTAGTAAATACTCTTAATTTTAAGCAGTGTAGGGGTTTGCCTGCTCCTGTGAGAGCATTGGTCCACTGAGAGGGGTCTGTGAACTACCACAGACCACATCAGGGGCCTCAGTAGCCATCAATACTTTCAGGGGGCAACAGTTTCAAATGGGGAAATATAATCATACATCCGTGCAGAATGGTGCTCTGGAGGTGTGTGTCCCATCCTCACTCCTTGTGTGAGGGACACTCACAGTCAGCTCAGGATGTTTGGGCCAAGGAAGGCTTGGTTCCCAAGGATGCAGGTGTGACCCCCTCTCTGGGCCATGTACTGCCATCCCACTGTTCTGGAGCAGTGGTTTCCACCTGTCTCATCAGAGTTCCCTGTGTTGCAGAAGTGCCTGTTGGCTCTTGTCCTTTCACTGGGCACCTCTGAGAAGGTTTGGCTCTGCATTCACTGTCTGTCTCTCACACAGAGTGGGGTACTCTTTGTTGTTTCTCCTCTGGGCTGAAGAAGCCCATCTCCCTTGGTGTCTCCTTACATGCCACATGCTCCAGTCGGGTGGCAGCCCCTGGGCTGAAGCCTGTCACCATTTATCTCACACTGGGGGCACAAACTGGGCACAGTGCTCCACATACAGCCTTGGCAGTGCCTGGCAACAAGGAACACAGCCCTGACAATGATTTAAGAGACTCACACTTTGGAATGACATGGAGAAAGCAATTAAACCAGGAGTGCTGTGCATATTGCAACCACGATGTCTGATCATAAGACAATAACACACCCTTAAGGGAGAGTGAGCTGCAAAACAAAGGAAATCCACTCAATAAATAGGATGTGTGCTCATGCAGATAAGAAATGCTGGGGGCCAGCAGCACTGTGGTAGGCAGTGGTCAAACAGACTATGCACTGCAGCATCGATACCAGATGGGGACATTGCTGCCTTTGCAATGTTGCTGTCAAATGTCCTCCCCTCCCTGAGGCAGCTGCTTCCAACCCTTTATCAAGAGATTTGTTGTAATTATATTATTCAACTTTCGATATTACAGATTGCTTTGCACTTAATTCCTAATTTGAAATTTATGCTTTATATTTTCGATTATGAATTGTACATTGTAATTACGTACAAGCATTTTTATTGCCATATAATAGATAAATAAGTATTTTCATATTTGGAGGTGTCAAATGGAACATATTCTCACCCCTCCATTACCCAGACTACAAGGCAGCAATAATCCAGGAGTAGTGATGAACTTGGCCCCCAGTCGATGTGAGAGCTGAGGTTGTGAGCAGCCAATGACTCACATTGAGCCACTTCCACATCAAAGCCCCTGGGTTAACCAGGGGCCACTGGTTGCTATTTATAGCTGCTTTAGCTCACGTTTAAGCAGAGGCTTGAAAAATCTTGGAGGCAGGTTGAGTGCCAGGGTAACTGTGTCCAGCACAGGGTTCCCTGGACAGGAACGGTGCAAAGCCCCAGTCGTGCTGTTGCACAGGCTGGGTCAGCCCTGGCTGCCAGGGAAGGCACAAGCAGCTTGGGTTAAGCTGTTAATCAAACAGTACTTGGTTATTTAATTTGATTGAGCTGACTCTGCCTACCTCTTGGAGGACCTAAGCAAACTCCTTACTGGAGCAAACCCCACCACAGGCACAACACTAGAAGCTATGGGACCAAGGGCTTTAAAGGCTGTCCCGAAGCTGTCAAACAGCTCAAAACCAGCTCACATCAGCCACAACCTGAGGTTCATTAGGCATTGTAAAGACTCCCAAGGAGAATCCACCCAGCAGAGGGAGGGGAACCAACCAGACCTTGTAGGAGGCAAAGTCAGAAGACTGGACTTGAGTAATTTCAAGACTAAGCAGTCATAGAGAGCTGAGAAAGCTGGCAGGGTTTGAGGTGAGTCATTGCTCTGTGGGTCAGCCAGCTTAGCTATACAGCCCATCTCCAGGATGTGACAGCAACTTCCTGTCTCTGGGACGTGCACTTGAGGAGATCCAAAGTGCTCTGTGAGTCTCAGATGATAAGGTTGCAGCAACCAGCCTCAGAAAACAGTGTTTGGTCTTTTCTGGGTTGTTGCCTCACTGGGAGCCTGAATATCACAGAAGACTTTGTGTTTTGAAGTAACGCTTAGATGAATGGAAATAATTAGAACAGAATATTTGGTAGTGTCTGCAGTTTTTCAGCACTACACTATGAGTTTTGATGGAGTGGTACTGCTCAAAATGGCCTATTGTAGCCCTTAGCTTTTGGGCAAAAACACTGAAGTTATCATGGCAGTTCTGGAGGTGAAAAAAACCAAAACCCACGGTGTTCAGCTGCTATGCACTGTTTCACCTCTTCTAGATTTCTTTCACCTTCATTAGGAGTAGATAAGTCTGCAAATTTAATTCCTAGCCTATTTGTGGTGACTTTCAGAACCATAATATTTATTTCAACTTGGTGATTTTCCTGCAGCCCCCAGCTATTGCTGTTTTTTTACAGTTTTGCTGGTGCCACTGGATTCAAATCACTATAAGCTGGTCTTCTATTTACAAGCCAAAGACCTTCTTTTTCACCAACTGCTGTGTCTGCACCATCTTGACTTGCTTTCCAACACTTTAACTTCTGCTCAGGAATCAGTAGCATTCAGGGAAACTTGAGGGACACCACGCTGTTTGTCTTACTTTTGGGAGGATGTTGCACTTTCTTTGCTCTGGTTTTCAGCCACAGCAGGGTCCCAGTAGCTGCTGATGAAGGGAAGCTGAGTAGATGAGTAACATGAGATGAGCAAAGACTGGAGGAGGAGGAGAGCTGAAAGAGACAGATAAAAATGCTCGCAGGCTCCGTGGGCTTGGGACATGAGCTATTCCCAGCCATCAGCACTGGGACACTGCTAAGTGTACCATTCAATGGTCTGACTCCCTGCTACCCAGCCAGAGACAGAGGCAGCCTTCCTATGAATAGCTAGCCTGCTTTCCAGAGCCTGTTAGAGTTATTCCTGCCCTGGGTGTGCCTCTTGTCTGCAGGCACATTTCCTAAATTCTGCTTCGTCCAATCCAAGTTTAGAAGCCCTGGCTGTGGTGCAAAGTCACTGTGCATAATCCTGTGAGGTGCAGATGAGATTAACTGGATCTTGTAAGATCAGGCAGGGAGAGAGCTGTCTCTGCAGGATCCTAAGTTCTCAGGAGACAAGGCAATGCCAAGGCACCTGCAGACACTGGAGGCATTTGTGTGCTCCAAAACTGGGATCTCAAGTGACCTACTCAGTAGCATTTATTGTGCAACTTCAGAAGTACATGATCCCCAGATAGGGGTAATTTTTGCTAGGAGTTAGTTTCTGCAGGAAGGAAACTTCAAGATTCTGGTTAATTGGATAAAAATCCTTGAATAACTCTTGCCCACATGGGATTAAATTAAAACTTCCAAATAAAAAGGCCAGGTTACACTTGAAAAACATTTTCAAGAAATGCAAAGGGTGATAACTGGAGTAGCTTCAGTTGACCTTCCCCAGTACTGTAAGCTTTTATCACAGACATTGCCTTTGGCACTTGCTCAGGATACTGTTTAAAAGTCAGGCATCTTGTCTCTGTTGATTTTCAGATTCTATAGTGAATGCACAAAGGCAGGCAGGTCCAGAAAGCAACAGATCCCATCTTTCATTGACACTAATCTTCAGATGAGACAAAACGCTTCATGGAGAGACAGACCAGCAGAGAGCCTGCATCCTCAGAGAGGCTCAGCTGAAGGGTATGAACCCCTGAAAGGAGCTTAGGATCATATTTATCATCAAGAACTACATGCACTCGTCAGTCTGGCTTTTTCTCCCCAGCCTTCATCTGCATACAAGTGGCTTTCAGGCAAAGCTCAGCGTCTTGCACAAAGATAAGCCCTCTGAGTCCCCAAGCCTGGATACATACAAGTTCCCAAGACAACAGCTCCACCAAATAAGGTTTGCAAACTTTGCAGGACACCAAAGTCAAAATATATATTGCTTCATCATAAGTTATGCATCTAGGGCAGGTTCAAGTTCAGCCAGTTGGATACCTGTATGGTATAAAAAAGGCAAGCTGTCAATGCAGGTGGGCTGATTCAGCCTGCCTGAGAGGAGCTGAGCATCTCTCTGGATTTGCAATCACACCAGTGTATCCACTGAAACAGCCCAAATTCCTTTTCATACTCTTGCCACTCCAGCCCAGCCCTTGCTGTCTGTCTCCTGCAGGAGCACATGGGGAATTTGGAGGATTTGAGGTTTAGTCCAAGCTGTGTCTTTATGCTCCTTTCTTTCTTCCTTCCTGTTTACAGCTTTTGGGGTTTTTTTACACATAGTGTCTGCCCAACCAGGTACTCCTGGGTTCAAACAAACAGCAGAAGGGATGGGAAACCACCATGTTTCTCTAAAACAGCTGAAGCATAACAAAGAAAAGTTTCTGGAAGATCAAACCAGACATTTCCACAGTGCATGCTCAAAGAGGAAGGGAGGCTCTCAAGAAAAAAATAAAAAGTTGCTGCACTGCTTTATGCAATCTTGGGACAGACAACCAACCTCCTTTCTATTGCTATGATTTTTCCAGAACGACGCTGACGAGAATGAATTCTGTAGACTGCAGGGAGGCAAGGTCCTTGAGCAGCTTTCTGGAAAGAACATTATATATGTTGAAAAAGCATGAGGTACCTTTCTCTTCCTGCAGGGACTCACCCCCTCTTGGGTCCCAGTCTCTGGAGAAAAGATTTTTTTAACTTGGTACTCATCCACACCTTAGCACTGATACAACATTTTCAACAAGCACATTTTATGTCAGGCCAAGGACTCCTCTCTTTGTTGTTCCTGTCTGCCTGTCATTTGGTTTCTGTACTGTCATCTGTCTCCTTGTGCTGTCCTTTGAGCTCTTCCTTTGCTGAAAGCCCATTCCCCTTTTTCTCTCTAAGTAGCAGCCTTTGTTGTGGCTAATTTGCCTTCATTCATTCCCCCATATTTTCCCTTTCTTTGCAGCAATTTTAAAGGTCTCTTTTGTTGGGCATTTTTGATATTAAGAACCACAGTTTTGTAATACCCAGTCTTTCTCCATCACACACACTGGTACCAGGCCAGGCTTTGTATCTGGCCCCAAACCATTTTTGCTGTGCATGCTGGCCTGCAAGGGCAAGTGCCATGGTCTTCAGTGGGCAGAGTACACATTCCTCAGAGTGTTTGACCATGGGTGCACACGAGATCCAAAGGGAGCCGTGCCAAGATAAATACTCCTCCTCAGGCCTGCAGCCAGAATATATTGAAGCAACTCCTCATTTCTGGATAGGAGAAGCAGTGGGGTCTCTGCCCTGGAGCACAGCTGCTGGGACTTCCTTTGATACTGGGGTACATTGAATGCTTTTTGCTTAATTGCCTGGGACAGACACAGGAGTTTGAGACCTATGGGGAACAAAAAGGGAAATCCCATCACCCAACAGGACTTCCCACATCTGTCCTTTGGTGAAGCTGTGTTTTCTATGACTCTAGAGAAGCCAGATTGGGGCCTGGGAGCTCAAGGAGCTCCCAAGCAACACATCAGGCTTCAGCACACACAGATGATGGTGAGAGTCACCAAGCTGACGGCAGTTACCAAGTTGATGGGAATCCATGTTTCCTACAGCTTTCTGTCACGTTAGCCATAGCTGGCCAGGGGGCTGTCAGTGCTGGCTGGCCAGCAAGCACACACATTGATCAGTGGCTGCTGGCCAGCTGGCCTCTGCAGCCAAGCCCTGCTCTGCTTTTGGTCAGCAAGGATGCTCACTGCATCTCTCCCCATCAGCTGTTGAGTCTCAGGAAATCTAAAAGGGGTGGGAAGGGACTGCTGACTTGGGAGACAGCATGACATATGGGAAGGGGTGCCCCATGGCAGCAGCCCCTGCACAGCTCCCTATTACATCAAGCACTCCGCTGGTTTACAGCCCTTGCCCTTGAGCCTTGGCCCTGCAGCCTGATGTGGTGTGGACACATTGCACAACACTCTTGGCAATGAGTGGCAAAGCCCCTTTCCTACAGGGGCTGCCCACAGGCTGGCTGCTGGGAAGTTGAGCTGTTGCTGCAGCCTGCAGATTCCCAACATGGAGGAGAAGATGCTCCATGCACCCATGTCTCCAGCAGGGCACTGAGGAGGTGGCAGGACCAGAAAGGGTCCCTGAGGACCTATTCAAGCCTGCTGGTAGAATAGCTCTTAAGGGAGCATGGCAAGGGAAGGAGGGCCCCTCTGGAGGGTTGGAGAAGCTCAGCCTCCCCTCAGGCAGCAAACCAGCAGGGCTGCATCCAAGAGGTGCAGGAGCCACCATGTCCTGTACCAGGATGTGCTGGGGTAAATATCCGTTGAATGAGGAAGAAAAGCCAAGGGAGACATGATGGGAGAGTGGGACCCTCCTTCCAGAGCTGTCTGTCATGGATGGGACTAGTTCTTACACCACTCCCCCAAAGAAAAGCAACGTGCAGCCTATTCCTCATGCCAGGAAACAAGCTTGTCTCACCCCCCTGCAAAGCAGGAGGGTTGTGGGGAAAGCTGTGGGGAAATCACAAAGATCACTGCCCAAGGCCCTAGCACCCAGCTAAATATAGCCACTATCTTGGCTTCCCAGAGATAAGAGCCTGTGTCCACAGTCTGCCACACTGCCCTGCCCAGACGTCCACCTACCTTTGCTTCAGAGGCAAACACAGCCACAGTTGTGCAACCCCTGCTTGATCACAGCAAACAGGGGCAGAAATGCACCTGAGCCAGCTCATGTGCATTCTGTGCCTGGCACTGTGGGCTGGCTGGGCAAAGCCTGCACAGCCCAGAGCAATCCTGCATCTCCCTCATCACCTCAATGGTGCCCAGCTGCCAGCAATGTGCAGGAGAAACTTGTGCTGGACCACAGTGACAAGTGTCAGTCAGGCTGGAACTTCCACCACTTTTGGGGCTCATCCCATTAAGTCCAGCAGTTCCAGCCAAACCTCTCTGCACCAGTGACGCTGAGCCAGGGTGTAGTGGCTCTGCCTGGAGAAGGGGAGGCAGCACTGCAGGGGGTCCATGGGCCATGTTCACCTTATCCCATGTCTGTCTCCTGGGGAAATCTGAACATGGGTCCCTTCATCTCTGCTGCAAATCCTGTCATTAAGTAACACACGCTAAAATCCCACCATACCCTCAGCACATGAAATATTACTGTAAATCTGCAGAACTCCTGCAACAGGTACATCTTTCAGCTCTCTCTCCCCAGCTTTAAATCCTACCATTGGTTTTATCAAAAAAGAATTTATGAAACAAAAAAGCGTGGGTTTTTTTCCCCAACAAAACCCTTTTGCCTTGCAGAGTAATAAGTTTTTTAAATGGCAACTTACAGCAGGAAGTCTCCAGCTTTAACAATAGCTATGTTTCCACAAGTTAATGGAAAACAAATGTTGACACTTCAGTCCTTCTTTCTGCTCTGTAAGGAAGGTGAGAGAGAGAATTGCTTGCAGCTGTGCAGTTAGAGGCCAGATGTGGCACAAAAAATATCCTCACTGCTACCATGGGGAGAAGGCAAATGCACCATCCCTACCTTCCAGCAGGCTTTACAGCCTCTGCTGCTTCCCATTGGGGGTGGCATTTGTCCACAGAGCCACTCCCCTGACAGGGAGGCCAGCTCCATGCACACTTTCCAAATTATTGAGGACACTGGGCTCTGTGCTGACATGGACTTGGGAGCAGCCCAAAGGAGCAGAAATGGGAACTGGAGGTGGGAGGACAACTGGGAAGACCCCTTGGCCCAGCTGGCCCTGCAAACCAGTCTATGACAGAGCATTGACTCACCTGGCAGATGCTTCCAGCTCTGCACATGGGCTGGATAGGGATTCCCATGGAGCTGATCTCTTTGCCAGCCAGGCCCTGTTGGTGTTTTTTCCTCATGGACAGAAGCCACCTCTACAGAAAAAAAAAAAAAGCGCTTTTTTTTTCCACTGCACATTGTAAATATTGTATGGAAAGCAGATTTTTGAGTGTCCTCTGGAGACTTCTACCCAGGGCCAGCACAGCTCCGGCGCTGTGGCTGCAAGACAGGAGTGTGAGAGTCACCCTCCTCCCCAGCTGGCCCTGAGCACCCAAACACCCTGGGCCGGCTCAGACAGGAAGACTGGTGCCCCCAAAAGGCTCTCCTGTCTCAACAGCACATTCCCGAGGGTTCAGCTGCTTACTTGTGGCACCTGGAAAGCCTACTCTACCCTCCCCAGTTTTGGCCCCTCAGTTCAGGAAGGACACTGAGGTGCTGGAGCGGGTCCAGAGAAGGGCAACAAGAAGGTGATGGGTCTGGAACATAAGTTCTTAGAGGAGAACCTGAGGGAGCTGGGAGTGTTTAATCCGGAGAAAAGCAGGCTCAGGAGAGATCTTAATCACTGTCTACAAGTACCTGAAAGGAGCCTCTTCTCCCAGGTAACCCGTGACAGGACAAGAGCACCTCTCCTGCAGCAGGAGAGGTTTAGGTTGGACATTAGAAGGAATTTCTTCACAGAAAAAGGGTGGCTAGACATTGGAATGGGCTGCCCAGGGAGTTGGTGGAGTCCCACCCTTCCCGAGGTGTTTAAGGAAAGACCGGACCTAGTATTTAGTGCTGTGATTTAGTCGACATTCTGGTGTTCGGTCATAGGTGGGACTCGATGATCTCAGAGGTCTTTTCCAGCCAAATTGATTCAGCGATTCTGAACACGCAGGGACAGCAACCTGGCGCAGGAACCAACGGACAGTGAGGGACTGGGGGCAGCCGACGCCGGACACAGAGCTTGTCACTTTACCGCAAGGAGCTTGCCGTGTCGCGGGGGGAGTGTCGGGGCTGCTCGGCGAGCTCCCTCCGCCCGGCAGCCCCGCCGCTGCCCCGGGAGCTCCCCCCACGGGCAGGCGGCCATCCCTGTTCGGCCCCTCAGGGCGCGCCGCGGCCCCGCCCACCGGGCCGGCCGCGCCCCCTCGCGTGCCGGGCTTCTCTCTCGGAGCGTGCTGATTGGCTGCCGCCCAGTGGGGCGGGGCCGGGCGCCCTTAAGAGGCCGTAGCGCTAGCGGGCGCGGCGCGAGGCGGTGCTGTCGGAGCAGCTCTATGCACTGCACCAGGTACGGGGGCACCGCCACTCCCCCCGGCGCTGCTCTGCCCCTCATCCTCCCCTCTGCCTTCCCCGCCTGCTCGGCTCCGCAGCCTCCTCGTGTGTGCGGGACCGGCTCTGGCGCTCCCCGCCGCGGCGGTGCTGCTCCGGGGGGAAAGCGGGATCCTGCGGCTTGGCTCCTGCAGCCCCCTGGCTGAGGTGGGAGCGGAGCCCCGGGGCTGCCCCTCCGCGGGGCTCCGCTGCTGCTGCTGCCGCCTCTCCCGGCTCTGGGCGGCGCGGCTTGGCTGCCGGCGCGGAGGGGGCGGGCTGTAGCGAGGGCGCGCCGCCGGGCAGACGCCTGTGGGAAGCGGGCTGTGCCCCGGGGGTGGCCCGGCCCCCCGGATCGGGGAGGAGGAGGGGGTGCGGAGCCACCGAGCGCTGCTTCGGCTCTGCCACGGCTGCGAACTTTGGCTCTGCGAGTGCTGCACGGCCAGCCCTGGGCGAGGGCTCACCTGTCCCCAGGTAGCAGGTGGGAGGCAACCGGAGGGGCTCGATAAGGGAGGTGTAAGTAATTCCTTGGCTCTGGCTTAATTCTCCTTCGTAGAATGGCAGGAGGGAGCAATGAGTGGCGACAGTTATCCTTCTCTGGAGAGGGTAAAGCTACAGGAAGAAGTCTGGGGCAGAGTCAAGTTTGCTCTCCTTTTGATGGGCTATGGAAAGGATTTGGCCCCTGTACCTGCATAGAGCTCCCTGCCTGCACTTTTTGCTTCCTGGAGCTTTATTTCCTGAATGAGCTCTCTAAACTATATTCCTGCTCCCACTTCCAAAGCATCTGGAGTTCAAGATAAGCCTCCTCAGCCCCAAAGGGGAAACCTGCGTCTGGCTGAGAGCTGGGCACTAGTAGACTCTCCAGTGCAGAAAAAGTTGTCTGGATTATCAAATGGATTGGCAGTTCATTCCTACTCCTATAAATGTGCTTCATAAAAGCACAGGGCTCATGCTCATAGTTGGTTATGATGGGCTCTCGCTATAGTTTTTAGCTTGGAAAAAAGCTCCAGGTTATGCAGCTGGGCATTCTATGCCTCTTCATTCTAAAACTGAATAACCAAGGCTTCCTAAGAAACCTGGCTTCTCAGAAGTTACAGGAATTCAGCTGAATAAATTTCCCTGGGAAAAGATGCAATGCAGATGAAACTGACCCAAGAGAAGAAGCATTGGGAGCTGCATTAATTTCAAGGAGGAAATGACCTATATAAAGCGTGTGTGAACAAAAACTTGGCAAAACCAGGTAGAGATGAGCAGAGTAGTGCTAGCAGACAGGTGGATCTGAGGTGTCTGTTTTGTGCAGCTGAAAGGAGGCACTGCAGAGGGAGTTGGCTGGTGGGTGTGTTGGGATGCAAGCCTTGGCACATGTGCTCTGAATAAACAGATACCCTTGCTGAGTGGATGCTGTGAAAGCCTGCTCAGAGCTGCGGTGTTGGTGTTACAGGGTGGGGAGTTAAAGCACTGAATTGGAGAGTGTGGCTCTTCTTTTTCTTGGCACGGGAGCAGCAATCAAGTACTAGAGCTGGCTGTACGTGGCTTTGGCAGCCAGAACTCTGCTGCATCACAAGGCCAGTGGTCACTGCTACTGTTGCTGCCTCATCCCTCTCTGTGTGGTGGGAGCAGCTTTGGAAGCTGGCCTGCTGCCAAGCGGGAATTTTATTAAAGGAGTAATCTGTGTTTAATGTCAACTGCAATACAGTTGACTTAAGGGGGATGTGTGTGATAAATCCATCCAGCAGTTTATCCAGAGCCAGGCCAAAGAGAGAGTCTGCCAAAAGCATCCATCGGAATGTCAGTGTAAGGGCAGGAGCGATGGGTGCAGTGTTCTGGGAGCTGCCTGGCTGCAGAGGCATCTCCAGGGTACATCTGGCAAAGTGCCCTTCTGTGGGTGCATGGGGAGAGAGAGATGGTGCTGTCTCCCTGGAGGAGGGGGCTGGGTGCTGGAGGGGAGGCTCTAGTGGAGGGGCACATGGCCTGTGCCTTCTGGGAGAAGGAATTACTTCCAAAGCTTTGGTGAACCTCGAGTAGGTGAGTTGTGTTTGGCAGAGCCCTGTGGCTGTATGGATGTTTTCCAGGGGTTTAGTGCAATCCCCGTGGAGGCTTGAGGTGTAGACTCCGTGCTGGAGGTAAAACTGGCTGATGTGCCTCTGAGCTGATGTTATTTTAAAATGGATAGAGGGAAGAAAGCTCCAGAGCAGTGTTGGCTGAGCCTGTGCCCTGCTGCTGCGCCAGACTGTTGCTATCTTTGCAACACTACTTGGAGGCACTTTGGATGGAGCAGTTCTGGGGGACAGTGATGAGCAGAGTGTGTAGCTCAGCTGAATGAGTGCTTTTGGCTGACATCTGGGCTTTTATGAGAGGTGAAGTCAGTTGTGTATGGCAGCTTGTGACAAACTGAGTTCCTACTGCAAAAGCTTGTGAAGCCCTGGAGAGAATCTCTCCTGAAGGGAGGCAAGCACAGCAGGAGTAGTGCTGAAATTCAATAATCTGGGGATTTTGTGAGCATTGGCAGGACTGAACCACGGGCTTTGCTTTGGGTTGCAAATGCTCTGGAGCCTGCTATTGCTAGCCTAGTAGACAGTGGCTGTGTGTGTGCCTTCAAAGGATGACTTTGTCCCTGTAGCAGTTGGAAGAGCTGTTCAAGGGCACAACAGGCTCTGGTCCTGCCACTTCTTTAGTGTTTTTGTCACAGTGTCAGTAAATCACACCGTGCAGATACCTGCCTTTAATTAAGAAGAAGCTTATTTGGGATGGCTTGGGGGGGAAGTGATATATCAACTGTCTGACAAAATTTCTATTAAAGTGCTTTTCTGGCATCAACTGACCCTTTTTCTCATCTTCCAGAGTGTTAGACTATTTCCCTCACAAGCAAGCAATGGCTGTGGATGTGGCCATGCAGCTGTACCTCTGCTCCTCACCCTTGCGCAGAGAGAAGTGCGCCTGCAAAATTGCTCCAAAGGCCAGCAAGCCGCTGCGGCCCTGCATCCAGCTGAGCAGCAAGGCTGCCCTGAAGGGCACCGGAGAGACAGCAAACTCCTTCCCACACAGCAAGGCAAAGAAGAGGGTGTCCTTTGCAGATAGCAGAGGCTTCGCTCTGACCATGGTGAAGGTGTTCTCGGAGTTTGAGGATCCGCTAGATATTCCTTTCAACATCACAGAGCTGATAGACAACATCGTGGGCCTGACAACCGTGGAGAAGGACAGCTTCGTCCTGGATTTTGTTCAGCCCTCTGTAGACTACCTGGACTTCAGAAACCGCCTCCAGGCAGACTGTGTCTGTCTGGAAAACTGCATGCTAAAGGAGAAATCTATTGTGGGAACAGTGAAGGTGAAGAACCTCGCCTTTGAGAAGACGGTGAAGATCCGGATGACGTTTGACACATGGAAAAGCTTTGTAGATCACCCGTGCCAGTATGTCAAGGATATGTACGGAGGGTTGGACCAGGACACGTTTTCCTTTGACATCAGCTTGCCTGAGGGGATTCAGTCGCACGAAAGAGTTGAGTTTGCCATTTCCTTTGAGTGCGATGGGAAGGTGTACTGGGACAACAACAGGGGCACAAATTACAGGGTCATCCGGTCAGAACTGAAGTCTGCCCAGGAAGCTGTCCGTCCCCCACAGGCTCCTGACTTCGGCAGTGCATTTGACCGGTTTGGGAGCCCTCGGTGCTCCTATGGCCTCTTTCCTGAGTGGCCCAGTTATTCAGGCTACGAGAAGCTCGGGCCCTACTACTGACCCAAGGACAAAGGCCAGGCTGACTGACTGCTGCTGGTGTGTCTGCAGGCCTTGGGGCTGGCCTGAACACAGGTGTATGAATGGGTGGAAGAAGTATGGCTCTGTGTAGCTTAGCATAAGCCTCCCAGCAAAACCAGATGTACAGTGCTCTGCTGGCAGGGGGCTTATAGTCAGAGCAGCAAATCTGGCTCTCCAGATGCTCAGAGGACCAAGGACTGCTCATGTCTCTTCAGCACTTCTTCTTCCTCTTCAGTAAAGATGCCAGTGTCCAGGGAAACACTACAGTGCTTATATTTTCTGTTCAAGCTGTGTAGTGGTGGCTGCTTTGAACTGCCTGCCTAGTATTAAAAGGCTCTTTCAAAATATATCCTTTTATTACATTGTTAGTGGGCTCTCCTACAGCTGCTGGGTTCTCCTTGCAAAGCCAGCCTGTGTCTGTCAGGAAATAGTGTGCTTGGATTGCTGGGAATGGAGTCCTCTCTTTGCACATATCCTTGTAGTGAGGCCCATCCTACTGGAGGCAGAAAGCTGTTTTGGAAGTGAAAATGCAATGTGATGACAAGAAGTGTGGCCCTACAGCCTGCCGTATTAGGAGACGTGCCTGTGGCAGAGGATCTGATATGCTTAGTCACTGGTTGTTACATCAGATGATTTTGAAAATCTCTCATACCATTGGTGTTACCAAAAATAGAGATTAGCTGTGGCTGTGTGGTGCTTGTAACACAGCTGTGGGTTGACATCCTTGACTGCCTTCTTCAAAACTCTCCTGTTGGTTTAATCACCTGTGACCAATGATGCTTTTTCCCCTTGATGGACATCTGAAATTGCTGGACCCTGAAAATGCATTTCATCCTCCTGTGGACTGTAAACCAGAGTTTTGTCCAGCTGGGGCCCAGGGTCCTGTGCAGGGGACTCTGCTCAGGTGCTATAGGAGCCAAACACAGCCGGAGCCTGTGGCTGTCTATGCTGTGTCCTGTACAGGAAGGTGACTGTTGTGTACCTGCTGTGTCATGGAAGTGCCTTGGATGAGAAAGGGGTGGTATGTGCAATCCCAGCAATGCTTTGGGATGAGCAGGCTTTGAAGCTGGTGTTGCTTTTAAGATCTGGTAATGGTTTGTTACTCTGTGCCATGGACTGCTTGGCAGATACAGGCACAGCACTGCTCACCTGTCAGGGTGCTGTGGCTGTCCTGGATGAACGTGCTGGGCTTCCCTCTCTGCTGAAGCAGTATCTGCCAGTTTGACCTGCAAATGCCCAGACTTTGCATTGCTGGCCGCAAAAAGTGGCTCAGCCCAGCTCTGCAAAGAACTAGCCATGAGGAGAGTGAGATGTGGGGTTATCTTGACAGCACCCCTGCATGTGAGACAAATCACAGATGTGAGCCATCTCTGTCATTAAAGAGGTGGCTTGGCTTCTGGCTGTGTGCTGGGCTGGTGAGCTCAGCAGTGCCAAGCAGCCTCACAGAGCTTCTTGGGTGCTAACCCAGCAGAATAACTTAATCCTTCAGCTCAGAGAGAGAGAGTGCTGAAGAGTCTGTACAAATAGAGGTCAAGGAAATGCTGCTTTTTCTAGTGCATAAGCTTTACATAATTTTGGGTGCCTCTAGTAGCCTGTGGATGTGCTGGAGAGAAGCAACAGGCTAGACTGCTTAACTTTGTTAACATAGCTTTTAATTCTGGAGACTACTGTACAAATACCTAGAAGCTGTTTTACTCTAACCTAGAAGGGATACTGGGATCACTGTTGGATATGAAAAGGGACAGGAGTTTCCAGGAAGAATAGCTGGCCTTCAACTGCTGCTTTTTCAAAATACAGAATCAGGATGTGACCTCAGTGTGCCTGATCACTTAGCTGAGGTGGTGAATCTCCTTGCTAGCCCAGAACTCATCAGGTTTGGTTCCTCTGTTCAAACAGCTTGCCAAGTCAGCCCTTAGAGCCTGCATCTGATTTCTCTGGAGGGGACTGTTGCCTAGCTTGGCTTGGTTTTAAACTTGAGGCAAGTTTGTGTGACACTGATACTTTTTATTTATTTAGTGTATGGTGTTGATGTTGTAAGACACTTGGCTGTAGAAAAGTCATGTTCTCCTGGCACCTTCTTTGCCCATGGAGAGCTGTTTGTGAGCCTGAACAAGGCATGTGGGTCTGGGGTGCTGTGGATGGTGGTGTTCCCTCATGGGCTTGTTTTCAGGCTGTGCCTTGGGTGTGCTTAGGGAGGAACACGGAAGATAAGCTAGAAGAGCAGTGCCATAAGTAAAAGCTAGGTTGGGAACTGACTATCTGATCAATAGCAGTTTAAACATACTACTTGTGGCCTTTCCCCTTTTCCCTTTTTCCATTGCCAATGTGAACATAGAAGTGAGGGGGTTGCTCTCCTTGCTCTATGCCTGGAAGTGCCTTGTAGGATGTTTTGCATGTTTGTTTTTAAAAGATATTTTTGTACACAACATTCAAGTGGAAAATGCACTTTATAATTGCCATGTAATGACTCTTTTAAAAATATGGCTGTTTTTATCTGATTGTTAAAATAAAGGTGGAAAAAATGTTGGCTATGTACCTTATTTAAGCACCCATGGGGCTGGGGAGGCAGTTTGGACACGGGTCCAGCTTCCTGCAAGTGGCCATTGGCAGGGAGGAGTGCACATCCACCCTGAATTCTGCTACAGGAAAGAGCTGGCTATTCCTGCTGCCTTCCTGCCAACACAAATGCTTCCCTTGCCTCTGCAGCCCTGGGATGGGAGGAGCCCCGAGCGTTCTCTCTGCTCCCAGGTTTCCCCACTAATCACTGTGTTCCCGAAGTGCTCTTCACTCTTCCCCTGCTTGCAGTGCCAGGAACAGCCTTTTCGGGTTTCTCTGCTTTTGTTTTCAGTCAATCTCCCTCTTCTCCCCTTCCCCCACCTCGGCTTGATCTGGGATCAGGGCTTTGCTCTGTGTGCTGGGCTGTGATGGATGCTGGGAGAGGTGTTGCAGAAGGGGGGGCAGGCTCTTTTCTAATACCAGGATCAAGTGAAAGTTAGGCCCTTCCTTATGTCTAAGTCATTATCCTTGTCACTACAATAAGAAGCATGAGGAGCAATCGTGCCCCTTTGCAGAAAGGGAACAGCTGCTGCAAATGCCAGCCAGGGGGCCAGCTTTGGCATTCGACCTGGCTCTCACCACAAAGACTGAGCCTTGGTGATGCTCTGAAGGTGTATTTCAATCGGCTCCTGAGCTGGGTGGGATTTGCTGCTTACAGATAAGGTAAGGTGGGAAGCTGTGGGGGAAGGGGAGGGAGGTGTGTTTGTCTTGGTGTGTGCTGGTTTGAGCAGCTCTAGGCTGTGCTTCCCATCTTCCTGCAGAGCCTTGCACAGAGTGAGCTTGGCCTTTGCTCTATACAGTGATAAAACCGAGCACCTCCTGTCTGTGGCTTTCCCCAAGTCCCTTGCTGTCATAAAAGTACTTTTTTAACAACTGTGGTTCTTTTAATCAAGCATACAACACAGGGCTCTTTTAAAAGGTAATTGGATTGTTTTTCTGGCAGCATAAAAGAAAAAAAAATTAAAAGGTATTTGTGTCCCTGCCTCAGGTGCTTGGGGTGGCTTGGCCAGGGCTGTTTTCACATCTGAATGCTGGCCCAAGCTCATGAATGAGAAAACTGCAGCTAGACATTTCCTGTAACAGCTTTGTGGCTGAAAACCCCATCTGAGGACAGTTTCAGTTTAGGACATAAGGGAAGTCCAAGCCATCTATGGTAGCTGAGGAGATGGTGCAACATTAGAAGGGCCAAGAGAGCTCAGCTCTGGGGTTTCTCCCTAATGCCCAGGTGTGTTATATGCTAGATGATACAGATATTGCAATTGCTGCATTTATAAAGCCCTTGGTGGCAGGTGTGATTGTGTACTTGCTGGTTAATATACAAAGATTTCTTAGAATGCTCATGCCATTGCACCCCCTCCCCCAACCACTTTTCTCTCTGTATCCTGAGAGATTTTGATGCCACCTCTGGGTAGAGATAACTAAGCTGTGGTATCATGTTGATCTTGGATGTGTTCGGAGGTTCTGGTTTCCAGAGTTTGTGTTCCAGGCACAGTTTGGTTAAGGAGAGGAGGGCAAATATTCCCTGCTCCATGTCCGCCTCCCATTGGCCTGGGGATGCTGTCCTACAGGGGGGGCAGCTCTGCTGAGCCACTGCTGTCACAGCAGCCTCTGGAGCACACTGGATTGATTGCAGGGCCTGGCTACAGTGACAAAGGCAGGATGTGGGCTCCCTGCACCTGCATCCTGGCAAAGCAGAGTCCCAAATGTTGTGTAAATGTCAATTCATGAGCACCCCACATTCTTGCTTCAGATGTTTGCCAGGGGGACCCATGTGGGAATGCTCTAGGGAAAACTGCCCAGAATGAGAGAATATGCAGAGGAATGTGTCTCTTCCAAATCATGGGAGTGTAAATGTGTCCAGGCAGTACTTTGCTGCTGGACCAAACTTTTCCTTGGTTTTAAATGTAGCTCTTAAAGGCATTTGCAGTGGAGAGTGATGTGTGGAAGACGTGTCTGCCTTGCAACCAGTGAGCAGCACAGAGCAGGTCATTTCCCAACAGCAGTCAGCTGTTCTTCAGGTTTCTCTCCACAAAGCAGCAGCAAATGAGCCTCTCTAAGACTGGGTCTTTGGGGGAAAGTCTCTTGACCACAAGGCAAGGGGTAAACAGGACCAGCATGTTTCAGCATGGCCCATGGAGTTCCCTGCTGCTCTGTAGTGTCTCCCTTGCTCGGGCACTGCCCTTGTCTCTCTTACACACCATGATGCTGTTTCCAGTGTCGCCATCACCAGACTGAAGCATCAGCTTGATTTCACAATGTCTTCCACAAGCTTGTGTGTGGTCACAGGGGGCAGGAAGGGCACTTGTGTGTGGTGGGAGGAGGCTGTGCTGAGGACACTGCTCTCAGCAGCCCCAAGAGCACTCTGTACTCCTGGGAACAGCACAGAGTTTTGCCAAAAAGCCGGCAGCATGGGGCTGGGTTGTGATGCTCCCAAACTCCCCTGGTGTTTTCACAGACTTGTTCCTATTGGGCAGTTCAGCTGGCTCTAAATTATTACAATAAACCATATTTATGTCCTTGGGGTTTTTTTTATGGAGCTAAGCTCCAAACCAGCTGCTCTGGCCCAGCAAGATTCTGCTGCTCTGCAGCCAGAGAAACTGCCCAGCCTGTCTTTATCCTCCCCCTTGGAGGGGTGCCCTGCCAAACAGTTAGCTGTTTCTAAAGACTGGTTATTGACATTTACACAAGGCTTAAAGAAAGAAAAAAGGTGTCTTTGTGGAAAAATAACTGCAGCTGGCCTGTTCCTTTGGCACAGATAAGTCAGACCAGTCACCAGTTTAAGTACTTTGGCTCCTGGAATGGGATTTGGGCAAGCCCTTCCAGCTGATGCATTAGTCACGGATCTCTTCTCCCCTCTGATGCTGCTATGCAGTCTCAGGAGGACGGAAGGCTCCAACTCCATAACTCAGGAGAAATATGTTTAAAAGGCATAAGAGGAGGGTGAAACATGCATAAATGCTTTTATAGCTTCCCACTGTTTCTGGTGTGGGAATCTTGTTGTGACCATGGTGATGCCTTCTACCTAGCAAATCCTTGACAGGCTCAAGTGGGAGGAGGTCTCTGAGATGTCTGCTCCTAGCAAAACCACTCTCACAGCTAACTGTGGTCACTCAAGGCCTTACCCATGTGGATGAACTCAATGTTGGAGATGCCACCACATCTCTGTGCCCTGTCTCAGGGTTGCACTGCCCTCCTAGGGGAAAAGACCTCTCCTAGGTCCTCAGGAATCAAGGGACTCTGCACAATGTTGTAGTCTTGACAAAACACCTGGTTTCTTCCAGCTCCTGGCCAGATTCAGGACATATAGTTGTGGGTGTACAAGATAAGCAGCCACAGGACAAAAATATTTCAGGGCTGGCAAGTCCTAATACATGTAGTTTGGAGCAAGGGAGCAGCTGCCATGTACATACAGCAAGATCCTTGTCATCTTCCAAGGCATCCTGCAGTAAAAGATAGAGCCATATTCCCAGTACAGTTGCTGGAAAACCCCACTGTCAAGAGTCAAAGGCCTAAACTGACCTACAGCCCACCTCCCAATCTAAGCAAAACAGAGCCCAGTTTCCCTCCCAACACTCTATTTAGCAACGGGGAACTCATGATCTCCTATACCTGCTTCCCATCATTATGGCTCCTGCCAGGACAAAACTGGAGCATTATCAGCAGGAGTGTAACTCCTCAGTGTTTGTGTGGTGACACTCCAGTGCTATGGAGACAGCCACTTTCATAGGGAGAAAAACAACAGCCCCCTCCAGCCCACTGAGGGTTTTATGACATTCCCCTTTCACATGGTGTTCCCTTGGACACCTAGCAGGTGCTGCTTCTCCTGCATTTCCCTACTTGCTGTGAGTTATTGGCATCTGAATGGCCATCAGAAATGCAGTGTTTCTTTATCCATGAGTTTGGCAGAATGTGTCCCAGGCCAGGCTCCAGGGTAGCTGTAGGTGATGTGGCACCTTCCACCCCTCGTGCCACAGCACACTTGGTCACTGGGGTGGGAGACATTGGAGCAGGGCTCCCTCTTGAGCTGAGGACTCTCACAGTGCAGCTTTATTTTCTCCAAGAAGCTGTCTCTGAGTAGATCAAGTCACAAAAGGAGGCAAGCTAAACCCAAATAAATCTACCAAACCCTCTGCTTCTCCACAGTGGCTTCGGCAGGAGAAGAATTTCACTTCAGAGACCACAGCAATTATCTCTTGAATGCTTTATAGCCATGCAAGCAATCATAGCAGACACACACTAACTTTTAAGCTGGTGGTCAACAAGATCTCTTAGACAACCAATGAATCTACACACAAATATTTCAATGCTTCTAAATGCCCTGCAATTACAGCCCAGTGCTGATAAACTGAGCCATAAAGCCAGCAGGGATGCACTCCTGGGGGTGCAGGATGACTGAGCACTTTAGTAATTTTTCCTTTTTTTTTACAGGACAGCAATGCAGCAGCAAGGCAAGTTACAACAAACAGAAATAATGCCTGGTCTAGTACAAGTGAATGATCCAGGCTGCAGGCCTCTCCTGGAGTGGAGAAGATGGTCTCACAATGTAGGGCCAGGGACAAGCCCCTCAAGCTGGGTTATATAACCTGGCATCAGAAACACTCACTACTCTTGCTTTCTGTGGGCTGGAAGGACTAAATCTATCAAAGCTGTAGCTGGAGACAGCTTGGGAAAATCCTGCATCATATTTGAATGTCTGGGATGAAAAAGTGCCAACATGCTTGCACATCATGCCAAGCTGAGCCAGCAGAGGCTCTTGGGTTTCTTCTGTCTGTGTACAATTATGGTCACACTCAGCATGAAAGCACTGCTCAGATCCCCAGACTTTGCAGCTGCACGGCCACACTGGAGAAGGCACAGAACCTCTGAACACCTCTAAGCCACCTGTCAACTTGAGCCATGCTTCCTAAGGGGCTGGGAATGGGCTCCCGGTCACTCCTGACCCATCCCCTTGGTCTTCTGTGTCTCAGTGATCCCTTAGCTGAGTGGAGTCATGCTGGCATTCCAGCACAGCACACGCAGTCACTCATCTCTTCTTGCCATCAGCCAGCTCCCCACAGCAAAGTCCCCCCAGTGACGACAAGCATCTTCCCCCATGCTGGGTAGAAAGAGCAAGGAAGAAAGAATTAACAAAATGAGAAATCTCCCAGAGTCTGGAAAAAGCGCCCATCTGGCAGCATCTCGCAGCTCCACCCTCAGGGAATCTGCGTTTCTGACACTCAGTCTGCCTGCTTGAGGGAATACCCTCCTAGAATCAGCCACGAGCAGAGAGACTTGTGAGCCAGTTCTGCACAATTTGCTCTAAGGGTCCTCCCAGCTCTATCTCCAGCCAAACAAAAGCAAAGGCTCTTTTCTTCTGAAATATACAGGAGGTCATGAGCTAACCTGCAGCTAATCTATATTTTCAGCTCTGATGTTGCTTTTCAGCTCTGCTGCTTGTGTTTGTGCTTGGCTGCTTCTTCCTTTCCAAATTCCAGAGGTGGGTTTTTTTCCTTAATAGAGAATGAAGAAATTTGGGTATGGTCTTACAGGAAAAGATCAGATGCAGTTTATAGCATCTTGCACCAAAGGAACACTGAGAACAGCTAGAATCATCAAACTCATCTGTGCTTGAATCAGTAGCCAGATTTTTCGAAGGTGCAGAAGACCCAGTAAGAGGAATGGGTGAGCAGTCACCAAGGCAGGTTCCCATATACAGTACAGATTCTGAGAACAGAAAATTTGGAATCCTGGAGATATCTCCATAACTCAAACTTTTCCATTGATTGGAGAGAATGATCTCTTCTGTTTGGCTCAGAGCAGCTCTGCAGCCCAGCAGACCAAGATGTAAATAGAGCCCCAGGGAACCAGACCACTCCAAACTGGTGCAGTTTTTGAACTGTGGGCATGAATCATCCAAATAACTTCCTTCAGGCAATACGGGGAAGAAATGTCACTAACCATGTGAAAATTGAGACCATATGTTTTTAGGATATTTTTTGAAAGGAGTATCCTTGAGAAAGCTACTTGAGTGACTTCAAGGCTGGTTCCCAGGTCAGACCCCAGCAGATCAGTCCCTCCTCCTCTGGTGCCAGGGACTCTCTCGACTCTGGTCGTTATTTTCAGTGCAGCCAGTATCTATCTTTTTCTGCACCACCTAGTCAAAAGCCGCAAGTCCTTCAAGGCCAAGACAAAGCTTGTGTTTTCTTTGTTTGGAAAAAAAAATGAATGCCGGAAAAAACCAGATGCCTGAGAGCTGCCTCTGGCATCTCCCATCTGTGCATGAAGGCAACTCCTCCACAGCAGCAGCAGCCTCTCCTTCCACTTGGCAGGTGTTGTTGGACCAAAGCCATGGGTACAGGATCTATTTTCTGTTGAGCTTGCAAAGGAGACGTGGTTGCCTGGCACAGCCTTGTATTTCAACAGCTGATCTGATAACACAGAGGTGCTGGCCTCTGTTCTCTGTGATCATTCCCTGAAGAAGCAGGGTGATTACTTTTTCTTTCCATGAGGAAGCTGTTGAATATAACCTGGCGCCTCAAAGGTTTTTTTTTACCCTGTGCAATTAGGAATTTGTGGTTTTTTCACATTCTGAAAGGTGGCATTTTGTCCCTCTTGGGAAGCCTGTCCCTCATCATGCAGCTCTCTGTGTGCCATTAATGCAGCCACATGTGGGTGTGCCAGTGCCTCCCCAGTGCTTTGACCTGGTTACCCCACCCTGAACAACCTTGGCTATAGCACCCACATTTCTAAAGGGCATGCACCAATGGCTGGGAATCTGGGAGAAGTCAAAGTGAGCCCTAATAAGGCAAGGCAGCTAGTTATTACTAAGCTGCTATTTCTACTGCAAGAAGCCCTGGAGCAGCAAAACTGCTCACTTCATATATGTTCATTAGCAGCATGGATAAGAGCAGCATTGATTGCAGGCTATAATTAGATCTCTGGGACCTTTTTGGACTGGCTTTCTCTGGCATTGTGCTACTTTGAAAGGACTTCCAGTTTCTTTTCTGAATGGTTGGGATGGCATTTCCCTATTCAGCAGATTTGGGACCGTTTCTGTTTTCTCCATTGTGGCTCACAGAGCGCTCCCAACTTGGTGCCACAAGCCCCACGCCACAGAATTATCAAAAGCTCCATTGTTTGACCACTCCTGGTCCCTTGAGTTGTAGAGTTGGCCAGACTGCAGCTCTCTTCTTGGAACTGCATGGCCAACCTGCCAGGCAGCCCTCCCTGATTCACTTAGCTTGCCAAGATGTAGTTTTGTGAGTACCTTCCTCTGGTGATGACTCTGATTCTCCTGGAATCACTTTCTTAGCGTGCTCTGTGCAGCCAGCCTAGAGCATTCCCACAAGGAACAGATGCCTCAAGCCAGCACTGAGCACGTACTCAGGGAATGGTGGCCTACATGGAAATTCTTACTCCTCTCTTGGAATGCTGGAAAACAGCCTCAGCATCCACTCTGTGAAAAGCAGGAGAGGAAGAGCCAAGGGAAAGATGCATAGCATGAAGGGCTGGAGTTGAGGTATCAACAGCTCACGTGGTAAACAGGACCCAAGGGTGTCTCTGCCCGTGGTTTCCCCTCCCAGTGCTGGTGCGCTGGAGACAACCATTAAGCACAGCCCTGTGGTGGGCATCTTTCCTTCCCATGTTCCCAGATTCTTCCTGTATCTTCTCGTGCACTGCCCACTCAGGAGCTGGCAGGCAGGGGCAGAGGCGCTGGGAGCCGATCTGGGATTAGGAAGCCAGAGGCAAACGTGCACATGCCAGATCTTGGCTGACCTGTGTGCTGAGGGAGGCTATCTGAGGGAGGAAGTTTTTGTCTCTGGTTTTGAACCCAATGCATCTGGTCCTGGTAGTTCGATTTGCAAACTGCAGACTGAGATGCAAATTGAGCTCTGGGTGGGGGCCCAGGGAGACAAGAGGCCAAGAACTGCCAACCTTTGGGATAACAAAAGGCACGAAGAGGGGTGGTGCCAGCCCGGTGAATGGACACTTGAGAGACACAGCGAGCTGAGAATTGCTGACCTTTTTGATAACAAAGGAGATGAGGAGGGGTGATGCCAGCAGAGAGGGGGCTAGGAGCCCGGAGGAAGAGTGACACTTGAATGAGGGTAGATGTTGAGGGTATAAGAAGCCCAGGGGTTCCATTGTTGGGGTCCTCCTCGAAGGCACCAGCTCCAGGTGTTTCTGTGTTACTGTGCCATGAGTAAATGGCTTTATGGAATGGGACATCAGAGACTGCTGTGGGAAACCTGGGGTCAGACTGGTAAGGAAACCTGGTCTGACCGTGTGTGAGTGGGGTGTGCAGGGAGTCATGGGGGCACCTGTTGGGTCACTGGAGCCACTCACCATGAAAGGGCTTCAGTCCCAGCAGTCTGGCCTTGGGAGTGTGACTCTTGAGAGTCTCCTGAATGGTCAGACTGGGAATTTTCTTTAACACCCAAGGCCAAACCAACTGAGATTAAAGCTTATTTCTGAGTAGCACTCTCTTTGAGGACAGAAATTCACCCAGAACTAAAGCTTTTGGAGATGAGCCTCTTTAGTCTTCCTGCCTTGTCATCAGAGACTTGTTGACCTCATGCTGATGTGTGACCTGAACCAGAAATGAGTGCCTGCCTCTTAGCAGTACCTTCACACAGCAGTACAAACTCTGGCCCACCCAATGCAAGTTAACTGTGCTATTTTCTGCAATGTCAACATGAATTTTATCTATTGTTTATCCTTTAAAGCTATGCAAATAATTTGAAATAAGTTTATCTTTGTGCCATAGCCTCCTCTTCCCTTCTCTCTCTATTCCCTGATCTTAAACTGCTGTTCTACCAGTTTAAAGCTAAAGCAGTTTAATGTTAAAGCTCTGCTCTAACAAATGACTTTGTGAAACTATTTGCTTACGTTTTAAATTTGTTCTCTGTGTGAGATCTAAGCCAGATCTGCTGAGGTTAGTGGCTGTCACAGGGGCTTATTGCCTGTTACTCCTCTGAACTCAGGAAGAACCAGTCCAGCAAAGGGAGCAGGTGTTTTATTCTCGTGTTTTTTTAATTACCTGTATCAGCTGTTCACGTGCACATCACAGTGTCTAGCCACAAGGTCATCATTGGTAGAACATGGCTTGGCTGGACCTGAGAAACTCTATGATAAGCAAGGGGTGAAAAAGAAATTCCAAGCCTGAGTTTCAGAGGCCAGCACAGGTTCTGACCTAGCTCATGCTGATTAGCAGGCAAGAATTTAACCAGCAGAGGCAGCGCCTCTCTCTGTCAAGACAACCATGGGTTGGAGGAAGGGATGGCCACAACCATTTTGTTCCAAGGCATTTGACAAGGCAATGCTTAGCTTGCACTGGAGCCAAAGTCCATTAGTTTAGCAACAAAAAAACCCAGACTTTCTAATGTAATCTGATACCACTATTTAATGTCTACTGTGTCAATTATTAACAGAGTTCCACCCAATGCCTTATCACTGGGACACTGGAAGAATTTACTTCCAAGGGCAGGTTTGATATGCTTTGCATAACCTAGATTTTATAATTACCCCCAATACCTTAGCCTTACTTACACTTATAAATTCTCAAGCATGATGTGGCTTACTGCCCCTTCATGAAAAGTAGAATGAGGGGAAGAAGTGAGTGGTGGAAGAGAACAGGCTGGAGGAAAGGCAGAGAGGGCAGCTCTGTTTTTTATTGGTATTTAGTTTGCACTGAAAATGCACACACCTAAAAAATGGAATATTTAAAGGACACTCAGGCAGGGACGTGTTTACAAGGTAAACACAAATCCTTTTCTGGCCAGACAGTAACTCAGGCTGTCTCTCTCATACCATAAGACACTCCTGGTCTACTCTCCCTGCCTTGGTTTCTCTCTGGAAACCCACTGTTTCTAAAGGAGCACATCATACTCCCTCACTTCTACTGGGGCAAGGTTGCTCCTGAGATGTCCACAGCATAGTGGTACCCAAACATCTGGTGCTCCTGCTGAGCAGCCAGCCATGCCCTGATGTGAGAAACGTGACAGCCATGCTGCTCAAGGGCCTGGCTTCTCACCCAATAATTGGCTTGAAGAAGGAGAAAAAATAGTTTGCAGGAGTATCATGGAGAGACATCAGGATGGGGTTATTAATAGCAGGCAAGACAGAACCTGCAGGCCACGTGTCACAGGGCTGCGTGGTGAGGCCATCGTGTGGGATGTGCAGCTCAAAGGGCTTCATGGAGAGGCACCCCTGTGCACCTGCACCTACTCAACCTTCACACTGAATATCCTGCTGCTTTGGGAGGTTGTTAGGCTGCCTCACCCCTGGACCTGCTAACTGTCAGGGAAGTCCCTCTGTCCTCAGGACTGCAGATCCAGATGCTTTTTTGCCAGAATATACTGCATTTATTTGTGGCACCTCAAGAATTTTCCTTTCCCTGTTTTCTGGCCAGCTTCCTATTTTTTTCCGGGCAACTTGGGTTATTATCACACCATGTTAAAGCCCTAAAAAGTTACCTGAAGTGAGTGTGCTCACTTGCCATTGAGATATGCCATCTCAAACTCCCCTTTACAGAGCCCTCACCTTTGCACACAGACCACAGCTTTCTTTCCATGGGATCTGCACCTCACATGTCTCCGGTGATATTACAGCATTCCTCACAAATCATTCCCCCACAGAGTTCAAGTCTCCCTTTACTGCCAGCACTGTGCTGGCTCCCACTTTACAGCAGTAAAACCAGATTTATTAATTTCATTGTGTTACTAAAAAGTGAAATTTTTTCGCAGTATTTGCAAACTACCCTTCTTCCCAGATTTCACCATGACCAGGAAGGGGAGGAAGATGCTACTCTAGTTTCATTTACTTGAAGAAGTGTTTGGCAGGCAGCTAAAGAGAAGAACATGGCACAGTTAAACAAGAAGAGGGTATATCTGTGGCCAGAAAACAAATCTGCCTAGACAGACAGCCTCTTTCTTTCCATGGGGCAGGTCCCAGGGAAGGCCCAGCTGCCCATGTGGAAATCATCTTCCAGGACAGCCTCAGGGGTGACTCCATCCACATACCCACCCTGCTGAGAACAAGATGCCCTGCACAGGGGCCCAGCTAAACAAACATCTACTCCTTTATGGAGAGCACATGGAAGGGGCCAGTGATCTGGGAGGGACTGGCAGGCATGCTGAGGGACAGAAAAGAGAGCCTAGGAGAGGCTGGAGAAGGATGATAAGGAAAGGATTCTCCTTGGTGGCTTTGCTCTCCCCTCGTGCCACTTCCAATACACAGCCACCAGGAGGGCAGTGATGGGTGGGTTGGTGAGGGGCTGTTCTCATGGGCTGGTGGAGGAGGGAGGGACCTGGAGAAGGAGCCCAAGGCCAAGAAGGTGAGTAGAGATGCCCCAGCACCACGGAATGGGAATTATGGGAGACTGAAGGGAATGGCAGTGAGAGGCCTTTTCTGTTTCCACTGTGTGCTTTCACAAGTCTGAGGAAGGACAGCAGAGTTCCCCAGGCTCACCAAGGCCATCCTCCTCCACCACAGTGCTCCACGTCAGAGGAGAGTGAGGAACTAGTGAGAAGGCACTCCTCTCCCCAAGACACAGCAGCAGCCACAGACAAGGGCGCCTCAAGGTGAGGCAAGCTGCGCATTTCTCACCTAACCAGCAAGCAGCACTGTCCATCAGATTTCCCCGAGGAAAGGAGGAGAAAAAATGTGTGTCACACCCTGACCAGAGGGCAGCCAGCAGCTCTCAGTCACACCAGCTGTCACAGAACTGCAAAGTAACCCTGGGGCTCAGTTGAGCCAAACCCTGTTGCACCAAAATTATTTTAGGAAAGCATATGCAACTCTAAGTCAGAAGGTCCATGGGAAACACTCAGTGGGAGATGGATGTAAAGTTTCCCCAAAGTTTCTTGTAGGGTGGGTTAAGAAGCCTTTCCTCAGGTGGCCATGAATAGCCATCTAAACACAGGGTATCAGGATCAGCTGTGGTTCTGCTGGAGCCAGCTTTTGCCTTTTTGGAGGCAAAAATTCTCCCCATGAACTAATATTAAGTCATTTAGGAGCAGGGTTTTCATGAAAAAAGTCTGGGCCAAGGAATGAGTTGGTTAAGAGGAAAATGAAGATATTTAAAAGACCAAACATCAAATGTTTGAAAACTGTGTGGTGAAACATGTGGAGAAATCCAACCCAAAGTATCCCTTGAGCCTTGATTCACATTCTCTTTGACCCTCCATCCTGGTTTGGGGTGAGGAAAGAATACAATATTGCTATTTTTGTGGCACAGGCAAACCCCTCCCCACAAGGGTGTTTGAATTCACCACGAGAGAGGCCTGAAGGCTTGTAGGGAGCAGTGTCTGCCTGTGGCACAGCTATGGCTTTCTTCCCACTGAAACAAACACATGCCCTGAACTTAGGTCTTTCATTCACTCTTCAGGGAGTTTTTTAACCAAAAAGAAGGATTAGAATGGAAAAAATATTTCTGTGGGTACTGCATTGGAGTCTGGGGCTTCCTTGACTCATAGTGTTGGCAGAGCAAACCCTGGACATCAAAGCTGGACCCATACCTTGGAGTCTTTAAAATCCCATTGGAACTCAGCTCCTGCTGTCTGGAAAGGCTCTGTGCCAGGCTCTGAGCCTGCTGCTTCTTACCCAGGGCAGGGTTATTACTGCCTGCTGGCTCCAAACCTTTTCCCTGGTGACAACAGTCATATTTTCCCCAGCTGCTGCAAGTTTCCTTTCCTCAGCTAACCCTCACACCAGAGAGAGCTGTGGACTCACGGGATACCGGTCCTCTCCCTCGGTGTGAATCCCCCAGAGGGAGATGGGGAGAAGACAGCCCTCCTCCTCACTCCTCCATGGCACAGGGGAACGTGAGCATGTGCCACTGTTCCTCTCTCTGAGATAAGATGGACAGAGCCCAATGCAGACACAGATGTATAGCCAGCCATCCCAGCACTCTCCTGACCCAGCAGGGTCAGATCAGTGGTGCTGGTAAAGCACTGAAGCCACTGCCTTGCACAGAAGTAACCAACAGAGGTTCCCAGTTCTTCACTATGAGAACTGATCCCAAGAATTCTGGCAGTGATCAGTGCTCAGACACAGAGATGGGAGAAGCCTGGAGAGGTAGGGGAGGTGAGGTTTCCCAAGAGGCAAGGAAGAAATGGAATCTTTCTTCAGTGAAGTCATGAGGCTGAGATGGCGGCCTGCAAAGATGGGCAAGGACACGCAGTACTGGGCCTTGGTGTGGAGGATCTGTTCCATGACCTTGCCAGGCACAGGGCTGAGGCTGACAGGTCAGTAATTCCCAGGGTCCTCCTTTCTACCCTTTCTTAAGATGGGTGCAGTGTTCCCCTTTTCCAGTCACCTTTGGCTGACTGCCATGACCCGTGGCAGGCAGATCAGGGGCCAGTGTGGCTCCAGCAGCCTTTGCACAAATGGGTTAATGCAGACAGAACAAAGGTCAGACAGGAGACAGACAAGAGGGAAGCCTGGACAACTGAGGAGCAGTCCAGGGGAAAGATCAGCGCTACAAAGCTCTAAGGAAGGCCCAGCACTGCTTCTCTGGGTTTGCTCTTGCAGCAGGGCTGTGTGACAGTCTCCCAGCCCAGCTCACGCTGAATGTGACCACAGAGGAATGCTGCCAAGCAAAGGCATTCATAATACATGAAGGCTGTGGTGGACATTCTGGTGATAATCACCACATTTTAAGCCTGTTGGCAACGTTTTCAGAGTTGGCATCGTCCCCATGAAGTCATCTAATGAGCCTGTGTTGGAGTGAGAATCTCACTATCTTCCATATAGGGAATGAAACCTCGTGTCACTCCCTGCTGCCCTGCCCCTGAGTTTCTAAATCCTGTTTAAAAACAAGATGCTTCTGAGTTCAGACTCCTTTAGTGAAAGCCATATGAACTGTTGCTATCCAAAACAGTTTGAATTGTGTACACTGAAAGACTGTAAAACTGGAATCAGAAAGCCACTCAGAAGTGGTAAAAATGGCTGCAGAACTACTCCCTCTTCATTTCTGCTGCTTTCTTAATGAGTACCTGCCAAAGGAGACAAATGCTTTTTAATTGTTAATTCCTCAGAGCTGCTAAGTAGACTAATACCAAGCTAGCTGAAGTCTGACATATCTGCTTTTTAAAATATGTTTTTAAATAAGCACACAACATTTCCTTCAAAAAACATCTTTGCTGTGCAAAAGAGCAAAAGCCAGCAGTCTGTGTTTAATTGAGTCCCTCTATGTTTGGCTTGCGTGCACTTTAGAAGACTGACAGAAGTATGCAAACATGGGAACAGTGCCAGCTTTTGCACAGTTAATGAGGAAAAAATCCCACAGTCTCTGCTTCTGCAGAAGCACTGCCTCCCATGAGCTGATCCTTACACAACCAACAAAGAGAAGAGAGAAGCAGTCAGCACAGTCACTTGTGCTGAGCTCTCCTTCCCTTCTCCCTCCAGCAGCACAGGGACATGGGGTCTGGGTCGTGTTTTAGCCCATGGTGCTGTGAGATGGTTTGTTCAACTCTCCGGTAGGTATCTGTAGTCTTTCTGTCAGTCATCTCTGCCTTGGTCAAACATTGCTCCTGGGGAGGTCAGAGGTCTGCAGGAAGGTGAGAACTGCTGCAGTAGGCTGTCAGTCTGCTGTAGCAGAAAACACCCATGAAACTTCTCTTCCAAGCAAAAATCAAGGCTGAGCATACCAGTAGTGGGAATTCTTCTCCAGGGACATCGCACTCCATGAGACTTGGTGCAGGACCACTGGTGGTGAGAGATTCCCTGCTGCTCTGGCTCCTGAGAGCAGAAAAGGCAGACTGGAAGTGCAGAGATCAAGGATGTTTGTGTTGCTCCAAACACAAACACTTGACACGTGGCAAATCCCATGGCCCATTACAGTTTTCAGCCCTCTCCCAGGAACAGGGCAGGGGAGTAAGTCTTGGTGCCAAACCTGAGGTGACATGTCCAAGTGCCAGAGCCCCACAGTGACCAGAAGTGAGAACAGGCATAGCAGTGTGGGACACAGCTGGGCTGCTCTGGTCAGGCCCTCGTGCACCCCAAGGCACCAGGGCTGCACAGGAGACCCCCAAGAAGGAGTCACTGTGCAGCTGACACTCTGTCCAAGCTGTAAAACCAATCACTTGCCTCTGGCAGAACAAGTGTTCTCCACTCTCAGCTCTGAGCTCTTGAGCAAGGAGACCTCGCTGCGTTTCCTCCCTCAGAGACCTTTTCTGTGCTGCTCTGAGGGTGAGCTAAGGACACACCAACCAGCTTGCAGTCAAAGACATGGCTGTGAGCTGACCATGTAAGCAGAATTCAGTATGAGCACAGCCTACCAGCAACTGCAAGGCCTTCTCAAGGGAAAAGGCTCTCAAAATCATTCAAAAACATCCAGAGCCCTACAGCCTTGTGTGGCAACACCAAGAAAAGAAATTCCAAAGAGAAGATTTACTACTGGACAAACACAGAAAGGGACTGGCTCTGAATTTTGTAACACCTCTGAAACTCAAAGCTTCCTTCTCAGATGATGTTTTCTCTTATGCACAATCCTTAAACAGAGAGTTTTCAGCAGTACCAGCAGAAAGTATTGCAGCTGGCTTAAGCTATTGCCAGCACAGGTGAAAATGCCTACAGTGGCACAAGGATCCAGTGGGATCTATTTTCTGGAGGTTACTGACCTCAGATATATCAGTGCTTTTCATCTCCCACTGCTAGTTGTGCTTGCCTCTCCGTGAAAGATTGCCTGAACTCACTTGGACAGCATTTTGCTCCAGTTAGATCTGGAAAAAAGAACACTTGAATAAGCAATGACCCTTCTCAAAGTGAGATCCTCATTGCCCCAGTGACATTTCCAGTTGTTTGACATCTTGAGCAACACAAAATGCATGAATTTGTCCTCAGCTGATTCTTACAAACTAAACAAACCAGAACACAATGCTGCTACAAAATTGCTACATCACAGGAGACTGCAAATATCTGAAAATGGAAATAAAGTGTAAGGTAAACATGATTTCAATACTTTCTTATATTTTCCTTGGTAGAGAAAAGACTTTCTGTATATTAATGAAGAATTCTTGCAAGAATTCTTGCTTGTTGAATGTTTCAGTAATCCACAGACAAATCAAGAACCTGTGGTATCAAACATTAACAAATTTAAAAAAGAAGCTAGGGCTGAAAAAAAAAGAAAAAAAAGATTAGCAATTTGGAAAAAATTTCAGGAAAGGCTAAAACTTGAAATTGGCCTGAGCATTTTGAGTGATGCTTATGGCTACACAATGCACCTTCCTGCTCTTTCTGGAGAATTGGCTACTAGCACTTCCATGACTTGGAAGCCATTGTTCCTGCTCACCTCCAAGTCCTTGTCGGTTAACCTTGGAAATGTACTTGGAGTCATCTTGGACACCTAAGAAAGGGCCAGATATAGGCAATGAACAAAACTATGAAGTTCCATGTCCTGCCTTGACTCTTTCCTCAGTCCTGTCTCTCTCTGAGCACAGTCAGACCCTTCCTGCCTGACAGGACACTTCCCCCAGTGCCAAGAGCTCAGAAGTACATTGAGTAAAAGGTGAGAGCAGCATTATTTCCCCACACCCTGCCTCTCCCTGCAGCCATGGCTCAGAAGAAAGGCATGTCTCTCCATCACACATGCACCATTTATAACAGAAACCACCCTGTCCAAGGACTGTTCCTGCCTTACCAGTAAGGACTGTGGTTTTCTGCCAACTTGTATTTTTGGAGGCTGTTTACATATAATGACTGCTCAGATCACTCCAGTTTGTTGACATCTTTTTTTTTTTTTTTTTTTTTTTTTTTCTGGAGATCCTCAAACTGGATGCTGTTCTTCTGAAACAAAGCTACAAACACCATCTCCTTTGCTCCTGTCAAGTGGGTGGAGGCTCATCAGGAGAAATCACCTCTGAGGGCAAACAACATGTAGCTGTAGCTCTAGAACGTCAAGGATACTTTTTGTCCTGTCCAAAAACAAGAGTGAGGCTGGATAAGCACCAGCAGGAATTGTCCTTAGAGGTGTGACAAGCTCTGCAAAAAACAGGGCAACAGCTGGGAGAGAGGGTGTACTTGTGGACACAGAATCCATGGTAACATGGACTGCAGGAAAGGCATAGTCACTGGCAAATATGCATCTGGGTTTAAGGTTTATGCTACCATTACATTTGCATACTATTTATTCATTTTCTTGTCCATATTGTGCAATTTTGTTTTCTTCTGAGTCCCTTAGCATTCGCTGAAGACTCCTTTTTGTATTGAGCCTGCCAGTTTTGGGGTCATTTGAACTGGAATGAATCCTATAGTGTTATATACAGAGGGTGTCCTACAGCCATCAGAAAAAGGCAAAGAGGAAAGAGGTGCTACCTGGAGAAACCTTGAGACAATTCAAGAAGTAAGATCTCAGGGGACACTGAGCGAATTCCACCGCCAGTGGCAAGATGGCATTGGGAAGAAAAATTGCTGAACTCCAGGAAGGTGTTTCAGATGCCCACCTGCAGCTAGCATCCATCCCCCCACCTCCAGTCTCCTCTAAAACAACATTGGCTGCTTTACTGCTTTGGTATTAGCAGCCTGGTGAAAGAATTTGTGCCTGATTTGTCAGGCAAAAAAGGGAACTGGTTTGCAGTGATGCTGTCACACAAGGTGAAAGCCACCTGTGAAATAGTGCAGGCCCCAGGCCAAACACAGAGACAAGTCCATAATGGCATTAGCTGCTAAATTTGCAAAGCCTTTGACTGCAGCACTATTATCTAAATTTAAGTGTAGCAGGACTGGTTGAATTATTCACTGGTAAACCTTAGCCCTGCTACCTGTTCACAGATGTTTACAGATGTCTGTTACACAGAACAGTACAAACTGTTCATGCAAACACATTTCAGCCTGGGAGCTGTTTGCCAGTCTTCACTTCTGTAGCTCCCTGCCCCATGGATTGTGCCAAGGATGGTATCCATGCTCCCTCCAGTACCTAAATCCTATCTAGGGGCAGAAGAGAGACACAACCCATAGGGAGGAGCAGGATTCTGCCTGTAAAGCACATGGCTAAGTTTCACCACTGTTTTTGCAGATGCTTATGCATGTATTTGCTTATATCCACTTTGTGTTCTTTCTTGTTCTCGTGTGTCAGACCATCCTCTTTCTCTGGAGGGGCTTTTTTGCCCATCTGAGGGACCAGACTGAAGAGAGTGAAGAGTCCATTGTTAGATGCACTTCTCTTACTGCTGTCCCTCTGTTTATAGCCAGCCCTCTGTCCTTTTCTGCCTTCAACAGTCTCACAGTCATTCCCAATTCTCTTGGCTAAATAATTAAAACAAAGCACTCCCATGCTTGTGCAAGAGGCTAGGGCTGTACCACCAGTGTCACATGCATATCCCTTTGAGGCCTTGCACTACCTTTTCCAGAGGCAGGACTCTGTTACCAGGAACAGCCTCTAGTGCAGAAAAACTGCTTTTTGAGAAGGAGGGATGGAGCTGAAGGGAGCCCAGAAAGACCGGCTGCTCCAAAATTACAAAGGGGAAAATAAATAATATAATATAATAAAATAATAAAGAACTATTTTTTTTCCTTCCATTTTTGGGGGGCATTCATTTTGCAGGTGAGGGACAGTTCTCTTGCCAACACCTTCACCTGTAATCAGCTGTGACTCAGTGTCTTGCAAGACTGGGTTCACTGCCCAGTGCTATGGTTTGCTTCACTAGTTTTAACACAGTTGCACAGAAATTAGCTCTGTCCCACCCATGCAGAATGTACCTTTTCATGTTCCACCAGGAGAGACAATAGTCTCAGTCTTTGTGGTTTTTGCAGACAACCACAGAGATACTGTAGCAGCCATAAGTTGCCCTGAGAGGGAGTGACACCTAAGCATGAAAGTATGAAGACCAGGCATCCCAAATGAGATTGAAGAAGAACCTTCAATCTTCAATCTAAGATTCTGAAAAGCTGAAATCACTTCATCCCAGCTTAAACTTTAGCACCAAACCATTATCAAAAAATAAGCACCATACTTTTGTCACTTCAGACTCTCCCCAGCTTTGAACCAGTTCAAGATTTTCTAAAGGCCAAAGGCTAAGCACCTCGATCTGCAGTTGAGGACTGTGGCAAGTAATTGACCTCCAGATCAGCTCCTCCACCACCCCTGTGCAAAGTGCAAAGTATAGCAGAACATGATCTCAACCTTCACAATCAAAGAGCAGTTGTCACTATTGATTTTCACTGAAGCGCAGAAATAAAACACCTAAATCCAGACCTAGCCATCTTCCTCCCATGCTTTTTGAGACTGCTGGTGAGTGAGCTGCAGAGAGACACATCCCCATTTCCCAAAGCCTTTGATGTCTGGGAAATCATGTGTGGGCCTCAAAACTGCATTCCCTCTCCTGGGTCCCTGAAATCCCCATCTCTCTAGCGAAAGTTCTGTGGAAGCTTGGATGCTGCACAGCACCAGCAGCAGCAAGTTTCCACCTCCCAGCGAAGTCATATAAAGAGGCAGCAAAGACCAAGGGGACAGTTCATCCTCTGACAGTACCTGTCTCTTCCTGTTAAGCTGACTGGGCCATGGGATTGCTCCAGGGACACCATTCCAGTGCCTACACATGGGTATGAGCAGCAGCGCTACTGGAAATGTCTCAGGCCTCCAGGCTGGCCTCCAGCTGCTGCTTCAGATGACAGGAGGTCCTGCAGGTCCCACATGCTTTGTGCAGACACCTCAGATACCAGAGGGCACCAGACACCTATGTTTAGGTAGCTAAATCTTTCCCCTAGCAGGCCCTACAGGTGTAATTCTTAAAGAGCTTAAGATAGAGGGACTTATGTGTTGTTTGTGCCAAGCTGTTCTGAGAGAGGAAGAAATAAAGTGGAATTGGAACAGGACTAGTTTGAAATCTATAACTCTATGGTAAATCCAGCAAGTGACAACCATTTCTAATCAACAGGCATCCTTCTGTCTTCTTGAGAGAACAACTCCCTAGTTGGTCTCTGTTTACCGTTAAACTCTGCTGAAAATGCATGCTCCATCATACTTCTGTGCACCATATCTGGAAAGACTCACAGACTCCTTTTCCATTTCAAAGCCTGTCATTTTAGGTTGTACCCTTTGGAGTGGATCAACAAAATTGTTTTGTAGCAGGAAACTACAGTCCCCTGCCATCTTTTGAGTTTTCTCTCATGTCAGTAGGTTTTGGAAGGATGGCTCCAAACACAGCCACATTGCCCTCTGTATTTGTGTGGGATGTGTACAATCCAGTAAATCATCAGTGACTTTACAGCATCTTAAATGGCCCACAGCCACCCTGTAGCTTGAGGATTTATCTGCATATATACTCCTAAGACCAATTTCTATGCTCTCATGAAGCCAAAATAAATCAAACAACATGGATGGGTAGAGAATCCTGGCATAACTATAATTCTAGGATTATCTTGTCCTAGCTCTGTGAATCATTAGGGTAAACTCACTGTCTTTTGTCTCTTTATCTCAACAACTAATAGTGCCAATCCCATTCCTTTATTATCCAACCAGCATATTTTAATGCCTTGAGATTTCAGATTTGTCTTGTCAGGTTTAGGCTGTCTGTGGTTTATTCCATGTAGGTATTCCTGGAAGTGTTAGAAGCCAGGTTGGATGGCCTTTGAACAACCTGATCTAGTGGAAGACGTCCCTGCCCATGGCAGAAGTGCTGAAACCAGATGATCTTTAAGGCCCCTTCCAATCCAGACCATTCTAGGATTATTTGAGCTGTAGGTGTGCTAATTTTGATGACCTGCTAACACATGTGCCATCAGCACCTGTCATTCTCAGACACCTCTAATTATTTCTTTCTGATGCTTCTAGACATTCTTTCTATTTATGTCAGTGTGTCTTCCACTAATCTTTACAACTCTTGGCAGCATAAAAGAGCAGAAGAGCAATTGCTGATGTTCTTTGCAGTCATCACAAACACAGTTCAGAGGGTTTTATGCTGCCAGCTGAAGTGACTGCATGCACTCAGAGCTCTTGGAAGTCTCAGTGCTAGAGCCAGAGCAGACTGCAATGCCCCATTGCTCAGGAAAACATTCCCAGAAGACACATCCTGCAAGTCCAGAGAGGATATGCAGAGCCAGCTGCTTTGGAGACAAGGAGCTTGTGTGGAATTCCCCCAGGCAAGGGCCTGCCTTCAAAAGCTCAGCCAAAATTACAACAGCAGCAGCACGGCTTCTTCCTCTGGTGGCAACCTACACTAAAATGTTGCCTACTGAGAGGAAACAGTAGAGGGCTTAGGGAAGACAGCAGCTGGGTACGCAAGGCAGCTGGTTTCCATTTCTTGCACTTTCCTTAGTCATTGCTTAAACTTGAACAGCAATTTAATTCTGTGCCTGGATTTCTTCTTTAGAACACGACTAGTAACTTCCCTGAAAACCACAGTTGGTGTCAAAAAGTCACTACACTTGTCCATTTCCTTAAAGCAACCACAGGGCTCAGCACACGCTTTTGGAGGTTGTGTGTCTGACAGCGAGGAGCTGCCCAACTGTGGCAGGATGCCATGGTCAGGACCACAGCATGGGGAAGCAGAGGAAGAAAGGGAACAAAAGGGAAGCTGCATCCCAGACATGCAGAGAAAAGCTGGTGCAGGACAGAGTGGAAAGCTTGAAAAGCAAAAGTGGGACAGAAAAGCAAAAAGTGGGACAGAAAGGAGACAGTTGTACTTCAAGGTATGTATGTTATAGACACTCTGTCCTGCCAAAAAAACCATAAGTGAACAGAGCAGGGGTTGTCTGCCAGGTTGAAAGTTAGGTGGTGTGGATAGAGGAACAGAGGTCAGCTAGAGTGCATGAAGACAATTCAGTCCATTCTACACATGCTCCAAAACTCAAAGATTAGGGGTGGGGGGAGCACTTTAAAGATTACAACAGCTTATATGGCCCTAGAGCACAAGGAGCTGGCTGAACTGTGGGATTCAGTGCTCAAGGAGATTTTGCACAATTAAAAAAATATTCTGCACATGGCAGAAGAGGAGGAACAGATGGAAAGGTCCCCATAGCAATGGCCATGTGGCTGCAGCCACCAACTCAGTTGTTAAGATGTGAAGACATTTCATATCCAGTATGAACACGGTGGGATAAGCTTCCTTTATACCCAGCAGCACACAGCCAAGATTCATGCTCTTCATCTCTTGGACACAAAAGCTGATGTTTCCATCTCAGAGCATTTTGCTCACTACCACAGCTACCAAGAGCGTCTGTGGCCTCTTGAGTCAGAAAAGCAGTTCTACAATCTTGAGCATGACCACCTTGGTTGAAGGCAGAAGTTTCATCCAGTATGACACACCTGCTACACCACCTACAGAAATGTTTCACGCACAGACTGAACCAAGCACAGGGGAACTTATTCAGTCTCTGCCAAATCGTGTCACTAAAAGACAAAAACTCCCATGTCTCTGTCAGTCAGTATCCACCAAGGTGGGGCAGGTTCTCTTGGCAGGAGGACAACATGGCAGCATTTCTTTTTTCTCCCTGAAAGGGAGCTAAATCATAGGCTTTTACAATGATTATGTTCACATAGTGAAAGAGCACTGTCTGGAGATCATTCATTTTGGAAGCCTTGATCCAACACTTGCAGGGACATCACCATCTCCCAGACTAGAGTGAAAGAGAACTACCTCCTGCTATGTTAAAATCATATGCAGACCTCTTCATCTTCCCAATCCCTCAAATACAAAATGTTGAAGAGTTTTCTCAGTTTAAAAAACGTTATTTTCCTCTTTCAAGGCCAACACAAAATTTTCCATGCTTGAAGACTAATGACAATCTATCAGAAAAATCAAAGGCATTTGAACAGGTTTACTTGCAGAATCTAGTAAAGTGTCACACTACTTCCTGCACATGATGCAACATTTACCAATGCAGCTCTAGTGTGGAAATAAATACCAATCACACAAATACCCATCACACATCTAATTTAATTATCATTTCGTTTCAAAATGTCCTTCCCATGATTTTTAATCTCTAATGGTGGCAGCCCCTCTAGCGATGTGCATGTGGTAGCATGCTTGAATGAAAGTGCCATTAAACCATGAGAATTTGCCACAAACTGTTTGCCATAACATGTGAAGGAAGCCAACAGAATCTCCATTTACTTATACTGTCTTCCCTACTGTTGGTGTCTGCTAAATGGTTGTGGCAGCATTCAGGAACCCCAGCACCACACTCCACAAGGCAGCAGTCCCTGATCTGATAAGGTTTCTGTAAGACCTGTGCGTAACAGTGAGGCCAGCAGTGCAGACAGGATTGCAGCAGAGAGTACAGCTGCTTCCAGACATGGCTTGTTAGAAAATCAGTACAGGCAGGGTCAGAGAAGGACTATTTCATATATGCAAAACAAGCAAGAAAAAGGAGCAAACCAGCAAATTTCAGGGAAGCCAGCCCCCAATACCAGCAAATGTGAAGTTTTTGAGAAGGGTCCAAAGAAGAAACATGCCCACATGACTCTGCAGGGAAAAACCAAAGCATCAGCATAGCTGAAGAAATCAGCTCCCAGAGATCTGCAGCACACCACCAGAGAGGCTTTGCAGGCACCACCAAAATTCCCTCCAATGCAGGAAGCCTGATTTCTGTTTCAGCTGTGCCCCTCCCAGGCTTCTCAGCTCAAATAAATGCTCCTTTTCTTCAGGTCTGCCTGTTTACTGAAGTGTGCCTAGAGTAGTGTGACCCAGATTGTGCTTAAATACAGCCAAGCTCAGCACAGTAGCATGTCACCTCTCTGGACATGGTGCTTGGCATCCCAAAGAGCCTGTTGTCATAGATCAGCTGTATCAAATGCTCAGACTATATGGACAGGTAATATCTGGCCTAGACTGCCTAGATTAACTAGTAAAATGTCACTTCTCCCTTCTTTTGAGTCCTCTGTCATCTCAGTCCCTATATGCACAAATGGAAATGAATCACAAACATAGGAGTGTTTTCAAATGAGCAAAGGAGGGCACACTGAGTCTCACAGCAGGCTGCTACACCTGCCTCTAAATTACATATAAAACACTTTCATGCTGCACACAGCATAAGTATTCAACTACTTACCTAGCTTGAATTCAAGCTAGGAATAAAATAATTTTTACTCAGCATGAGACTCTCTGGGAAGGTGTGTCATGCTCCACAGCCCAGGTCCTGCATACCACTCCAAACCTGAGCACAACCACAATGAAGCAATTCCTGCTTATTGGGACATCTCTGGCTCATAGAGATCCATCTGGCTACATGTGCTCTTTAAAAATTAACATTGCTGAAACAGGGCAAATAAACAAAGGAGGTCAGAATCACCTGCAAATACTTTACCAATGCAAGATCACTACTACCGTTCACTTCAAACAGCAAAACCTCATAGTTAGCACTAATTTAGCCAGCAAAGTAGGCAAAAACTTCACCATGATATATCTGCAAGTCGCACCACAAGCTTTACAATTAAGATGTGCAGTCATGACCACACCAAGTTAAAATCACAGGAGCAGGACATGGTGCTCCCCATGGGCATTCCTGAACTGAGTGGCCACAGAGCAGACAGATGCCTGACCCATGGAATCACATCCCTAATCAGAACACACCCAGAGGTCATCCCTGCCGTAAAGAGGTGTTCAAGGCTCCTGCCATTTACTCAAAAAAGACTTTTTGCCATATGGAGCCACTTTAGTGTGAAGCAATCACAATCTTTTTGTTTAAAAAGCACATCCCTTAAGCTGTTTCAGGTTTTCCTCACACAACACCAAGCCCTCCAATTTAAAAAGGGCAAAAGCCAGTCAGCATTGGAGGCAGTGAATGGGAAAGGACTGAACTAGAAAGAACCCAAGAGAGATGCAACCGCTCAACCTCCAAAGTCTTGTGAGCACCCATACTTGCAGATCAGCACCCCGTTTTCTGTTGGAGGAAGGTGTTCTGGACAAAGTGTGAGCCTGTTCCCAACCATGGCTCTGCAGCTGAGGCCACAGCTCAGTACAAGGCAGAGCAGCAGCGTGCACTGAGCACACCCCGGGCACCTCATGGATCTCCATCTGGGGAGTTCTCCTGGCGAGATGTCACTGCCACCCCATGGGGCTGCCAAAGGTGAAGTCCCTGAAAAGAATGGTTTTGGTTGCAGCAGGAATGACGTTCTATACATTTGGCCCATCTCAAAAGCCTGCAGTCAGTAACTGGGTCTCCTCTACCCTCCATACTTCCATACAGATTTCCAATTTCTCTATAAAGGGCCTGTCAGTTGTTTTTAGAAAGAGCATACACGATCTTACCTGGCACAAGCCTCTCTGCAGAAGAGACAAATGTTTATTAGTGGAAGAAAAAGGGAAAAGGAGGAATTAAAACCAGCCATGGTGTGTGAGAGGGTGAGAGAAATGAGTGAAAAAACACTGCTTTCACAAGGTCACCGAAGAGCTGTCAAGGCCTGCAGGGAAACACAGAGAGCTCTCCAAGGGCATGACAACAGTGAACTGAGTTTTTACTTATTTCCACTGCTGAGAATAGCCCCTTCCTCATTGCAATGTTCATTTCCAACAAAATATGGAAACAAATACCCTGTTAAACCAATTTATTAAATTACCTTGCTATCAGACAAGCTCAGGCAAAAGCAGTTTCTGTGGACAGCTGAGCTGCTGTGAGTGGCCCCTGTAGCCACACCTCCAACAAGGAGTTAATGGGATGCTATGAACTGTTGTAACCTCTCTTTCCCATTTGCTCAGGCATTTGCTCACTGAAACAGAGGCTACTGCTCTTTAACCTGTCTGAGAAACCTTTTCCCCTAACATAACCCCAAGATTCTGTGAAGCCCTCTCACGTTCATATAAATATACATTAAGAAATCTACTTGAAAGCACGCATGTTGAAATTAGTCTGCAATCCCTTTGTTTAAAGTTGCTGCTGTTCCACAAATGCTGTCTGCAGTAGAATTGCTCAAGTACAGCTCCTGAAATGTGAAATAAAAAGCAACAATAGAACAAAGCTTCTAACTTGAACAAGGCAATCAATGTCTGCATGGGTTTTTTTCTGCATAAAAATGAGATTGGATTTTTTTTTACATAGTTGTCAATTATTTTTTCCAGCATGGGAAGACTCCTGTAATAAATTAAAATATTCATTACAGCAGATGCTCTCAGCAAGCTTCTTTGGATGAACAAATGAGATCAACTTGAAAAAACACTGTTTGGCTGAATATGAGCATCACTAGTAAAATCACCAAACAATTTTTTCCCCTGTGGTCTGAAGTATCCAGGAAAATTTATTTCAAAACTGAGTGTTGTGAACTAGTCACATGCATGGGATTTAAGCCATCCATCCATGGCAATGTTGCTGGTCTACTGGAGAAGACAAATCATGAGTTGAGCTGATGCCAAGACCCCCCAAGACTGTTGAAATCATCTCATGCTTTACAGACCAAATTCAGTACCTGACATGTTTAAAAATATAAAATTATTTTAATAAGTTTGTTTAAATTTTAAACAAATCAGCAAACATTTTTAAAATTCATTTCATCTCAAAATCACAGAATCAAATACTCTGTGAAAATACTTACACCTTACAGTTTGATATTAATTCAACAGATAAAATAGTGTCTGGAATGATTCTACTGATTTCTGCAGCTCACTGATAGAAAACATCCCAGCCAAACAGAAAACAGTTATGATTTAACCCTTATCTCAAAATATCTTTTTGAAGTTACTTAGCAAAAATAAACAACTCTGTACTTAAAATAAATTATGTACAATTACAACAGCTCTTATGCAATCTGTAGTATAATCTGTAAAAAAAAAAAGTTTCTCATTTGACTGTGAGCCTGTTCCAGACCTGTAAATAAAGACTAGTGATAAAGTCTCTGGCTGCCACCATGCCCTGGGGAGACCTGATCTGCTGAACTAGACTCAATTTTGTCAAAGAAACTTGCACAAATGTAACTCAGACACAATAAAGTAAATTACCATGGTACTTCAGAAAAAGGGGATACTACAGTCACTACAGTGAAAAGCATGTATATAGGAATTTGTACAAAATCTGGGCTGGCAGATAAATGGCATTTGAGGAGAAAGCATATCAGAGATTTCTATTTTACCTTGTGAAAATCCATCAAGTAGGGCTACAAAATGAAAAACAACTATAAAGTTCAACAAAGTTCTCTACAATAGAGCAACTATCTGCTTTCAGGCAAAAAACCAAAACAAAACAAAACAAAACAAAACCAAAAACAAAAAACCCCCCAGAAAACCCAAACTTTCAGGGAAGAAAAACTCAACACCAAAAACCATAACTCAGAAGCAGTTATGACTGTCCAAATCTGTGACTCAAGAAAGAAATCATATGAAGCAACTGAGAATTGACTAATATTTCTCCCGCCTCCATGAACTTAAAATGGAAGTTTTCACAGTTCCATTGATGCAGTTTAACAGTCAGAAGAGCAAAACAGGGCTGAGAGGAGTTGGATTAGTCAGTCAGTGTTCTTAACAAAGTTTATTAATTGGTTATTTTGTGTCCTGAATGTAGGTGGTAAAAAGGGTGAATTGTAATACAGGGATAGCAAATTTTTTTTAAACCAAGAGCAACCAAAATACATTATTTCACTTTTCAGAACAACCATTCTAATGCAAAGTTGAATCACATTTATGGTGCACTTTGTAACAGCCCTCTGAGACAAAGCAAATTAGTATTTTGGCCTCCTTTGAATATCATCTTATCTGAGGCCTGAGGAGTAAGCAGAAGTTGCTAGTAATTAACTGTGGCCTTTAGCAATAAAATTATATTAATCTTCCAATGCTAGATTTTGTAATAAAAGCATAGCTCCATGGTGGCAGAAGCACAAGAAGATACCAAAAATAGCTGGACATGTCTTCAGCCATGAATGAGAAGCTTCTTGTTTTGTTTTATGTAATAATCACAGAGAATGAAATTTTGGCAACTTGGCATGTTTTGAACTTACTTTTACTTCACTCATTTTTAAGAGCAAATGGCTGATGGTGTTTAAAAACAACATTAAATGAAGGACAGCTTTGCAGGAATAGGAGATGGGATCCTTAAAGTGAAAATCTAAAGAACCTTTTTGTTTGAAACAATAGAAAAATACCATCATTCTACATTGATGAAATTTTTATTCAACACCCAGCCTTTCCATTTGATGGGGAAGCAGACAAATATATCCCTTAAAGAAGAACCTCAAACAACAGAATACTCCTCTACTGCTTTAGAACTGATGAATGCACACCCATTTCTCCTAGACTTCGTAAAAAATAAAAAAATTGATAGGAACCCTTAGCAGAGTGCCTCATCAGGAAGGGCCAGCCCAACCACTGCTCTTTCAGTTCTCCCGGGAATGGCTTATTTGTGTGCAATGAATAAGCAGATAGATGCTGGATACCATTGGAGTACATCACAGTGAACAAATACTGCCCACAGGCTGGGGTGGCACAGCAGCACACAGGCCCAATCCCTCTTAGCAGGTGCTCAAATTACACCTTCTTAAAAGCTCAACACTTTGTCTGGATTCCAGATATCAACCTCACTGCTAGCAGAAGTCACCAGTACAAAAATAAATTGCTGTAATAGGCTTCAAAGAACAAACAGCTTCCATGCTCCTCTTTATTTCAACAGAGATGATTAGTTAAGGTGCTTTAGGATTCTGCACGGCAGACAAGCTGGCAGAGGTGCCCATTTAACAACTCTGGAGTCTTTAGCGGGTATGTGAGGGCAGCCCCCGGGGCAGAGCCCTGATCTGCCAGTTTCTGTAGCGGGGCATCTGTGGAGCAGGGGCTCCCTCTAAGGGGCCTGAGGAGGAGACTGTCATCAGCTGTCCACCGTGAATTCTCTCATTCACCCGCAGGTCACAGCCATCCTGCAGCATCCTTATGGCGATCCTCGCAATGTTTTTAGAGTCATCAAGTCCGCTGTGAGGTCTCCCATCATAACTCATGCCCAGATTTTCAAGCATGATTGTCAGCTTGGTCTGACTCCTAGGAACCTGATGGAGAAAGTGAGTAACATTCAAGGATTAGGTTGGGTACCAAGTCTTTTTAATCTAACACGGGGCAGTAGAAACACATGCAGATTTTAAGCCTACTTAAATCACAAATGACTTTCATGTTGCCTTCTGTCAGATCACTTACCATTTAACTTCAAAGCACCTTGGTGAGACAGAGACTCTCATTTTAACAGAGGAGATATAGTCAACAGGAGTTTGTCTAGACCTGGGACCTGGGTCAAGAGCCTCTGACCAGCACCAGCTCAAGATACTCTTGTGCTGGCAAGGGTGGAAGCTGTGACCTAGATAAGTTTAACCATCTTTATAAAAAACAAAAAACATTGACATTGCAGAGTGAATCTGAGTTTGGTTTTCCTTTTAAATTCTAGGTGATTAAAGAAGCACCAAGCTCCTGATTCTCACTGACATCGAGCTCCTGAATGCTTTCAACCTTCACAGGATCTGATCAGCAACACCTACAGCAACCCTGTAACATTTGTCCAGCACAAAGTAAAGCTCTTCCCTAATTAAATGTCAATCTCTCTTTTATCTAGAGCTTACATTTTGGATGAAAAGGCCCTTCAAATGAAGACCATTAGCTATGCTGAAATCCCTTTCAAAAAAAGTACTTTAGTGTAGGCTGATTGGGAATTTGCTAGAATCTCCAATAACTCATTTTATGGTAGTCTGACAGAAAGCAGCAATAAGGTCCAGCACTGAACTCAGTATTACTTTTCTCTTGACAATTTGATTCCACTGTAGATACATCCTAATCTTTCTCTGTCTCCATTACACTGTCAAAAGTCAAGATTCTATGAGGGGAATGGTACAAATTAGTTTTTTAGTGTATTGCATGAAAACAGGAAAAAGTAATCAAAAAATCAAGACAGTCTTTCCAGCTGAACTACTTGATCTAAGAGGAGTGGTATAACATTTTTAGACAATCCTTGAAGGAGCACATCCCGATTCTTAAAAACAAGATTAAAATAAAAATGTAGTAATTATATGATCTTCAATTAGTGAAGTGAGATCTGCACATGAAACACATTTGAAAATCAGGCACCAGGTAAGTAGTTCAAGTACTATAATTTTATACTACACAAGTAGAGATGACAAGCACAGCAGGTCATTCTAGACTTTTAAACCAAAACTTCCCGTAAGAGAAACAACAATTTGTATAAACCTTGTACAGGTTCCCATAATTGTGAGTATTGATCCACTTTTTGGCAAAAGAAGGGTATTTGGTACGGCTAATAAAGCACTGGATGTTCAAAAATTTACTCATGTCCCAAGATCTTAGAAAGTCAAAAGAGGAATATTGTTAGTCATATATAATCCTGTGTTCAACATATTGTACTGGTGTAGAACTAAAAGCTGTCTTGTCTCTGGTGATCAGTAGAATGAAAACAGTTTGGGAAAAGCTCATTTGCTGTAATCCTGGTAAAGAATTTTTTGATACGAATTTGTTAATCATGGGGGAAAAAATAATGACAGGGGCAAGACTTTCACCAGGATGATTTCACAGTGCTTGGGACAAAAAATAGCACACCAACTACCACATCAACACTGAAAACTGCCAGTAAATTAGATGCTTACACAGCCCTCGGGGAAGCAAGCAACACCTTAAATATTCGTGATAATCTGTGTATGCATTTATCTCTCTACTTCAGGTAGGTTATTGAAACTAGACTGCACCAAGTTTTATGAGAAATCAGATCTCTATGAAAATATGGAGAAATTATAATCCTATTTATTTAGCAGCCTGCCTTCATGAAGGGAACCACCCCAACAAGTTTTTAAGCTGCAAGCTAAAGTAAAGCTTTTTTCCTCCCATCTCTTCCAGTTGTCTATGCAATCTCACCTATACAACAGATATTTTAATGCACCTGTTTTCCTTTAAGGAATTTCACCGAGAGGATTCCTCTGGAGGGGAATTCCAGAGACATTTAGGCCCAGTAACATAACCAGTCTTGCATCAGATTTTCTTTAGCATTTTCTTTTTTTAATTCTGTAGCTTCCAAAGATAGCAATGTAATTATAGGTTAAAAACTAAAAATTGCAGAGTGTTATTTTTAGGTATTATGTGCTAGATATAAATGGAGAATTACAGCAGCAACAAAGTATAAAGTCTTCAGCATCACTCTGTTGCATACAGACCACTAGGAAAGAAATGGCGCCCTCTGATGGATTTAAGCTTCATTTTGAATAGTTCAGTTCAGCTTTACAAATTTTACTAAAAGCTTCAATTAAAATAAAACCAGCAAAATGGCAGCGTCCTGATCCATCTTTAGCAGTACTCTCACAAATATTAAACGTGGTTTTGCAGTTTTAGATTGTGCTGAAGGCTGCATAAGGACATACCCATCAGTCAACATGGAATAGCTGTACTTTGTTCCCGGTTCCCATTGTCTCATCCACTCTATGCCATTCTGCAGAACTTGAGGAAAAATATCAGCTTTATCAACAATGTCGTAAGGGAACAAAATTAAAAAAAAAAAAGCCCCCCCCCCCCCCCCCCCCACCAAATCCCCAAAATACAACCAACAAAACCAAAACCCAACAAAGTAAGGAACATTTTTTCAGGAAAAAATCCCTCAGCATATATAAAACTTATAACCTAAGAGAAGGTCACAAACACATCATATACTACCTGAATTCTGCTTTCAATTTTAAAATCACAACAATTGCTAAATAGCTATAGAAATGTAATCTGTTTTACCAAAAATTTTCCCAAGTAACGATAAGATTTTTTCCTCCTGAGGCACTAAATTAATTTAACCAACCAACTCCCCAGCACTACTTCCTCATTCCTGCTGCCTACAGAAACAACACACTATTTTTCTCAGCTGACCTTCTTCACAATATCTCAATATCTGGCCTGGCCACAGAATTATTAATCTTGCAGGTCATTGCCAGTACAGTAGGAACTACACTATACTCTCGTGCTTCTGCCCCAGTGAACACAAACCCATCTTATAGTACGTTCATTTTTTCACATTTTTCTAGCACACATATTCAGAGTAACAAACTCTCCATCTAAAGGTACTTCTCTGCAGTGATTAAATCCTGAGCCCCATCACCAGGGTTTGTAGCAAGTGTCAGATCTGTACTGGATGGGGTCAATTTTCTACTACTAGCATAATACTACATCTTTTTTCTAACTGTTGCAAAAAAAAAAAGCAATAGCAAATCCTCCAGGTTTATGAATTCCAAAAGGGTCAAGACCAAGACATTTGTTTAACTAAGGCAGGACAGTAGCTTGATGTCCTCCCACAAATTTTTCTTAAAGATTACATCAAAAGAAATACAAGACTGAATTAAAAACCACATAGTTTTAACCTGAGACCAAAAAGAAGAATTAGGAATGAAGTTTTGGTTCCATCAGCACATTATTCCCTCATTTGGTCATTTTCTGAAGGGACTGCCAGGGTGGATGACTACCCCCCACCTCCCCACAGTCCTGGCATTGCTCACTACTTCTTTCCAGTGATATATTCCACTATATTTGTCATATTTTCTGTTATACTTCCAACATGAAGGAAAAGATGTCACTAAAAGTGGTGTAACAGCTTGCAAATACACAGAGAGATCTGCTGAACCTTTGGCAAATGTTACCTTAAGAAATACAGCCTTGAAGACATATGTTGTGGAGCATTGCTGTGAGAAATGAATAAACATCCTTTCACTCCTTCTCCCTGACATCAAGCAGAAAAGAGAAGGGGAACTCGACAGAGGTCACACACAAAAGTGAAGAGCTCTGTAGAAACATCTTTGGATTCTAATCTGGACTGACACCTATCCTATTCGTTACTAGTGTTATGTATAATGGACACAACTCCTGCTTCAAAGTCAGAATAACCCTCTGTTTGAATGTTTTAAAGGCAAAATTAGTAGGCCTCATTCCAGCCTTCTGAACCAAAGTACGCAAGAATCAACAGTCTACTTAGGCAAGTAGTGGTTCAAGATAACATGCTAAAAAATGCAGCAAAAATTCCACAAAGTAAATTGAATTATTCATACATTTCTAAGAGAATTATCATATCTATTACATGTATGACATTAGGGAAATTATTAATATTAATATTAATATTAATATATACATTTATACTGTTGAGATATTGTAATATGTGGGTCACAAAGAAAACTAAGGCAACCCTTCACCAAATGCAGAAATTGTTTTCTATACATCTTTTATTGGGCTTGGATATATAATTTAACAGTAATTGATATAATCACACTTTTACTTTCACAGCATCAATTAGATGCATATTTATCTATTTGTAAAGCTGATTTTTTATGCCTTTTCAGTTGTAAAATTGCCCAGATATTAATTATTTTATCCATATCCTTCCCCAGAAAAGCATACATGTCAGACCTCAAGGTATTACCTGGTATATTTTTTCTCTATTAGCTCCTGGAGAAGAACACTGCCAATAATCCAGTAAGAGGTAAGATTTCTAAAGCAGCATCTAGGTAATGCTGCTGAACCCTTAAAATGGATAAAAAAGCACTGTGTTTTCTTGGGTCTCAGATCAAGATAGGTCTCCAGGCCCTTTCCCGCTGGAACTGGAGAAAGGGCAAAAATGGTCCACTTGGAGAAAGAAGAAAGGCGTCATTGCAAGAATGATGCCTTTATAGGGACTTCTAAATTCTCCTTTGGTGGTGTCCTATGTTGGTATAAATCTTGTGCAAAGGGGAGAGAAATGAGAAATGATAGGTAATAGATGAAACAAGGGAAAATATATATTAGAGGAATATTTAGAATTCCCATGGAGTTTCTTTTCAATGGATACTGAATAGTTGGAAACAATGCACCATAACACAATCCTCTTCCCACAAACAGTCTGCTGCTACTACACACCAAGACATCCGGAAAGGAAACGGAATCTTGCAAACCCGAAAAAAAAGGCTTACAAACACCCTGGAAAGGAGATAGGATCAAATGAAATGCAACAGAAAAAAACCCAAAAACCAGAAAATTGGGACATTTAGAGACTACCAGAAAATGGTCTCTGAGAAAATGAGCTGCAGTGCAAAGGACCAAAACATGCCAAAACTAAGCTCACAGATGTTGCAAAAGCAGGGGAAAAAATCAAGGAGGAAGACACAGCTTGGAGGGGAAGATATGTGGGACATGGCATGGATGCTTAAAAAAAAAATCTTCCCAAAGACAAAGCCCTCAATAGGCATGGCATGAGGTAGTAAAAATTGGTGGATAGGATGGGATTTATTTATCTTTGATAACTCATTTGTGTGTTCATGATATTCTGTATGATTGCAGATTGTGCTAAGAGGTTTCCAGAAGTTCAAAGGGCTGTGGGATGTGATAAATGTTGCACAAAAGAGGTCAAAAGGCACAGTAATGTTATGGGTCCAGTGTCAGAAACTGATAGAAGGATCTGTTTAACAGAATGGCCATTTGGAGTGATAAGCCTGTTCTTTGGGGAATATTTTCCAGAGTTGTGCTGTAATATACCGTGGGACTTGGTGTGGAAAATATATTAAAAGTACAATAACATTTGCCAAAAATGAAACAGCATCCATGGAAGCTGTATGAGTGTTACATCATTATAGGAAAGTTATCTACTGCTTTCTATAATATGCTTCAGAGCAGCAGCAGCAGGGGTTGTTTCCCTGCTGGGCTTTGCTGGAGGCTGCAGCATTCACCCAGCTGGGGACAGGGGCGGAGAGGAGCGGGCCCAGTTCTCTGAGGGAGATGAAGGAGGGGGCAGCAGCAGAGGAGGGGCACAGGCTGTTGCTCACTGCTGAGGACAAGGGTGTGGTGGAAGGGATGTGATGTGAGGGAGAGCTCCCCCTGTCCTCTGGGAACACTTTTGATTGAGTGTACTGCATGGGACGAGTTTGACAGTAAACCTTTATTAGTAAAAGCACTTTCCTGGGAGAGACATCCTTCCATGTCCTGTCTGGGCACAGCAGGACCAGCAGTGGCAGCAGCACAGGTGAGTTCCTCATTCTCTTCTCCTGGTGCCCCACAAGGGGAGGTGCTGGTTGAGAAGGGCCCGGGCCTGGAGAGCACCTGCTGCTCTGGTCCCTCCGCTCGGCTTCCTAGGCCGCGTCCCTCAGAAGAGCAGGACAGTGCGGATACTGAAACGTGGAAGGGAAGGGAGGCTTGGCTGCAGCTCAGGAGCAGGCAGTGTGGCAGGCAGGTGTGCCTGGGGACCGGCCACCTTCTCTGCCATCCAGCCTCTTCCTGACTGAGCTGCATGAGGCGTGCAGCAGCGGGGCAGCCTTCAAATCCCTGCTGACGGGAGCCCCTCATGGGATAAGGCCACAGGATCTGTGCTGAGCTGAACCATGAGCAGGAGGGTTGCCTGTGCTGAACATGGGCTCTTCCCTTGGGGCTGTGGCAGATCTTGCCAGCACTCAGCTGGGAAGCCCTGCTTCCTCAAAAGGCTCAGGTGCTCTTTGGGAAGCCAGTGTTGCATGCTCTGCCTGTTGGAACTTTAGGAGGAGGTGCTGAGGTTTGCTGAACCTCCTGCTGGTTCAGGGTCTCACCTTTTTCCTGCACGTAGCAACTCAAATCCCTCGTTCACTTTAGCGAATGGCAGCGTGTGCGTGATCAGCAAGTCCAAATTGAATTTCTTCTCCAAGTAGCCGGAAACTAATTTGGGGATACATTCTCTTGTCTTCCAGCCTAGAAACAGGAGAGAGCAGCTGCATGAATATTGGGGGAAAGGCTCTTTTGGCACGGTAGTGTTACTGTCAGGGTCAGGACTAGTGACCAGTGCTGGTGCCACACCCTTGTGAGATGTTTTCTGCTCTTTGGGATGAGTGGGTTACTGTGTGACACAGGTGGAGGACTATTTGCATGTCTAATGCTAATGTTCAATACAGGCAGTGGCATGCTCCTCTTTAGTTGTCTTTTGCTTGAAAACCCTCTTTTCCTATGGATTGTCAACCATCTTTTCCTATGGATTGTCAACCATCTTTTCCTATGGATTGTCAACTGCCAAGAAACAAAAAGCTGAATTGTTTAGAGTGCCTTCTGAAGTACAATACCTCCAACCAAAGTCCCTTTCCATATACGCCCCGTCAGCAGAAGTGTGGGATCGATGGAAATCTCTGAACCAGAATCCACTTCTCCAACCATCACACAGACACCAGTGCTCATATTGCAGGAAGCCAAGGCAGCAATCTGATGGGACAGGCAGGAGAATGAGAGAGAGCCCTTATGGGTCAGTCAGGGGAGTGCTCTTTTTGTGCAATCTCCTGCTCCTCCCTGGGAATCTGAAAACATGCCATGTCCCCTTGTGGAGCACACCTGGAGAGCATGGGGCTTTTTTTAAGATCATGCTGTTTTCTCTCACAAACATATGCCCAGCAGTGCAGGCAGCCTGTGAGGATCTTCCCATGGGGGTCAATTTTGCCCTGAGAGGAGCCTGTGATGATCTGGGAGGGAGGACAGATGCTCAAGTGCCACCTACCATGGTGTCCTTGTGCCCGATGGCCTCAAAGGAGTAGTCCACGCCCTGCCCGGTCATCTCAGTGAGCACCTCCTGGATGGGCTTCTGGAAGTCTCGAGGGTTGATGCAGTCGGTGGCTCCCAGCTCCTTGGCCTTGGCAAACTTGTCCTTGTTGATGTCCACGGCAATGATGCGGGAAGCTCCAGCTGCCTTGCAGCCCATGACAATTGAGAGGCCAATTCCTCCGAGGCCAAAAACAGCACAGGTGGAGCCTGGTTTTACCTGCACAGATGGGAGCCTGTGGGTCTCCAGCAGCAAGAGCAGGAAGAGGAGAAGGTTTCTTTTGCACAGGATTGATGAGCATGTGAGGGTGACCCTGGAGTGCTAAACAGGCCTGAACACCAACCTTGGCTGTGTTGATGGCAGCCCCATAGCCTGTGGAAAACCCACAGCCAAACAAGCAGACTTTGTCTAGAGGTGCTGCAGCATCTATCTTGGCAACAGTGTACTCTGGGACCACGGTGTATTCTGCAAAGGTGCTGACCCACAGGAAGTGATGGATCTGCTTCCCTTTGCATGAGAAGCGGCTGGTCTTGTCCGGCAGCAGGTTTTGTGGTTCAGAGAAACTGTGGAGGAGATGCAAGTATTTGTATTTGATTGAGTGAAGCACTGATTTGTCATAAAGTCCATCCCATGTAGGTGTAGGGGAAGGCAAAGTAAACTTACTGGGACTTCTGGCAATAATTGGATTCAGGATTCCGGCAGAAGCTGCATTTCCCACACTGAGGGTGGCAAAGTGGGATCACTTTGTCACCTGGAAGAAAGCAATATCCCATGTTATGTGGTTCTAAGGATGCTACCTGTGGCAGATCTGATTCCTGGTCATGTGATTTTTTGTGTGTGTGTGTCAGTTACCTGGTTTCACAGAGGTCACTCCTTCTCCAACGCTTTCCACAATTCCAGCTCCTTCATGTCCAGGTATAACTGGGAATTCTGCATTAGGAAAGCAACCTTGCAGAAGGTGATCATCTGTGCGACAGATACCTGTGGCCACAAGCTGTTTGGAGAGGAACAAGCAGATGTCCTGGCCTCTGTCTAACTCAGTTTGTGGAAGCAATTTTTCCAGGGATGTTATGATGCCCCTCAGTCAGTGCTGGCACTCTATGACAGCACACTGAGCCCAGGCTGGGCTTTCCCCTTCTGCTGACTCTGAATGCTCCATGTGGCTTTCCTCTGCACTGAGCTTGAGGTGGAAGTGGAGGAGAGGCCACAGTGTGGACACCAGAGCCCTGTCCAGCAGAGCAAGGGCTGGAGACAGGAATTCCTATGTGACAGCTTAGACAAGAATTAGTCCAAAAAGGAGCCCCTGGCAGATAGTGCATTTGAGCCAAGGCAGCCCTGGGCAATGAAAGCCTCTTGGAGAATGCAGATCCCTGAGTTTTACTGAAGGTATAACCACAAGAAGAGCAATTCCCACAAGGAAGGAAGAAAAAGTTATTGAGATGTATTTTTACCTTGATCCGGACTTCCCCTGCCTTTGGGGGTGCAACTTCCACCTCCTCAACAGAGAGTTTGCCCGGGGCCCAGGCAACAGCAGCCCTGCACCTGATAACCTGGAAACAAGCAAGAGGAATTCATTGCATGGGAACGTTTGCCTTTAGCACACGGCTGGGGGAAGTCATCCTGCAATCACCTAAACCCGAGGTGCTCAAACCTGGTGATGCTCAACTGCACCTGAAACCACGTGCTGTCCAATGACCACTGGCCTGGTTTAGGGTCTGAGGAAACCCCATTTGTGGTTTGTGACACAAAGAGTGTCAGGTGTAGCCTTAGAAAGCTGCTGGGTTCTGATGGCTTTGGTGGAGTTTTCATAATATCCCCATGCGTTACTGGCCAGACTGTGCTGCCATGAGCACTGCAGACCCTACCTGATGGAAATGCCAATGGAGAGCTTTGATGTCAGCCTTGTGACACACTGGGCTGAAGGTGAGCAAGAGGGACTATGAAATTGTCCCCATCTGATGGGCACCTGGATACTTTATTTCCTTTAGCAAGTTTTGATTTGCGTGTGACATGGCACAAACCCTTCCCCGATCAACTCAAAGCAGTTTGGCATCAGCAAGATGGGGCTTGCAGCCTGGAAAGGCTATTGCCATGGACAAGGCTGAGTGCAGGAGGTGAGCGGCTGAAGAGGGCACCACTGAAGAGCTGCGTTTGCTGCCAGAGCAGGAGCTCAGGGTGGGATTTTTGAGCAGGAGGGTGCTTTTCAGGCAGCACAATTGCAAATTTTGTCTCCTGAGCAGCCGAGCAGGACAGAGGGGGAATGCACTACCGAATGCAGGTCTGGACGTGTGCAGTTGCCCGAGAGCAGTGTCTGGTGAAATTCTCAGGGGTTTGGGAGAGGGGGGAGAGTAAGGTCAGAGGAAAGAGGGCACACGGAGTGGTGTGCAGGCTGAGCCTTCTGCAGCGGATTTGGCCAAGAGCAGGGCACCTGGGAAGGAGGATGGGAAATGCCTTGTCCTTACTTTTCCCGCAGTGGCCATGAGGTCGTAGCAGAGCCGTGTCTGTGGCTGTGGCAGGCTGGAGGGAAGCTGCTGCCCGGGCGTGCTGCAGGATCCGCCAGGCGTGGAGCGGGAGCAGTCCCGGCGCGGCACCGTCTCTGGAGAGCGCTGGTTAATGTGTGTCGGGGGCTGGATGCTGCACAGGGAGTGCTGAGGGGAGGAGCTGGACAGCGGCAGGGAGATGGATGGGGGCAGAGGTCCTCCAGGGAGACTTTTATCAGTGACTCTGCCCTTGGGTCATTGCCTGCCCTCCCTGCCTGAAAGGCTCAGGAAGCTCGGAAACGTTGGATTATTCCTTCCAGATGATTCTGGCAGGTGTGGAGGGAGGAGATCTGCGTCTCTGCTGGGGCTTCTTGGCATCCCCTTTTTTGCCAGGTTGGAGCAGTTGACCTGGTGGCAATTCACACCAGCATATTTGCAAAGAGGTTAAAAATTAAAAAAAAAAAAAAAAAAACCAAACAAAATCCAGTTAAAGGCAGTGAAGATGTGGTGTGGATGACAAAGACACGTTGCTGTCTGGGTTGAAGCTTTACTGTCTGTGGTATTGGAGCTATTTTCACCACAGCAGTAAGGGGAAGGTCTGTCAAGAAAGGATTTTTTTTTCCAAGGATACGTTTGCTTCACTCCAGTGTAACCAGGTTTGTAGGTAGGTTCACTCCACCCAGGCTTTTCAGGTTCCCCAGAGCTGTTTTCTGCTGAGGCATTGGACAAGGTGGTGTATTGCAGGGATTGGATGAGCAAGAGCTTGTTGGAGGACCAGGCTGAGATGAGCAGCCTGAGTGTGATGTTACCCCCACAGTTAGAAAGGAATCTTCCTTCTGTGTGGCTGAAAAGACACTTTTGCAAACCTAAGGCATGGGATAATTTCCTAGAAGACTGCCACTAATGACATAAACCCCCTTTTGGATCACTGAGCATTTAGAATGCTATAATGAGGAGAAGTTAGGTCTTTGGCTATTGGGAATAATTATATAGGTATATATAGGTTCCTCTTTTTTTTATCAAGGGACATTTGTTGATATTTGGATTAGCAAATGGGACTAGACATGATCAGAAAAAAAGTGTAACATTCATGAATGAGGAGGGCATTGCTCTGTAGACTCAAGCATGGCACATTCAGCTCTATGGTAGATTCATATGTCCTTCACAAAATCACAGGATGGCCTTGGTTACGTGGGACCTCAAAGATCATGTTGTACCACCCACCCTGCCATGGGCAGGAACACCTCTCTCTAGAGGAAATTGCTCATAGCCACATCTGAGTGGCCTCAGATGCTGCCAGGGATGGGGCATTGGCCACTTCTCAGCCTGTTCCAGTGCCTCAGCACTGTCACAGTAAAGAATTTCCTCTTAATATCTGATCAAACTTGCTATATTTCATGCCTCTTATCCTAGCAGGGCAAACCCACCAGATGCTGTAGAAGAAGAATACAGTTCTTCTCCAGGATTTTCATGTGCTTTCCTGTGCCTTGCAGTGCCCTCTTCAGCCCCAAGGTGGGCTGATTTAAGTGCTCAGCCAAAACCAAAAATACTCTGTAGGCTGTGCAGACAGACCCACTGTACAGAACTCCTGGGACACAGAGTAGTTGGCTTTGATTCCCATTCTGTCTTCTGCATTGCACAAGGGCTGGAAGGCAATTCCAGAGGATGAAAGCTCAGATAGCCCATAGGGTTGGCAGTGTTTGAAGTTGAAACCAACAAATTGCAAAAGTCCTGTAACAAATAAGGAATTCATTCACCTGCTTCCTAGATAGCATTCCATACAGATGGCTTATGATCTCATCTCACACCTAAGGACATAAATGTGCTCCTTGTGCTGGCACTTCATGGCTCTGAAGACATGTCTAGTGTCTGCTGTTGAGTGGATAATCTACACAATAGTTGTAAAAAGATCTTTCAAATATGTACTGTTATTTTTACTTAAAACATCCATGTGATGCTCTAGTCCCCCAGATCTGCAAACCCACCACTGATGTGTAATGAGAATTTCTGTCTGCCCTGCTTGCAGTTGTTAAGGGCCATGGGGAGCTGGCACCTCTGCAAAACATTTGAAATGTATGTAATTATTGTAGGGAGCTGATACTGAGATCCTCTTGCTATGCAGATTTTTTGTATCTGTTTCAGACAGGAGATTGTTGTTGTTTTTGTCTTATCCAGGTAATAGAGGGAAAATAAGATCAAACTTGTATGTCAGCAGGCATGGATTTAATGATTAACTTTTCAATGGCCAATCCTGTGTATCTACATTCTAAATAATTGCTATCCTGACTTGCTGTATGTAGTCATGTATCTGATAAGCTTTAAGAGCTGATCTGTGAGGTCAGATGCCCTTACACACAGGCACAGACCTCAAGGTGTTTGTCTTCATCTTGGTAGTCAGTTTTGTGTCCCCTACTTTATGTTCTGGTTGTTTGCTGCCTGTATCAAAGAGGTGGAAAGACAGTAGAATATTTGACAGAAATCTCTGTGGAACGTATGCTGAAACGCAGTTATGAGGGCTAAGTACAAATCTTATCTTTCCTGGTGCCAGCATCAGGTTTCTGTAATTTTTAATTACAAGTCAGGGTCTGATATGAGTTCCCTTATTAATGACCCAGCATTACATTTCTGTTCAGTGTAAGAGGGCACCTGTTTCAGAGACAATTTTTGCATTCTACTGTGAAGGACAAACTAGACCATATCCTACAAGATTTGTTAGCAGTATTAATAATTCCCTATTCTAAAAGACGCCCTGGTGCTTTAATTTCCATAAGAACAGAAATATTTTGCACCTCTTACAAAATGATAGTGGTCTGAGGCAAATGAGGTAAGGAAAGTGGGAGTTAGATTCACTCTGATATATTGTACCTAGCAGAGATATAGAAAACAATTCTGACAAAGATCTATTAAAATGAGCAATTGATTGAGTTCATCCTAGTGGAGGAGAATGGCTAGGGAAGAAATGTTAAAATAGAGAACAGGACTCTTGGAACAATTGCTGATTTTGAGTCCATGCTATCATAGAATGATGGAATATCTCAACTTGGGGGGGACCCATTAGGACCACAGCTTCTGTTTTCTTTCTTTTTTTTTTTCCTCAAAAAAATTTCCTTTGTGGGACTAGCTGTGATCATAATACATCCTCCACAATTTCACTCTGCAATTACATTGCCAAGGAGGAACTTTACTTTATGATTTCTGATAGCCTAGGAATAGCACCTCTAGCACCCACATTTGTGTGTGATGGGACACAAATGCACATGTCTCTTCCCCATTACAGTCTGTACATTTCTCTGAGGTTGTTTCAAGATGAAAACTAGAGCAGGAGAAAAGCCTCCATTCTAAGATCAGGATCTAAAGAGGACAAATAAGAATGAAGGAAGGAAGGAAAACTGAGGAGGGAATAGTACAGAGCACAGTGATGGGTCTATAGTAGATGCCCATGCTGACATCCACGTGATTTGTCTGCCCCTTGATTCTCACCCAGAGGCTCTCAACTGTGCCATTACAGCTGCATACATTCCAACCCTTCTATTCCATGCAGTGCCGCCTGCCTGCCTCTTCTGCCCTGCCTTTCCCTCCTGAAGAGCCTGTAACCATCCAACCATCCCAGGGCACTCCAGTCACAGGACTTGTCCCACCAGTTTCATTTATGCCAATGATATCAAGTCTCTGGCACCTGACAAAAGTTTCCAGGTCACCATTGCTTGTTCCTCAAACTGCATTCATTGGTATAGAAATATTTTCACGAAGTAGTGGTGTTTTGTAGCCAACACTTATCAAGCAGATATAGGGGTTCCCTTCCTGCTCCTCTCCTCACGCTTTGGCACACAATGCCACTGCTCATCACTGGCCAGCCTGGTATTCTCCCATTCCCCTTCCCAGACTAGTTTAAACCTCTGTCAAGCAGCCATGCTAGCTCCTGTGCTAGAACTCCTTCTCCACTCTGAGAACAGCTCATCCTGTCAGGTGGCTGTATACGAGGAGGTGAATGGATCACCCCACAGTCAAATACCCAGTATTTTTGTTTTGCTTGCACCAGCCTTGGAGCCATGCATTGACCCCAAGGATCTGCCTATTCCTACCAGTATAATTCCTTGTTACCGACAGGTCAAGGAAATCACTACCAGTGTTCCTGATCTGTCAACCAATTGTCCCAAGGCCCTGGAAGCTCTATTGATGGAGTGCACAGTATTAGATGAGTTGGTTTAAAAACCTTTATTAGTAAAAGCATTTTCCTGGAGAGACATCCTTCCATGTCCTGTCTGGGCACAGCAGGACCAGCAGTGGCAGCAGCACAGGTGAGTTCCTCATTCTCTCTTTCTTCCTGGTGCCCCACAAGGGGAGGTGCTGGTTGAGAAGGGCCCGGGCCTGGAGAGCACCTGCTGCTCTGGTCCCTCCGCTCGGCTTCCTAGGCCGCGTCCCTCAGAAGAGCAGGACAGTGCGGATACTGAAACGTGGAAGGGAAGGGAGGCTTGGCTGCAGCTCAGGAGCAGGCAGTGTGGCAGGCAGGTGTGTCTGGGGACCGGCCACCTTCTCTGCCATCCAGCCTCTTCCTGACTGAGCTGCATGAGGCGTGCAGCAGCGGGGCAGCCTTCAAATCCCTGCTGACGGGAGCCCCTCATGGGATAAGGCCACAGGATCTGTGCTGAGCTGAACCATGAGCAGGAGGGTTGCCTGTGCTGAACATGGGCTCTTCCCTTGGGGCTGTGGCAGATCTTGCCAGCACTCAGCTGGGAGGCCCTGCTTCCTCAAAAGGCTCAGGTGCTCTTTGGGAAGCCAGTGTTGCATGCTCTGCCTGTTGGAACTTTAGGAGGAGGTGCTGAGGTTTGCTGAACCTCCTGCTGGTTCAGGGTCTCACCTTTTTCCTGCACGTAGCAACTCAAATCCCTCGTTCACTTTAGCGAATGGCAGCGTGTGCGTGATCAGCAAGTCCAAATTGAATTTCTTCTCCAAGTAGCCGGAAACTAATTTGGGGATACATTCTCTTGTCTTCCAGCCTAGAAACAGGAGAGAGCAGCTGCATGAATATTGGGGGAAAGGCTCTTTTGGCACGGTAGTGTTACTGTCAGGGTCAGGACTAGTGACCAGTGCTGGTGCCACACCCTTGTGAGATGTTTTCTGCTCTTTGGGATGAGTGGGTTACTGTGTGACACAGGTGGAGGACTATTTGCATGTCTAATGCTAATGTTCAATACAGGCAGTGGCATGCTCCTCTTTAGTTGTCTTTTGCTTGAAAACCCTCTTTTCCTATGGATTGTCAACCATCTTTTCCTATGGATTGTCAACCATCTTTTCCTATGGATTGTCAACTGCCAAGAAACAAAAAGCTGAATTGTTTAGAGTGCCTTCTGAAGTACAATACCTCCAACCAAAGTCCCTTTCCATATACGCCCCGTCAGCAGAAGTGTGGGATCGATGGAAATCTCTGAACCAGAATCCACTTCTCCAACCATCACACAGACACCAGTGCTCATATTGCAGGAAGCCAAGGCAGCAATCTGATGGGACAGGCAGGAGAATGAGAGAGAGCCCTTATGGGTCAGTCAGGGGAGTGCTCTTTTTGTGCAATCTCCTGCTCCTCCCTGGGAATCTGAAAACATGCCATGTCCCCTTGTGGAGCACACCTGGAGAGCATGGGGCTTTTTTTAAGATCATGCTGTTTTCTCTCACAAACATATGCCCAGCAGTGCAGGCAGCCTGTGAGGATCTTCCCATGGGGGTCAATTTTGCCCTGAGAGGAGCCTGTGATGATCTGGGAGGGAGGACAGATGCTCAAGTGCCACCTACCATGGTGTCCTTGTGCCCGATGGCCTCAAAGGAGTAGTCCACGCCCTGCCCAGTCATCTCAGTGAGCACCTCCTGGATGGGCTTCTGGAAGTCTCGAGGGTTGATGCAGTCGGTGGCTCCCAGCTCCTTGGCCTTGGCAAACTTGTCCTTGTTGATGTCCACGGCAATGATGCGGGAAGCTCCAGCTGCCTTGCAGCCCATGACAATTGAGAGGCCAATTCCTCCGAGGCCAAAAACAGCACAGGTGGAGCCTGGTTTTACCTGCACAGATGGGAGCCTGTGGGTCTCCAGCAGCAAGAGCAGGAGGAGGAGAAGGTTTCTTTTGCACAGGATTGATGAGCATGTGAGGGTGACCCTGGAGTGCTAAACAGGCCTGAACACCAACCTTGGCTGTGTTGATGGCAGCCCCATAGCCTGTGGAAAACCCACAGCCAAACAAGCAGACTTTGTCTAGAGGTGCTGCAGCATCTATCTTGGCAACAGTGTACTCTGGGACCACGGTGTATTCTGCAAAGGTGCTGACCCACAGGAAGTGATGGATCTGCTTCCCTTTGCATGAGAAGCGGCTGGTCTTGTCCGGCAGCAGGTTTTGTGGTTCAGAGAAACTGTGGAGGAGATGCAAGTATTTGTATTTGATTGAGTGAAGCACTGATTTGTCATAAAGTCCATCCCATGTAGGTGTAGGGGAAGGCAAAGTAAACTTACTGGGACTTCTGGCAATAATTGGATTCAGGATTCCGGCAGAAGCTGCATTTCCCACACTGAGGGTGGCAAAGTGGGATCACTTTGTCACCTGGAAGAAAGCAATATCCCATGTTATGTGGTTCTAAGGATGCTACCTGTGGCAGATCTGATTCCTGGTCATGTGATTTTTTGTGTGTGTGTGTCAGTTACCTGGTTTCACAGAGGTCACTCCTTCTCCAACGCTTTCCACAATTCCAGCTCCTTCATGTCCAGGTATAACTGGGAATTCTGCATTAGGAAAGCAACCTTGCAGAAGGTGATCATCTGTGCGACAGATACCTGTGGCCACAAGCTGTTTGGAGAGGAACAAGCAGATGTCCTGGCCTCTGTCTAACTCAGTTTGTGGAAGCAATTTTTCCAGGGATGTTATGATGCCCCTCAGTCAGTGCTGGCACTCTATGACAGCACACTGAGCCCAGGCTGGGCTTTCCCCTTCTGCTGACTCTGAATGCTCCATGTGGCTTTCCTCTGCACTGAGCTTGAGGTGGAAGTGGAGGAGAGGCCACAGTGTGGACACCAGAGCCCTGTCCAGCAGAGCAAGGGCTGGAGACAGGAATTCCTATGTGACAGCTTAGACAAGAATTAGTCCAAAAAGGAGCCCCTGGCAGATAGTGCATTTGAGCCAAGGCAGCCCTGGGCAATGAAAGCCTCTTGGAGAATGCAGATCCCTGAGTTTTACTGAAGGTATAACCACAAGAAGAGCAATTCCCACAAGGAAGGAAGAAAAAGTTATTGAGATGTATTTTTACCTTGATCCGGACTTCCCCTGCCTTTGGGGGTGCAACTTCCACCTCCTCAACAGAGAGTTTGCCCGGGGCCCAGGCAACAGCAGCCCTGCACCTGATAACCTGGAAACAAGCAAGAGGAATTCATTGCATGGGAACGTTTGCCTTTAGCACACGGCTGGGGGAAGTCATCCTGCAATCACCTAAACCCGAGGTGCTCAAACCTGGTGATGCTCAACTGCACCTGAAACCACGTGCTGTCCAATGACCACTGGCCTGGTTTAGGGTCTGAGGAAACCCCATTTGTGGTTTGTGACACAAAGAGTGTCAGGTGTAGCCTTAGAAAGCTGCTGGGTTCTGATGGCTTTGGTGGAGTTTTCATAATATCCCCATGCGTTACTGGCCAGACTGTGCTGCCATGAGCACTGCAGACCCTACCTGATGGAAATGCCAATGGAGAGCTTTGATGTCAGCCTTGTGACACACTGGGCTGAAGGTGAGCGAGAGGGACTATGAAATTGTCCCCATCTGATGGGCACCTGGATACTTTATTTCCTTTAGCAAGTTTTGATTTGCGTGTGACATGGCACAAACCCTTCCCCGATCAACTCAAAGCAGTTTGGCATCAGCAAGATGGGGCTTGCAGCCTGGAAAGGCTATTGCCATGGACAAGGCTGAGTGCAGGAGGTGAGCGGCTGAAGAGGGCACCACTGAAGAGCTGCGTTTGCTGCCAGAGCAGGAGCTCAGGGTGGGATTTTTGAGCAGGAGGGTGCTTTTCAGGCAGCACAATTGCAAATTTTGTCTCCTGAGCAGCCGAGCAGGACAGAGGGGGAATGCACTACCGAATGCAGGTCTGGACGTGTGCAGTTGCCCGAGAGCAGTGTCTGGTGAAATTCTCAGGGGTTTGGGAGAGGAGGGAGAGTAAGGTCAGAGGAAAGAGGGCACACGGAGTGGTGTGCAGGCTGAGCCTTCTGCAGCGGATTTGGCCAAGAGCAGGGCACCTGGGAAGGAGGATGGGAAATGCCTTGTCCTTACTTTTCCCGCAGTGGCCATGAGGTCGTAGCAGAGCCGTGTCTGTGGCTGTGGCAGGCTGGAGGGAAGCTGCTGCCCGGGCGTGCTGCAGGATCCGCCAGGCGTGGAGCGGGAGCAGTCCCGGCGCGGCACCGTCTCTGGAGAGCGCTGGTTAATGTGTGTCGGGGGCTGGATGCTGCACAGGGAGTGCTGAGGGGAGGAGCTGGACAGCGGCAGGGAGATGGATGGGGGCAGAGGTCCTCCAGGGAGCCTTTTATCAGTGACTCTGCCCTTGGGTCATTGCCTGCCCTCCCTGCCTGAAAGGCTCAGGAAGCTCGGAAACGTTGGATTATTCCTTCCAGATGATTCTGGCAGGTGTGGAGGGAGGAGATCTGCGTCTCTGCTGGGGCTTCTTGGCATCCCCTTTTTTGCCAGGTTGGAGCAGTTGACCTGGTGGCAATTCACACCAGCATATTTGCAAAGAGGTTAAAAATTAAAAAAAAAAAAAAAAAACCAAACAAAATCCAGTTAAAGGCAGTGAAGATGTGGTGTGGATGACAAAGACACATTGCTGTCTGGGTTGAAGCTTTACTGTCTGTGGTATTGGAGCTATTTTCACCACAGCAGTAAGGGGAAGGTCTGTCAAGAAAGGATTTTTTTTTCCAAGGATACGTTTGCTTCACTCCAGTGTAACCAGGTTTGTAGGTAGGTTCACTCCACCCAGGCTTTTCAGGTTCCCCAGAGCTGTTTTCTGCTGAGGCATTGGACAAGGTGGTGTATTGCAGGGATTGGATGAGCAAGAGCTTGTTGGAGGACCAGGCTGAGATGAGCAGCCTGAGTGTGATGTTACCCCCACAGTTAGAAAGGAATCTTCCTTCTGTGTGGCTGAAAAGACACTTTTGCAAACCTAAGGCATGGGATAATTTCCTAGAAGACTGCCACTAATGACATAAACCCCCTTTTGGATCACTGAGCATTTAGAATGCTATAATGAGGAGAAGTTAGGTCTTTGGCTATTGGGAATAATTATATAGGTATATATAGGTTCCTCTTTTTTTTATCAAGGGACATTTGTTGATATTTGGATTAGCAAATGGGACTAGACATGATCAGAAAAAAAGTGTAACATTCATGAATGAGGAGGGCATTGCTCTGTAGACTCAAGCATGGCACATTCAGCTCTATGGTAGATTCATATGTCCTTCACAAAATCACAGGATGGCCTTGGTTACGTGGGACCTCAAAGATCATGTTGTACCACCCACCCTGCCATGGGCAGGAACACCTCTCTCTAGAGGAAATTGCTCATAGCCACATCTGAGTGGCCTCAGATGCTGCCAGGGATGGGGCATTGGCCACTTCTCAGCCTGTTCCAGTGCCTCAGCACTGTCACAGTAAAGAATTTCCTCTTAATATCTGATCAAACTTGCTATATTTCATGCCTCTTATCCTAGCAGGGCAAACCCACCAGATGCTGTAGAAGAAGAATACAGTTCTTCTCCAGGATTTTCATGTGCTTTCCTGTGCCTTGCAGTGCCCTCTTCAGCCCCAAGGTGGGCTGATTTAAGTGCTCAGCCAAAACCAAAAATACTCTGTAGGCTGTGCAGACAGACCCACTGTACAGAACTCCTGGGACACAGAGTAGTTGGCTTTGATTCCCATTCTGTCTTCTGCATTGCACAAGGGCTGGAAGGCAATTCCAGAGGATGAAAGCTCAGATAGCCCATAGGGTTGGCAGTGTTTGAAGTTGAAACCAACAAATTGCAAAAGTCCTGTAACAAATAAGGAATTCATTCACCTGCTTCCTAGATAGCATTCCATACAGATGGCTTATGATCTCATCTCACACCTAAGGACATAAATGTGCTCCTTGTGCTGGCACTTCATGGCTCTGAAGACATGTCTAGTGTCTGCTGTTGAGTGGATAATCTACACAATAGTTGTAAAAAGATCTTTCAAATATGTACTGTTGTTTTTACTTAAAACATCCATGTGACGCTCTAGTCCCCCAGATCTGCAAACCCACCACTGATGTGTAATGAGAATTTCTGTCTGCCCTGCTTGCAGTTGTTAAGGGCCATGGGGAGCTGGCACCTCTGCAAAACATTTGAAATGTATGTAATTATTGTAGGGAGCTGATACTGAGATCCTCTTGCTATGCAGATTTTTTGTATCTGTTTCAGACAGGAGATTGTTGTTGTTTTTGTCTTATCCAGGTAATAGAGGGAAAATAAGATCAAACTTGTATGTCAGCAGGCATGGATTTAATGATTAACTTTTCAATGGCCAATCCTGTGTATCTACATTCTAAATAATTGCTATCCTGACTTGCTGTATGTAGTCATGTATCTGATAAGCTTTAAGAGCTGATCTGTGAGGTCAGATGCCCTTACACACAGGCACAGACCTCAAGGTGTTTGTCTTCATCTTGGTAGTCAGTTTTGTGTCCCCTACTTTATGTTCTGGTTGTTTGCTGCCTGTATCAAAGAGGTGGAAAGACAGTAGAATATTTGACAGAAATCTCTGTGGAACGTATGCTGAAACGCAGTTATGAGGGCTAAGTACAAATCTTATCTTTCCTGGTGCCAGCATCAGGTTTCTGTAATTTTTAATTACAAGTCAGAGTCTGATATGAGTTCCCTTATTAATGACCCAGCATTACATTTCTGTTCAGTGTAAGAGGGCACCTGTTTCAGAGACAATTTTTGCATTCTACTGTGAAGGACAAACTAGACCATATCCTACAAGATTTGTTAGCAGTATTAATAATTCCCTATTCTAAAAGACGCCCTGGTGCTTTAATTTCCATAAGAACAGAAATATTTTGCACCTCTTACAAAATGATAGTGGTCTGAGGCAAATGAGGTAAGGAAAGTGGGAGTTAGATTCACTCTGATATATTGTACCTAGCAGAGATATAGAAAACAATTCTGACAAAGATCTATTAAAATGAGCAATTGATTGAGTTCATCCTAGTGGAGGAGAATGGCTAGGGAAGAAATGTTAAAATAGAGAACAGGACTCTTGGAACAATTGCTGATTTTGAGTCCATGCTATCATAGAATGATGGAATATCTCAACTTGGGGGGGACCCATTAGGACCACAGCCTTGCCTTTCTGTTTTCTTTCTTTTTTTTTTTCCTCAAAAAAATTTCCTTTGTGGGACTAGCTGTGATCATAATACATCCTCCACAATTTCACTCTGCAATTACATTGCCAAGGAGGAACTTTACTTTATGATTTCTGATAGCCTAGGAATAGCACCTCTAGCACCCACATTTGTGTGTGATGGGACACAAATGCACATGTCTCTTCCCCATTACAGTCTGTACATTTCTCTGAGGTTGTTTCAAGATGAAAACTAGAGCAGGAGAAAAGCCTCCATTCTAAGATCAGGATCTAAAGAGGACAAATAAGAATGAAGGAAGGAAGGAAAACTGAGGAGGGAATAGTACAGAGCACAGTGATGGGTCTATAGTAGATGCCCATGCTGACATCCACGTGATTTGTCTGCCCCTTGATTCTCACCCAGAGGCTCTCAACTGTGCCATTACAGCTGCATACATTCCAACCCTTCTATTCCATGCAGTGCCGCCTGCCTGCCTCTTCTGCCCTGCCTTTCCCTCCTGAAGAGCCTGTAACCATCCAACCATCCCAGGGCACTCCAGTCACAGGACTTGTCCCACCAGTTTCATTTATGCCAATGATATCAAGTCTCTGGCACCTGACAAAAGTTTCCAGGTCACCATTGCTTGTTCCTCAAACTGCATTCATTGGTATAGAAATATTTTCACGAGTGGTGTTTTGTAGCCAACACTTATCAAGCAGATATAGGGGTTCCCTTCCTGCTCCTCTCCTCACGCTTTGGCACACAATGCCACTGCTCATCACTGGCCAGCCTGGTATTCTCCCATTCCCCTTCCCAGACTAGTTTAAACCTCTGTCAAGCAGCCATGCTAGCTCCTGTGCTAGAACTCCTTCTCCACTCTGAGAACAGCTCATCCTGTCAGGTGGCTGTATACGAGGAGGTGAATGGATCACCCCACAGTCAAATACCCAGTATTTTTGTTTTGCTTGCACCAGCCTTGGAGCCATGCATTGACCCCAAGGATCTGCCTATTCCTACCAGTATAATTCCTTGTTACCGACAGGTCAAGGAAATCACTACCAGTGTTCCTGATCTGTCAACCAGTTGTCCCAAGGCCCTGGAAGCTCTATTGATGGAGTGCACAGTATTAGATGAGTTGGTTTAAAAACCTTTATTAGTAAAAGCATTTTCCTGGGAGAGACATCCTTCCATGTCCTGTCTGGGCACAGCAGGACCAGCAGTGGCAGCAGCACAGGTGAGTTCCTCATTCTCTTCTCCTGGTGCCCCACAAGGGGAGGTGCTGGTTGAGAAGGGCCCGGGCCTGGAGAGCACCTGCTGCTCTGGTCCCTCCGCTCGGCTTCCTAGGCCGCGTCCCTCAGAAGAGCAGGACAGTGCGGATACTGAAACGTGGAAGGGAAGGGAGGCTTGGCTGCAGCTCAGGAGCAGGCAGTGTGGCAGGCAGGTGTGTCTGGGGACCGGCCACCTTCTCTGCCATCCAGCCTCTTCCTGACTGAGCTGCATGAGGCGTGCAGCAGCGGGGCAGCCTTCAAATCCCTGCTGACGGGAGCCCCTCATGGGATAAGGCCACAGGATCTGTGCTGAGCTGAACCATGAGCAGGAGGGTTGCCTGTGCTGAACATGGGCTCTTCCCTTGGGGCTGTGGCAGATCTTGCCAGCACTCAGCTGGGAGGCCCTGCTTCCTCAAAAGGCTCAGGTGCTCTTTGGGAAGCCAGTGTTGCATGCTCTGCCTGTTGGAACTTTAGGAGGAGGTGCTGAGGTTTGCTGAACCTCCTGCTGGTTCAGGGTCTCACCTTTTTCCTGCACGTAGCAACTCAAATCCCTCGTTCACTTTAGCGAATGGCAGCGTGTGCGTGATCAGCAAGTCCAAATTGAATTTCTTCTCCAAGTAGCCGGAAACTAATTTGGGGATACATTCTCTTGTCTTCCAGCCTAGAAACAGGAGAGAGCAGCTGCATGAATATTGGGGGAAAGGCTCTTTTGGCACGGTAGTGTTACTGTCAGGGTCAGGACTAGTGACCAGTGCTGGTGCCACACCCTTGTGAGATGTTTTCTGCTCTTTGGGATGAGTGGGTTACTGTGTGACACAGGTGGAGGACTATTTGCATGTCTAATGCTAATGTTCAATACAGGCAGTGGCATGCTCCTCTTTAGTTGTCTTTTGCTTGAAAACCCTCTTTTCCTATGGATTGTCAACCATCTTTTCCTATGGATTGTCAACCATCTTTTCCTATGGATTGTCAACTGCCAAGAAACAAAAAGCTGAATTGTTTAGAGTGCCTTCTGAAGTACAATACCTCCAACCAAAGTCCCTTTCCATATACGCCCCGTCAGCAGAAGTGTGGGATCGATGGAAATCTCTGAACCAGAATCCACTTCTCCAACCATCACACAGACACCAGTGCTCATATTGCAGGAAGCCAAGGCAGCAATCTGATGGGACAGGCAGGAGAATGAGAGAGAGCCCTTATGGGTCAGTCAGGGGAGTGCTCTTTTTGTGCAATCTCCTGCTCCTCCCTGGGAATCTGAAAACATGCCATGTCCCCTTGTGGAGCACACCTGGAGAGCATGGGGCTTTTTTTAAGATCATGCTGTTTTCTCTCACAAACATATGCCCAGCAGTGCAGGCAGCCTGTGAGGATCTTCCCATGGGGGTCAATTTTGCCCTGAGAGGAGCCTGTGATGATCTGGGAGGGAGGACAGATGCTCAAGTGCCACCTACCATGGTGTCCTTGTGCCCGATGGCCTCAAAGGAGTAGTCCACGCCCTGCCCAGTCATCTCAGTGAGCACCTCCTGGATGGGCTTCTGGAAGTCTCGAGGGTTGATGCAGTCGGTGGCTCCCAGCTCCTTGGCCTTGGCAAACTTGTCCTTGTTGATGTCCACGGCAATGATGCGGGAAGCTCCAGCTGCCTTGCAGCCCATGACAATTGAGAGGCCAATTCCTCCGAGGCCAAAAACAGCACAGGTGGAGCCTGGTTTTACCTGCACAGATGGGAGCCTGTGGGTCTCCAGCAGCAAGAGCAGGAGGAGGAGAAGGTTTCTTTTGCACAGGATTGATGAGCATGTGAGGGTGACCCTGGAGTGCTAAACAGGCCTGAACACCAACCTTGGCTGTGTTGATGGCAGCCCCATAGCCTGTGGAAAACCCACAGCCAAACAAGCAGACTTTGTCTAGAGGTGCTGCAGCATCTATCTTGGCAACAGTGTACTCTGGGACCACGGTGTATTCTGCAAAGGTGCTGACCCACAGGAAGTGATGGATCTGCTTCCCTTTGCATGAGAAGCGGCTGGTCTTGTCCGGCAGCAGGTTTTGTGGTTCAGAGAAACTGTGGAGGAGATGCAAGTATTTGTATTTGATTGAGTGAAGCACTGATTTGTCATAAAGTCCATCCCATGTAGGTGTAGGGGAAGGCAAAGTAAACTTACTGGGACTTCTGGCAATAATTGGATTCAGGATTCCGGCAGAAGCTGCATTTCCCACACTGAGGGTGGCAAAGTGGGATCACTTTGTCACCTGGAAGAAAGCAATATCCCATGTTATGTGGTTCTAAGGATGCTACCTGTGGCAGATCTGATTCCTGGTCATGTGATTTTTTGTGTGTGTGTGTCAGTTACCTGGTTTCACAGAGGTCACTCCTTCTCCAACGCTTTCCACAATTCCAGCTCCTTCATGTCCAGGTATAACTGGGAATTCTGCATTAGGAAAGCAACCTTGCAGAAGGTGATCATCTGTGCGACAGATACCTGTGGCCACAAGCTGTTTGGAGAGGAACAAGCAGATGTCCTGGCCTCTGTCTAACTCAGTTTGTGGAAGCAATTTTTCCAGGGATGTTATGATGCCCCTCAGTCAGTGCTGGCACTCTATGACAGCACACTGAGCCCAGGCTGGGCTTTCCCCTTCTGCTGACTCTGAATGCTCCATGTGGCTTTCCTCTGCACTGAGCTTGAGGTGGAAGTGGAGGAGAGGCCACAGTGTGGACACCAGAGCCCTGTCCAGCAGAGCAAGGGCTGGAGACAGGAATTCCTATGTGACAGCTTAGACAAGAATTAGTCCAAAAAGGAGCCCCTGGCAGATAGTGCATTTGAGCCAAGGCAGCCCTGGGCAATGAAAGCCTCTTGGAGAATGCAGATCCCTGAGTTTTACTGAAGGTATAACCACAAGAAGAGCAATTCCCACAAGGAAGGAAGAAAAAGTTATTGAGATGTATTTTTACCTTGATCCGGACTTCCCCTGCCTTTGGGGGTGCAACTTCCACCTCCTCAACAGAGAGTTTGCCCGGGGCCCAGGCAACAGCAGCCCTGCACCTGATAACCTGGAAACAAGCAAGAGGAATTCATTGCATGGGAACGTTTGCCTTTAGCACACGGCTGGGGGAAGTCATCCTGCAATCACCTAAACCCGAGGTGCTCAAACCTGGTGATGCTCAACTGCACCTGAAACCACGTGCTGTCCAATGACCACTGGCCTGGTTTAGGGTCTGAGGAAACCCCATTTGTGGTTTGTGACACAAAGAGTGTCAGGTGTAGCCTTAGAAAGCTGCTGGGTTCTGATGGCTTTGGTGGAGTTTTCATAATATCCCCATGCGTTACTGGCCAGACTGTGCTGCCATGAGCACTGCAGACCCTACCTGATGGAAATGCCAATGGAGAGCTTTGATGTCAGCCTTGTGACACACTGGGCTGAAGGTGAGCGAGAGGGACTATGAAATTGTCCCCATCTGATGGGCACCTGGATACTTTATTTCCTTTAGCAAGTTTTGATTTGCGTGTGACATGGCACAAACCCTTCCCCGATCAACTCAAAGCAGTTTGGCATCAGCAAGATGGGGCTTGCAGCCTGGAAAGGCTATTGCCATGGACAAGGCTGAGTGCAGGAGGTGAGCGGCTGAAGAGGGCACCACTGAAGAGCTGCGTTTGCTGCCAGAGCAGGAGCTCAGGGTGGGATTTTTGAGCAGGAGGGTGCTTTTCAGGCAGCACAATTGCAAATTTTGTCTCCTGAGCAGCCGAGCAGGACAGAGGGGGAATGCACTACCGAATGCAGGTCTGGACGTGTGCAGTTGCCCGAGAGCAGTGTCTGGTGAAATTCTCAGGGGTTTGGGAGAGGAGGGAGAGTAAGGTCAGAGGAAAGAGGGCACACGGAGTGGTGTGCAGGCTGAGCCTTCTGCAGCGGATTTGGCCAAGAGCAGGGCACCTGGGAAGGAGGATGGGAAATGCCTTGTCCTTACTTTTCCCGCAGTGGCCATGAGGTCGTAGCAGAGCCGTGTCTGTGGCTGTGGCAGGCTGGAGGGAAGCTGCTGCCCGGGCGTGCTGCAGGATCCGCCAGGCGTGGAGCGGGAGCAGTCCCGGCGCGGCACCGTCTCTGGAGAGCGCTGGTTAATGTGTGTCGGGGGCTGGATGCTGCACAGGGAGTGCTGAGGGGAGGAGCTGGACAGCGGCAGGGAGATGGATGGGGGCAGAGGTCCTCCAGGGAGCCTTTTATCAGTGACTCTGCCCTTGGGTCATTGCCTGCCCTCCCTGCCTGAAAGGCTCAGGAAGCTCGGAAACGTTGGATTATTCCTTCCAGATGATTCTGGCAGGTGTGGAGGGAGGAGATCTGCGTCTCTGCTGGGGCTTCTTGGCATCCCCTTTTTTGCCAGGTTGGAGCAGTTGACCTGGTGGCAATTCACACCAGCATATTTGCAAAGAGGTTAAAAATTAAAAAAAAAAAAAAAAAAACCAAACAAAATCCAGTTAAAGGCAGTGAAGATGTGGTGTGGATGACAAAGACACGTTGCTGTCTGGGTTGAAGCTTTACTGTCTGTGGTATTGGAGCTATTTTCACCACAGCAGTAAGGGGAAGGTCTGTCAAGAAAGGATTTTTTTTTCCAAGGATACGTTTGCTTCACTCCAGTGTAACCAGGTTTGTAGGTAGGTTCACTCCACCCAGGCTTTTCAGGTTCCCCAGAGCTGTTTTCTGCTGAGGCATTGGACAAGGTGGTGTATTGCAGGGATTGGATGAGCAAGAGCTTGTTGGAGGACCAGGCTGAGATGAGCAGCCTGAGTGTGATGTTACCCCCACAGTTAGAAAGGAATCTTCCTTCTGTGTGGCTGAAAAGACACTTTTGCAAACCTAAGGCATGGGATAATTTCCTAGAAGACTGCCACTAATGACATAAACCCCCTTTTGGATCACTGAGCATTTAGAATGCTATAATGAGGAGAAGTTAGGTCTTTGGCTATTGGGAATAATTATATAGGTATATATAGGTTCCTCTTTTTTTTATCAAGGGACATTTGTTGATATTTGGATTAGCAAATGGGACTAGACATGATCAGAAAAAAAGTGTAACATTCATGAATGAGGAGGGCATTGCTCTGTAGACTCAAGCATGGCACATTCAGCTCTATGGTAGATTCATATGTCCTTCACAAAATCACAGGATGGCCTTGGTTACGTGGGACCTCAAAGATCATGTTGTACCACCCACCCTGCCATGGGCAGGAACACCTCTCTCTAGAGGAAATTGCTCATAGCCACATCTGAGTGGCCTCAGATGCTGCCAGGGATGGGGCATTGGCCACTTCTCAGCCTGTTCCAGTGCCTCAGCACTGTCACAGTAAAGAATTTCCTCTTAATATCTGATCAAACTTGCTATATTTCATGCCTCTTATCCTAGCAGGGCAAACCCACCAGATGCTGTAGAAGAAGAATACAGTTCTTCTCCAGGATTTTCATGTGCTTTCCTGTGCCTTGCAGTGCCCTCTTCAGCCCCAAGGTGGGCTGATTTAAGTGCTCAGCCAAAACCAAAAATACTCTGTAGGCTGTGCAGACAGACCCACTGTACAGAACTCCTGGGACACAGAGTAGTTGGCTTTGATTCCCATTCTGTCTTCTGCATTGCACAAGGGCTGGAAGGCAATTCCAGAGGATGAAAGCTCAGATAGCCCATAGGGTTGGCAGTGTTTGAAGTTGAAACCAACAAATTGCAAAAGTCCTGTAACAAATAAGGAATTCATTCACCTGCTTCCTAGATAGCATTCCATACAGATGGCTTATGATCTCATCTCACACCTAAGGACATAAATGTGCTCCTTGTGCTGGCACTTCATGGCTCTGAAGACATGTCTAGTGTCTGCTGTTGAGTGGATAATCTACACAATAGTTGTAAAAAGATCTTTCAAATATGTACTGTTGTTTTTACTTAAAACATCCATGTGACGCTCTAGTCCCCCAGATCTGCAAACCCACCACTGATGTGTAATGAGAATTTCTGTCTGCCCTGCTTGCAGTTGTTAAGGGCCATGGGGAGCTGGCACCTCTGCAAAACATTTGAAATGTATGTAATTATTGTAGGGAGCTGATACTGAGATCCTCTTGCTATGCAGATTTTTTGTATCTGTTTCAGACAGGAGATTGTTGTTGTTTTTGTCTTATCCAGGTAATAGAGGGAAAATAAGATCAAACTTGTATGTCAGCAGGCATGGATTTAATGATTAACTTTTCAATGGCCAATCCTGTGTATCTACATTCTAAATAATTGCTATCCTGACTTGCTGTATGTAGTCATGTATCTGATAAGCTTTAAGAGCTGATCTGTGAGGTCAGATGCCCTTACACACAGGCACAGACCTCAAGGTGTTTGTCTTCATCTTGGTAGTCAGTTTTGTGTCCCCTACTTTATGTTCTGGTTGTTTGCTGCCTGTATCAAAGAGGTGGAAAGACAGTAGAATATTTGACAGAAATCTCTGTGGAACGTATGCTGAAACGCAGTTATGAGGGCTAAGTACAAATCTTATCTTTCCTGGTGCCAGCATCAGGTTTCTGTAATTTTTAATTACAAGTCAGAGTCTGATATGAGTTCCCTTATTAATGACCCAGCATTACATTTCTGTTCAGTGTAAGAGGGCACCTGTTTCAGAGACAATTTTTGCATTCTACTGTGAAGGACAAACTAGACCATATCCTACAAGATTTGTTAGCAGTATTAATAATTCCCTATTCTAAAAGACGCCCTGGTGCTTTAATTTCCATAAGAACAGAAATATTTTGCACCTCTTACAAAATGATAGTGGTCTGAGGCAAATGAGGTAAGGAAAGTGGGAGTTAGATTCACTCTGATATATTGTACCTAGCAGAGATATAGAAAACAATTCTGACAAAGATCTATTAAAATGAGCAATTGATTGAGTTCATCCTAGTGGAGGAGAATGGCTAGGGAAGAAATGTTAAAATAGAGAACAGGACTCTTGGAACAATTGCTGATTTTGAGTCCATGCTATCATAGAATGATGGAATATCTCAACTTGGGGGGGACCCATTAGGACCACAGCCTTGCCTTTCTGTTTTCTTTCTTTTTTTTTTTCCTCAAAAAAATTTCCTTTGTGGGACTAGCTGTGATCATAATACATCCTCCACAATTTCACTCTGCAATTACATTGCCAAGGAGGAACTTTACTTTATGATTTCTGATAGCCTAGGAATAGCACCTCTAGCACCCACATTTGTGTGTGATGGGACACAAATGCACATGTCTCTTCCCCATTACAGTCTGTACATTTCTCTGAGGTTGTTTCAAGATGAAAACTAGAGCAGGAGAAAAGCCTCCATTCTAAGATCAGGATCTAAAGAGGACAAATAAGAATGAAGGAAGGAAGGAAAACTGAGGAGGGAATAGTACAGAGCACAGTGATGGGTCTATAGTAGATGCCCATGCTGACATCCACGTGATTTGTCTGCCCCTTGATTCTCACCCAGAGGCTCTCAACTGTGCCATTACAGCTGCATACATTCCAACCCTTCTATTCCATGCAGTGCCGCCTGCCTGCCTCTTCTGCCCTGCCTTTCCCTCCTGAAGAGCCTGTAACCATCCAACCATCCCAGGGCACTCCAGTCACAGGACTTGTCCCACCAGTTTCATTTATGCCAATGATATCAAGTCTCTGGCACCTGACAAAAGTTTCCAGGTCACCATTGCTTGTTCCTCAAACTGCATTCATTGGTATAGAAATATTTTCACGAGTGGTGTTTTGTAGCCAACACTTATCAAGCAGATATAGGGGTTCCCTTCCTGCTCCTCTCCTCACGCTTTGGCACACAATGCCACTGCTCATCACTGGCCAGCCTGGTATTCTCCCATTCCCCTTCCCAGACTAGTTTAAACCTCTGTCAAGCAGCCATGCTAGCTCCTGTGCTAGAACTCCTTCTCCACTCTGAGAACAGCTCATCCTGTCAGGTGGCTGTATACGAGGAGGTGAATGGATCACCCCACAGTCAAATACCCAGTATTTTTGTTTTGCTTGCACCAGCCTTGGAGCCATGCATTGACCCCAAGGATCTGCCTATTCCTACCAGTATAATTCCTTGTTACCGACAGGTCAAGGAAATCACTACCAGTGTTCCTGATCTGTCAACCAATTGTCCCAAGGCCCTGGAAGCTCTATTGATGGAGTGCACAGTATTAGATGAGTTGGTTTAAAAACCTTTATTAGTAAAAGCATTTTCCTGGGAGAGACATCCTTCCATGTCCTGTCTGGGCACAGCAGGACCAGCAGTGGCAGCAGCACAGGTGAGTTCCTCATTCTCTTCTCCTGGTGCCCCACAAGGGGAGGTGCTGGTTGAGAAGGGCCCGGGCCTGGAGAGCACCTGCTGCTCTGGTCCCTCCGCTCGGCTTCCTAGGCCGCGTCCCTCAGAAGAGCAGGACAGTGCGGATACTGAAACGTGGAAGGGAAGGGAGGCTTGGCTGCAGCTCAGGAGCAGGCAGTGTGGCAGGCAGGTGTGCCTGGGGACCGGCCACCTTCTCTGCCATCCAGCCTCTTCCTGACTGAGCTGCATGAGGCGTGCAGCAGCGGGGCAGCCTTCAAATCCCTGCTGACGGGAGCCCCTCATGGGATAAGGCCACAGGATCTGTGCTGAGCTGAACCATGAGCAGGAGGGTTGCCTGTGCTGAACATGGGCTCTTCCCTTGGGGCTGTGGCAGATCTTGCCAGCACTCAGCTGGGAGGCCCTGCTTCCTCAAAAGGCTCAGGTGCTCTTTGGGAAGCCAGTGTTGCATGCTCTGCCTGTTGGAACTTTAGGAGGAGGTGCTGAGGTTTGCTGAACCTCCTGCTGGTTCAGGGTCTCACCTTTTTCCTGCACGTAGCAACTCAAATCCCTCGTTCACTTTAGCGAATGGCAGCGTGTGCGTGATCAGCAAGTCCAAATTGAATTTCTTCTCCAAGTAGCCGGAAACTAATTTGGGGATACATTCTCTCGTCTTCCAGCCTAGAAACAGGAGAGAGCAGCTGCATGAATATTGGGGGAAAGGCTCTTTTGGCACGGTAGTGTTACTGTCAGGGTCAGGACTAGTGACCAGTGCTGGTGCCACACCCTTGTGAGATGTTTTCTGCTCTTTGGGATGAGTGGGTTACTGTGTGACACAGGTGGAGGACTATTTGCATGTCTAATGCTAATGTTCAATACAGGCAGTGGCATGCTCCTCTTTAGTTGTCTTTTGCTTGAAAACCCTCTTTTCCTATGGATTGTCAACTGCCAAGAAACAAAAAGCTGAATTGTTTAGAGTGCCTCCTTAAGTACAATACCTCCGAGCGCAGATCCCTTCCATGTACGCCCAATCAGCAGAAGTGTGGGATCGATGGAAATCTCTGAACCAGAATCCAGTACACCAACCATCACACAGACACCAGTGCTCATATTGCAGGAAGCCAAGGCAGCAATCTGATGGGACAGGCAGGAGAATGAGAGAGAGCCCTTATGGGTCAGTCAGGGGAGTGCTCTTTTTGTGCAATCTCCTGCTCCTCCCTGGGAATCTGAAAACATGCCATGTCCCCTTGTGGAGCACACCTGGAGAGCATGGGGCTTTTTTTAAGATCATGCTGTTTTCTCTCACAAACATATGCCCAGCAGTGCAGGCAGCCTGTGAGGATCTTCCCATGGGGGTCAATTTTGCCCTGAGAGGAGCCTGTGATGATCTGGGAGGGAGGACAGATGCTCAAGTGCCACCTACCATGGTGTCCTTGTGCCCGATGGCCTCAAAGGAGTAGTCCACGCCCTGCCCGGTCATCTCAGTGAGCACCTCCTGGATGGGCTTCTGGAAGTCTCGAGGGTTGATGCAGTCGGTGGCTCCCAGCTCCTTGGCCTTGGCAAACTTGTCCTTGTTGATGTCCACGGCAATGATGCGGGAAGCTCCAGCTGCCTTGCAGCCCATGACTATAGAGAGACCAACTCCTCCAAGGCCAAAAACAGCACAGGTGGAGCCTGGTTTTACCTACACAGAGGGGAGCCTGTGAGTCTCCAGCAGCAAGAGCAGGAAGAGGAGAAGGTTTCTTTTGCACAGGATTGATGAGCATGTGAGGTTGACCCTGGAGTGCTAAACAGGCCTGAACACCAACCTTGGCTGTGTTGATGGCAGCCCCATAGCCTGTGGAAAACCCACAGCCAAACAAGCAGACTTTGTCTAGAGGTGCTGCAGCATCTATCTTGGCAACAGTGTACTCTGGGACCACGGTGTATTCTGCAAAGGTGCTGACCCACAGGAAGTGATGGATCTGCTTCCCTTTGCATGAGAAGCGGCTGGTCTTGTCCGGCAGCAGGTTTTGTGGTTCAGAGAAACTGTGGAGGAGATGCAAGTATTTGTATTTGATTGAGTGAAGCACTGATTTGTCATAAAGTCCATCCCATGTAGGTGTAGGGGAAGGCAAAGTAAACTTACTGGGACTTCTGGCAATAATTGGATTCAGGATTCCGGCAGAAGCTGCATTCCCCACACTGAGGGATGCAAAGTGGTATCACTTTGTCTCCTGCAACAAAATGGATCTCTGTAAGGTGCCTTTAGCTCCACAGTCCCTGAGGGCATTGCCTTTTGAATCACCTCTTCTGAGCTTTATGATGGTAGAAACCTACAATGAACCCTCTTGTTTCCCTGTGAGGATGAATGCTCCACTCCTCATTTGTCTACATGGGGAACAGACTGTAAAATTGGACATGAGTGTCCAGTGCATTGATTCTGCACTTTGTTTTTTAACCAGTGACTCAGGAGAAGGGAGAAATTTCTGAGCTCTTGGCAGAGCTGTGAGGACTGAATCCTGGACATGTGTTTGAGTGTTTGTTGGTTACCTGGTTTCACAGCAGTCACTCCTTCTCCAATGCTTTCCACAATCCCAGCTCCTTCATGGCCAGGAATAAATGGGAATTCCATATTAGGCAAGGAACCTTTCAAACCGTGTTCATCTGTGTGACAGATGCCAGTGGCCACAATCTGTTCGGAGAGGAAAGAGTAAATGGTGATTTCTAGAAATATTCCAGACATTGTTTGTTTCAGTTTGTGGAAGGATGTTCCACAGAACTTCTCTGGGCAGTTAAGGTGATGGGTGGACACTGATCACTGGATTATATCCAAGCTACAGCCACAAGAAGAACAGCTCCCTTCAGGGAGAAAAAATTATTGAAATGTATTTTTACCTTGATCCGGACTTCCCCTGCCTTTGGGGGTGCAACTTCCACCTCCTCAACAGAGAGTTTGCCCGGGGCCCAGGCAACAGCAGCCCTGCACCTGATAACCTGGAAACAACCAAGAGGAATTCATTGCAGGGAAAGGTTCTGTTACAGGGCTTGCAAGGGTTTTTCAGGGTGAAGAGAGAGACGAGAATGTTGACCTCATGTTCAGAAGGCTTGATTTATTATTTTATTATATATATTACATTATAACTATACTAAAAAGAAATAAAGTTCTCAGAATGCTAGGTAAGCTAAGAATAGAAAAGGAATCAATAAACAAAGGTCTGTGTCTCAGCACAGAGTGAGACCCAGCTCTGCCTTGAGTGGTCAGTAAATCCAAACATTCACCCAAGACCAATCACGGACGCACCTATTGCATTCCACAGCAGCAGATAACCATTGTTTACATTTTGTTGCTGAGGCCACAGCTTCTCAGAAGGGAGAAAAATCCTAAAGAAAGGATTTTTCACAAAAGATGTCTGTGACAAGGTTCACCTTTGACAACAGCCCAGGACAGTTGTCCTACAATCACCAAAGCCAAGGCTGCACAACACATGTCTGTGCACACTGCAACACTTCCAGAGCTACACAACTGCCCTGTGCTGTTTTCTGAGGGTTGCTGGTTGGGTGGGATTTGGTGGGGGAGCAGAGACATTGGAGTGCTCAGCTGTATGCAATGCTAAACAACGTTCAGTAAACACTGGCATTGTGTGAAATACAAAATGAAGTGACTGGTTTGTCTGGTGTATGGGCAGATGTGACAGCAACATGAGCGCTTCTGCAGGTTAAGGCAAGCAAGACTGAACTGTTCATTTCAGTGAGCTGATGGTATCTAAAAAGAGGTTACAAAACAGTCCCAGCCTGGGACTGGCTGGCAACTGGATCATTTCTCTCCTTGCCAAAAGGATGATTTATGCGTGACATGGCACAAACCCTTCCCCGATCAACTCAAAGCAGTTTGGCATCAGCAAGATGGGGCTTGCAGACTGGAAAGGTTATTGCCATGGACAAGGCTGAGTGCAGGAGGTGAGCGGCTGAAGAGGGCACCACTGAAGAGCTGCGTTTGCTGCCAGAGCAGGAGCTCAGGGTGGGATTTTTGAGCAGGAGGGTGCTTTTCAGGCAGCACAATTGCAAATTTTGTCTCCTGAGCAGCCGAGCAGGACAGAGGGGGAATGCACTACCGAATGCAGGTCTGGACGTGTGCAGTTGCCCGAGAGCAGTGTCTGGTGAAATTCTCAGGGGTTTGGGAGAGGGGGGAGAGTAAGGTCAGAGGAAAGAGGGCACACGGAGTGGTGTGCAGGCTGAGCCTTCTGCAGCGGATTTGGCCAAGAGCAGGGCACCTGGGAAGGAGGATGGGAAATGCCTTGTCCTTACTTTTCCCGCAGTGGCCATGAGGTCGTAGCAGAGCCGTGGCTGTGGCTGTGGCAGGCTGGAGGGAAGCTGCTGCCCGGGCGTGCTGCAGGATCCGCCAGGCGTGGAGCGGGAGCAGTCCCGGCGCGGCACCGTCTCTGGAGAGCGCTGGTTAATGTGTGTCGGGGGCTGGATGCTGCACAGGGAGTGCTGAGGGGAGGAGCTGGACAGCGGCAGGGAGATGGATGGGGGCAGAAATCCTCCAGGGAGCCTTTTATCAGTGACTCTGCCCTTGGATCATTGCCTGCCCTCCCTGCCTGAAAGGCTCAGGAAGCTCGGAAACGTTGGATTATTCCTTCCAGATGATTCTGGCAGGTGTGGAGGGAGGAGATCTGCGTCTCTGCTGGGGCTTCTTGGCATCCCCTTTTTTGCCAGGTTGGAGCAGTTGACCTGGTGGCCATTTACACCAGCATATTTGCAAAGAGGTTAAAAATTAAAAAATAAACAAAATCCAGTTAAAGGCAGTGAAGATGTGGTGTGGATGACAAAGACACATTGCTGTCTGGGTTGAAGCTTTACTGTCTGTGGTATTGGAGCTATTTTCACCACAGCAGTAAGGGGAACGTCTGTCAAGAAAGGAATTTGTTTTCCAAGGACACATTTGCTTCACTCCAGTGTAGCCAGGTTTGTTGGTTCACATCCCCTGGGCTCTTTAGGTTCCCCCAGAGTTGTTTTCTTCTGAGGCATTGGAAAAGGTGATGTGTAGGAGAAACAGGATGAGCAAGAGCTTATTGGAGGACTGGGCTAAGATGAGCACTGTGTGTGTTTGGGAACTGTTTCTGTGTTTGGGAAGAGGTCAGCCCCACGTTTACACGTTCAGTGGAGTGCCCGCAGAGGTTTGTGTTGGTGCTGGCTACTGAATGTCCCAGCCCTCTCTCATGGGCTGGGGAGGAGGTTCATAGCGGCTGCAGGGCTCAGAGTTGGCTGGCCAAGCCCCCAGCTCTCAAGAACCCTGAACATATCTCCAGCTCCAGGGATGCAGCCCAGCTGCTCTGTCCTGCCCCAGCAGCTGTCTGAGCTCTCACACAGAGCATGCCAGCCCTGTGGTGGGACAGTGGTCCCAGCCACATGGGTGTGCTGCTCGGCATTCAGTTCTCCAGCCCTGCTGGTCAACTCGACCTCTAGGTGAAGACACGCTCCTGTCTTGGAGGTGAGCAGCTGGCTCTAGAGCAGACATGCACTTGTGGATCACTTTTATCTGTGTTTTAGGTAAACAGGGATGTTTAACAGTTTTTCCCAAGAAATTTCTACTTTTTCATACATTTGTTTGCAAACCTCTGGTAGCCTCAATCAGACCATAAACAATGATGATGTATAATTTCCCAGGAATAAGGAGTTTTAGAATGAAGTTTTAAAGATTTTCAGTATTCAGCCTGGTCAACCTGTTTCATTTAAAAAGAAATAAATCTATCATGACTTCTAGTATGTTTTGTGTATCTTGTTAGAGAAAAATAAATTCACTTGTCCAGAGCAATTTTTTCACTTGTCCAAACATTTGCTAACCCCCGAACAAACATGGGCTTCTTGTCTCCCAGGTATCTGTGTAGCACAATTGTTCTTATTACTGGGATCTGTGCTCTCCATCTGATAACCTGGAAGCATTGGAGGGAATTATGTTGTGTGGGAATGATCATTTGGCTTTGATGCGCTGTCAAGGAGCATGATCTTAAAAGCATGTGAAAGTAGAGCTGCACACTGGAGCATGTGCCATTTCCTGGGGGAGTGTCTGAGTGGGTGGGGTGTGGTGGGAGAGCAGAAACATGGGAGTGCTCAGCTGTAAGCAAAGCCAAGTGATGTTCAGTTAAACTCTTCCGTAGTTCAAGGTCTGAGGAAACACCCTTTGTGCTTTGTCTGGTAGTTAGATTGCTTCTTGGGAAATTCCTGGATTTTTCATGTGTTTGGTGGATTTTTCCTGGTGTCATCATGTGCTAGTGGACAGCTGGTGCTCTGATGGGGCATGTGGTCTCTACTCGCTGCCAGGAAAGCTCCTAAAGGGAGGCTTACACAGGGCTGTGCAAGAGCTGTCCAGAGCTGTCCTGGGCTCCCCAGGAGTACCTCAGAGCCAGAGAGTCATCAGGAAGGGCTGGCAGAAACCTTCTGTCCAAGCTATACAATCACACAAACAAATTCATCTTCAGCTGAGTGTTGATGAGGGTCTGCAGGGCAAAATAAGCTAGGAAAGTAGGAACTTTTTGTTGTTTCTCAGTCAGAATACACTTCATTCCTCCATGTGAAGACAGATCTAGATGGCTGCCTTATAAAATATCCCTAATAAAAATTATATAATGGGTTTATTGTTTTGGACTCCAGCAGCTATTGTACGAAAGATACTAACAGCTGGAATTTACTACGCTTGGCAGACGACAACCACAAAAATGGGCTTTGCATCATCCTGAAGAGGACAGAAGTGAGGTTTGTTGTACTTCAGCTCTTTTACACTGACGACTGAAGTTCAGCTCTCAATTGTTGTGTAAATTGAGTTTATAGAAATGTTTAAGGTTAAACTGTAATCTCTTGATTCTCAAATCATTAAACTGTGATCTCGTACTCAAATCATGAGACTAGCTGTGCCACTCAAAGGCCGTTTCTGCTGACAGGTAAGTCATCCGTAGCACAGTCCTCTTGCTTCACATGGCACCTCTTCTACCCAGGTGCCATGTGTGTGAGTGCCTGCAAGCTCTGATTAGTCCATGCTAAAGATATGTCAATGTTGACCATATTTGCCAAGATAGAAATAGCCTTGTTTCTGTTTCCACATTGCAAATTCAGAAAACTGTAAGATGCTCTATGTTTGGATTGTTGCAAACTGTTACCACTCACCTGTCTCTTCCCATTTATTCTGTATTCATACTTAAGAAATTAAGGAACCTCCCCTTTGTATAATGGAAACAAAAAACTTGATGCACGTTCGTGTTTCTTCACTCTGTTTCCCAAACTTCAGAGGCATTTGTATAAATTGGCCAAAGGTGTTAAACCACACTGATCAACAACTAAAACAGCCTCAAGACAGAGGCATAAAGGTAAAAAAATGCCAAACCACCAAATACAAACCATAACACAGAACAATAATATGCCAGTTTTACATAAAATATCTGGGAGTGGTAATCTGGTAAAATACTGAGTGGTGAGACATTCTACAGTACCTAAGTCTATGGAGATTCTCAGTTCAGTTGAAGAAAGAACAGAGATAATTTCTCCCAGGCCAAGCCTGGGAATCTTATAGGAAAGAATTAAAACAACTATTATCTCTCTTTCTGTAACTATTATTAATAGTTATGGTTCTTCACAGTGTGCTATTCATAGTCACCAGTAGTGTGAGATGTTTCTACTTTGAGACCAATCAAGTATCACTTTATTGAGTCACATTATAAGAGATCCATTACTTTCATTAAAGTTAGCCTTCTGATCCACCTGAAGACTGGAGTCTTTCTTTCCATCCCTGACTTGACAGCGTCATAAGTCTATGATTTACTTAAATTATTGATTCAAACACATGGTCACCATAAATTTTAATTTCTGCTATATCATTCCTTGCTTATTAGGCACTGGAATGATACAGTCCTTCAGGATGGATACACAGTTCTAATCTAGAGTTTCACTATGCTGAACTGCACCTACAAATTTCTTAAGCTTGCAGTGTTATGGAAGCCTAAACAAAGAGCATATTTCCTTTTTATTTTACTAAAAGATTGCATATTATAAGTAATTTGTAAAAATCCAAATTTTTAGAACATCTGTGACAGGAGCAAGTCCTGTAATTCATAACTGGATATTAAAATTGCAGCACAATATAAAGAATATAAAACAGGAATGAGGAGAGGGAGGTAGTAGGAAAAAGATGGTTTCATTTATAAATTCTGTTCTTGAAATGTGGGGTTTGAGCTTGATTCTTTTATTCAAGGGCAGTGGTAGATCCTTCAGGAAAGCCTTGGTCTGCATTTCATGTAAGTTGAATTGGAGGACGGTGAAGTTCATACTGGTGCTGAGCCATCCGCTGCTTAATGTCTGGGAATCCTAAAATGTCAGGACACTGCGGATGCTGCAGTATAAAAAGACAAGTTAGTGACTAGAAGATCCCCTGGGCTGGCATCAACAGAACACTGCTGTTTTCTCTTGTAATTTGTGCTATTGCTGTCAAACAGGTACTCCCTCCCTGCCTGCCCCCACCCCAGCCTGCAGCAAAATGACAGAACAGATGTGCAAACTTTGCTGCAGATGTGGAGAACAAAATTCACAGAAGACTGCAAAGCCCTCACTGATGAAGCCCAGGGCTCCTGGTAATTTATTACCAGCTACAGCCAGAGAAGTTCCTCAGAGAGGGGCTTGGACACATCTTTCCAATTACAGAGTAACTGGTACAGCTTACTCTGCTCTGAAATGCTGAAGTATTATACTCTGTAAAATGATCCGCTGCGATGTGCCTCCATCTTCACGATGACTATCAGTATCTTAGCAAAGCTGCTGGCATCTCTGTCCTCACCACTTTTCCATTTGTTATACTAAAGACTAAAACTAACATTTATAGCCTATGTAAAATAAGGACAGTCAAAAAATGAAGTGTGTGCTGCATCGTTAGAACCTGAGAACAAACCTCAGGGGCTGAAATTCTGCTGTTACTTGCTTTTATATTCAGAGCGAGGAACATCTAAAATAACTGCTAGCAAATGACAATGAAAAGAAAACATGAATGTAACTCTTCAGATTCTGTAAGTTATAAACATCTAGACCTTTCAGAGGGTAGTCTCCACACATACTAAGATATACAAATCTATTTCCTACTTCTTCTAAGGACAATTTTCAATTCCCGTGGTGAGTCTTGTTAAATGTCTCTGTCAAAAAATATTTCCAATTTCTTTACCCTGAGAAAACAGTCTGAGCTGAAATTTCATGTTATTTGAGGAATGCACAAGAGCTAAATTCCGAGTTTGCAATGTATATATATACCAAGTACTTTAACTTTTTAAAAGCTCTGATGCTCAAGGTAAAGTACCCAGTGATTTTAGACCAGTTGGACTGGGATTGTGTTCCCTAACTCACAAGAGAAATTGGCTATTTCTGTGTTCCTGCTCCTCATCCCGAAATGTTTCTTGGTATATGATGTAGCTAACCCTTGGCATTCAACAGCTTGGCACGCCTATGCTCCCTTGGTTGTGTGCTTTTTTCCAGTGAGTACTGGGACTTCCTCAATTGTGCAGTCTTTTCTCCCTCTGCCACCCAGTGTCTCTGCTCAAACCACAATCTGAAAGTTCCTCTGCAAGGGCCCGCTGCATTTCAGAAGCTGAAGGTTTACTGACTTTATGACTCCAGCTGCAGCCCATGGGAACACACTGGGAGGGATTAAAGGGCATGCTGGGCTGCCTTCCCCATTCTCTGCCATGAAGTCAGACTTTGTCTTACCATAGATCTCCTTTAGGTTATTTATACAGAACCTTTACAGTGAAATTATGCTTACCTCTTCCCTGTCCTTAGAAGATCAAATCCTTCATTGATCTTTGTGAAAGGTAGTGTGTGGGTTATTAGTGGATCCAGAACAAACTTTTTCTTCATGTAGTCAGCAACCAGTTTGGGAACTGCATCTTTACTCTTCCAGCCTGAAAAAATCCCCACAGAAAATGCACGATGAAATTAAATGCTTCTGAAAATTCATAAAACCCAGGGCAGCTTAAATTTTTAGATAAACTTTCTATGGCAGAGTAATGGGATGAAATGTGGCTGCATGGCTTTACCTTTGTAACACAGGGTGCCAGCAGAAAACATGGGACAAAGTGCAGCTATTCCACATATGGCAAACCCAGCAGACCAGTATAATTGTCAGTCTTTACAGAATCCAAACTTTCCCCCACATCAAGCACTTCCAACTTAATCACGTCACACAAAAGCCAGAGTGCTGACATCCGTGTTGGTAAGTTGAAACTTGATTGTCTGCTCAAAAGTGGGGAGCGGGTGGTGGATGTGTCTCTCTTTTATTATAAACACCACCAGATAAAGTGTCATAAATAGTAGACTGCCCTTCCAGAGGAACCTGATTTGTCTCTGCTATTTTATTCAGCTGTCTTTTTGAATACATAAGAGGAACAGGTCATGAGTGAGAAAACCTGTTGTTGGAAACAAGTTTTCTGTGGCCTTTGAGTTCAGTGAGCTAGGACTTCCTGAGTGTGGGACTGCTGAGAGAGCTCCAAAAAGAGAAAGAATGGGAAGGGATTCTTGGCAGCTGGCCAAGGGCTAAGCTGGGGGTCTGACCCCTGTGGAAATCAGCTGAGTATAAGCCCTGATGTCCTTTACAGTTCTGACACTCCATCTATCCTGCTATCTCTCCGTCTTTTTCTATTCCACTACTGCACTTGCTCTTTTCCTCTCCTCCCTCTGTCCTCTCTCCCTCTTTATGATTTTCTCTTTTTTTTTCTTTTTGCTTTATTTTCTATCCTTTATCTCCTCTTTTCTCTCTCCTTCTCATTTTTCTTCCTTTTTATTTTTATCTATCCTACTCCCTCCCTTCCCCCTCATTTTCCTTTTCTCTTTTGCTTCTCTCCCTTTTCTCTCATCTTCCTTCCTCCCTTCTTCCCTTCCCTTCTTTTTTCCTTTCCTTTCCTTTCCTTTCCTTTCCTTTCCTTTCCTTTCCTTTCCTTTCCTTTCCTTTCCTTTCCTTTCCTTTCCTTTCCTTTCCTTTCCTTTCCTTTCCTTTCCTTTCCTTTCCTTTCCTTTCCTTTCCTTTCCTTTCCTTTCCTTTCCTTTCCTTTCCTTCTCTTCTGCTCTATTTTCTGTTTTCTTATATCTCTCTTTGTCTCTTCTTCTCTTCCCTTTCTTCCCCCTCCCTCCCTCCCTCCCTCCCTCCCTCCCCTTCTGGTTTTTAGCTTCCTTCACTTGACATTATAGTTCCCGTAATTAATTCCATTTCAACTTCTTTATCAGCAAAACAACCGTCAATACTGCTTCCAATAACAGCCTGAGCAATTAATTTCATGTATCCTGTTTCAGTCAAGATGATTTACAAGTTTCTCAAGCCAGGTAAATCACATCTTTCCAAGTCCTTACCTCCAAAGACAGAGCCTTTCCAGCTGCGACCAGAGAAGAGGAGCATGGGATCAAAGGTGATCTTTTGTGCTGCAGGGGGCACTCCCACAATCACACTGACTCCGTAGTTATACTGACAACAGGCCAAGGCTGCAGCCTGCATTAGAGACAGAGGGACACCCAGGGTCAGGCAAGATTTGTCCTTGGGCACAGAAGTTTGAATTCCATCTCCTCCTCTCATGGCTCTGCTTGCAATTTTTTTGTAGCTGAAACCACATAAAAAATTGTCCATTTTATCTCCTCACACCATTGTATCTGCTCTCACTGGTGTTAAGTATATCCTAGCTTTGCTCTTCTTGCCCATTTTGTCTAAATTATTAGTGATAAGTCACTTTTGGAGAGCATGAGAAATATTGAGAAATATGTGACATGTAGCCACCCTGGTGTGGCCAGGGCACTACAGTGAAGTTCCCTTTCCTAAATTTCTGAGTATGCTTCTGTCCCTTCATCTCACTGGCCCACAGCTGGACTTCACAGGTTTGAAGTGAGCTTGGTACTTGGCCAGTGGTTCCCAGCTCCTCTTCATCCTCAGTGCTTGGTGGCTTGGTGAAGGGAGTGCTGAGGAGTGTCACCCCCTCCTTTGGTGGCATACCATGGTATCCGTACGGCCGATGACCTCGAAGGAGTAGTCCACACCCCCGCCGGTCATTTCCGTCAACACTTCATGGATGGGCTTATTGAAATCTTTGGGGTTGATGCAGTCAGTGGCTCCCAGCTCCTTGGCCTTGGCAAACTTGTCACTGTTGATGTCCACGGCAATGATGCGGGAAGCCCCGGCCACCTTGCAGCCCATGATAACGGAGAGGCCAACTCCTCCGAGGCCAAAAACAGCACAGGTGGAGCCTGGTTCCACCTGTAATAACAACCATGTAAACATGGCATAATGTTACAGGCTAGGGAAACTACCATGCACTTCCTCATTGTCAGCAGGATTTCACTTAAGCCACTTCTTGCAATTTAGAGAAATTCCTGCTGAGAAGGAATTTGCACATGCATACCTGCTAGTGCAGTAGCCAGCTGTACTGTTATAATGCTACGTGTGACTAAGAGGAATTCTCCCTAAAATACATTTCTGAGACCAGGTTTTCATTATATGTCTCAGCTTTGGGTTTAGACACACCTTTTTTTTATGACGCTTTATATTCCAGTGGTGTTAAGATCTGTAGTGTCACTCAACTCCTGACAGTGCCAGCTCTAAAACTCACATTCATATATTGCTACAATTGTGAGTGTTGCCTATATGTGTTGCTTCTATCTATTCCTATACTTTAGTTACAATAAAAAAAATTAACTCTGTTATAACATTTTTCTAGGGGTGATAAAGCTATAAGGGAAAACACTATAGATGGTAATAAATAATTTTACTGGATTTTGAATTGAAGACTTCTGAGTATACCCTAGAGACAGAATCTGAAGTAGGCAAAGAACTGGTATCTTCTTTCCGCAGAGTCTGTACCTTCTCGCTGCCATGCTGACAACCCACTTGCAGGCTACACAATCTTGAATAGACACCACAAAAAATATCAGAAACACCCAGCACAATATTTACCTTGGCAGTCTGCAGAGCAGCCCCGTAACCAGTTGAAAATCCACAGCCAATTAGACAAACTTTTTCCAGAGGAGCAGCGGAATCAATTTTGGCCACAGCAGATTCATGCAGTACTGTGTATTCAGTGAAGGTACTTGTACCAAGAAAATGGTGAATTGCTTTTCCTTTACAGGTGAATCTCGTGGTGCCATCAGCCATTAATCCACCACTTGTACCAAGACTGTTTGAAAGATGACCAGAAATAATGGCAAGTGAAACTTGTTGATAGTAATCCATTTTGGGTAAAGTCAAATTAAATTAGGGTTGTAAATAATCCAGAAAAACTCACTCAGTTTTACTGCACAGATTACTCTTGGTGTTTAAGCAGTTCTGGCACTCCCCACACTGTGGAACAAAGAGTGGAATAACCTTGTCTCCTAGAAATAAAACAGTAATGACAGAGGATTAAAAAGGCAAATAAGAAGCATGCAGGTAAAAACATGAAGTAAGTGTATTTAATCTCCAGGCAAATATACACTAGGAACACAGCCATGGTTTTATTTCCTTCTGCTACATTTTTAAGATGAACCATCTCTCTGTCTTTTATATAAAAGACATAATTAGGTCAAAGTTATTACAACTAATTTTGATACGCAAAATTTCTGGTGTCTTTCCACAGAACTGAGTGTGACCTATGTCATAAAACCATGTTATTTTCTCTTAATAATTTAACCCTTGTTAGAATTTTTTCCGTCCAATAAAAGTGTAGAGGAATCCCATCTCATCTTGCAGCACTTGGCTGAAAATTGTCGTCTTTCACTGACTATCTATGCACTGTGGTTCAAAGGGAACAGGGAGAGGAGCAGCTGGTCCAGATGAGTGTGCTCAGAGCAATCAGCCCTCAGGGAAAAGTGCTGCCTCACCTGCACTGGTGCTGCCCACATGCAAAGCCTGCAGGCAGGGTGGGCAACCCAGCTGTGCCCTGGTGCTTTTAAAGTGAGGTAAGACCTCAGTTCTGGTCAACTTAAGTCAATGGATTCTTTAGCTGTTAAGAGAATTAAAAGGTGTTTGACTTGTTTGTCATTTAGTGCTTTGCTTTGCCTTATCCTTGAGAAAGGTGAGCCACATAAACTGTTCAGAGAACCTGCAGCTAATGCCTGATTTCACATGAACAACAGCAAAGACTCTACGTTCTTAGTCCCACAACAGGAAAAGCATGATGTAGGTGGAAAGCAAGCTGCAGATGTTTTTTGCCAAAACCAAAAGAAATTGAGTAGAAAATCTGAAAGTATATTGGGGACACAGAAAGGCATAAACAGCAGGTTTATATCCTTTGAGGTATCCTTGAAAAAATTGAAATTGGAATATTTTCCTGCGCAGTAAAAATACTCACAAAAGAAATAATCTTTGACTTGAGGGTCTGGAAACTTAGCACAGGATTTGTTTTCAGTGCTGTTTCATACCTGGCTTGACTGCAGTCACTCCCTGCCCAACACTCTCCACAACACCAGCTGCTTCATGCCCAAGAATTATTGGAAAAGGCATAACCAGTGCACCAGTTATCACATGGTCATCAGAGCGGCAGATCCCAGTGGCCATGATCTGATTCACAGGAAAGACAAGAATATTTCTGCTTTTAACTGTGTCATGTCATATATGGAAGTGAAATGATATTCTAATTTGGAGAAGCCACTTGCTTCTCCCCAAAATCCAACATGCACACAATAAATCTACAGGTAAAACAAATTTAGCTGTCTAAGATTTTCATGGTGTTTATTAGTCTTTAATCTACACGGCAATGCCCCTTTGTGAATCTTTGCTATGCAGTACTGAGCTGTATGGGGAGTCCAATGGTTTTTCTGTAGAACCAATGTTCTAGCAATACAATTATATAGGGAGAACAGAGTAAATTAAATTATTCCTGATATTTATATATAAATACTTAAAAAGAAAAGTGTGAAATATTTAAAGAGTGTGAAATATTATATAAATATTATAAAATTATGTAAATACAAATTACCCATCACATATTATTGATAAACATATAAATATTGTGTATATTTTGTATTTATTACATTTAGATTATATGATAATGTATAATAGATATTTTATATAAATAATGTATTATAGAATGATTTTATATTATAGATAATTGCACAATAATTATGTTACTGTGCTGTGTATATATTTAAAATATTTGTATATATTACATTAAAAAATGTAGGCTACATAGTGTTTTATATGACATTTTGCCTTTTCTTCCAGCTAGAACAGCATTATTTCTTTTGAAATATTCAGGTATGTGTTTACAACTTTTATTCTGACAAATGGATTTGTCAACCCCATGACAGGGTTTTACTCACGTATGTAACACTTGAAACTGCTCAAAAATTAAGGCAGCTGCTACATTCCACTGAGGCCAATATCCAGGTAAAAAAGGAAGCTCCCAGGCCTAATGAGCTACTTCCTAGCACAGATTCAAACAAAGTAAAATAAATTTTCTTGCTCCACACTACAGAAAATTCTGATTTTTGCCTTGTACTGTAATTTTTTCAGCCTATTAGAAAAACAGATGTCAGTAAACAAAAAATACAACCCTGAAAAAATTATTTTTTTTAAAAGAACCTCATTATCAAATTAAGGACTTTAAATGTGTTTCATAGAAGCTGACTGATTAATAACTACTTTCTAGTAGAATGTTTTCTGACTGGGTTTTAAAAATTTATAGAACTAATTCCGATTAAAAGCAAGATAGAATGCAAGTCATAGGAGGTGTTTTAAATTTTATTTTCAATACCTTTACACGCACTTCATGTTCTTTTGGTGGGGCAACTTCCACATCCTCAATACTGAATGGTTTGTTGGCTTCCCACAGCACTGCTGCCTTGCATTTAATAACCTTCAAACAGAGCAAAGAAAATGGGAATGGCATTTGCATTTTCAAGTCACCACACAGATTCTTCCCTTTTGCATGTGAAACTCCTGCTCATATTTGTGTAGATGAGAGGGAAACTACAGGGAAGAAAACCAAACCAAGCAACAAAAAAGTCAACACCAAAGGTCAGTGTAAGCCTGCTTTTCCCCTCACCAAAATCATGTCTGACTTTGCTCATCATTCTGTCACTTCTGTCAAGTTTTCAGCCGCATCATGTGTAATAGTCTCCTAGGTAATGGGATACCCTACCCATTCTCATTGCTCCTTTGCGAACTTCCTTGGTCAATTTCTTTTCCTGTGTTGGATTACTTGTCTGCATTTCTATCTTCCTGAAGATGGCACACTAAATGATGTCACTTATCAGGCTGTGATGAAGTCTGTATTGCCTAGAACTGTCTGTGTTGGGAACTGACAAAATTGCTAAAAATGGAATTCAGAGCCTAGTACAGCTTTATAAAACTTCTAGTAGAGCTCAAGTTCAGGCATGAGGTGATGGCTGAAAGGACACCTGTGCAAACTGATGTAGCACTACACAGAGGTAATTTTGAACAGTCTCTTTAATTGCAGTATTATGCACGCTAAGGTACCCCCCTTCTCAGAAGGGATACTTGACTCAGGTGGATTTACTACCCAACTATCCAGACAGTTTTTTTTCCATCTCTTAGACTGAAGTTTGTCCATTAACTCTTCAGGCTTTGTCCAGGTAATGACAGGCTTTAGGGCGCCTCTGACCATCTGCCACTGAGAGAAAAATCCCCTCAGAACAGAGAAGAGCACTGTCCACACCTCATCCCAGGCTCTCAAACAGGTTTCCTCCCTGCAAGCTCAGTCCTAGTGTATTCAAAAGCAGTGGGACCTCTCTGTCCCCATAATTGCTGTTCCTCCTTGGAGGTGTTTGAAGATCTCATTCTAGGTCTTTAAACAACCCCAGTCCCTGAAATATTATTTTCCTGGGTGACACACTATAAAGTCCTCAGTCCTTCTGTTAAGTCTACTGACTGCAAGTGTCCAGGTGACATGATCTTGAAAAGGAAACAGAGGGGAATCAAATCTAGGATGCAAGAAGTTTAGCACATGCATATTTATCACGCGTGACCAGGACAACTTAACACCAGCGTGCTGCAAAAGTCACAGGGGAAAACAACAAACAAACAAATGTTTAGTATCAAAACTTTTGAAGTAGAAGTAGAAATAATGTCTGATTACCCACAAACTGAAAACTGGTAACAAAGAAAATAATTACTAGGAAATTCTAAACAAATAAAATAGCAGACTTCAGCAGCTAGACACAGAAGTGGGGTGGGCACAATGCTTTGAAAAAAAATGCATCAAGAGATATTTGCACTAAATTTAAATTTAATGTTTAGATGCAAGTGTGATTAGTGAAAAATTCACAAGTGTGGTCAAAGATCACATTTCAAATGGCACCAGCTTACCTAAAAAGGCAATATATATATTTGTATTGTATCCCACATAACACAGTGATGATCCCATGACTTGCACATGCAAAGCACATGTAGTGTTTCTAAGAACAAAGGTCAACAAGTGTGGATTGCCGAGAACAAACAAATCTCTCCTATAATGAGACATTATTAATTATGTATTTTTCTGACTGCTTAGTCCCTGTGAGCTTTTATGGATTGCAATAGGGTCCCACAGATGCAGCAACAGCACAATATCACCCACCTCATCTGCTAAGACAAGCACTGCCTTAACAGTTGTTTCTCTGCTCCTGTGTTCTACCAGCTGTGTGAGTTACTGCAGGGGGAGGGCAGGTGTAGAAACACACCCTTCTGCAGGACACACATTATGCTGTTTGGTTACATAAATTGCAACTGTAACTCCCGTGTTATTCTCAGATAAACATGGTGAAATCAAAGCAGTTAAGCTACATCACAACCCTTCATTTACTGATCTCCATCCTATGCTGAGTAGGGGACTGAACTTGGTGAATTTACCTACAGTAAGCTACAATTAATTTTGTATTTGCAGTAACTCAGAGTTAAAGAGCATTTTTTCCTCTCTCTTTTGGTTTTAGAATAGTGAAGATAGCTGGCAGTAACAGCAAATGATCTTAGTGCTATCTTAAGACACATTCTAGGAAGTTGCCTGCTTTCAGTTGTTTCCCATTTCTAGTTGCATGTCCCTTAATCCCTCTTGCAGATCCCTGGGTGCCTGTTAGCATCTGGCCAGCATTGCAAGAAGGAACATGTATTCGTATCAACCTCCATCTCTCTTGTAATCCAATTTCTAGCAAAGATATAACTTGAGTCACAGTTCAGTATTGCAGTATTGCATTGCATGCGAAATTTACTTCTGGTGTTCATTAACTAAAGTTTGAGACTTGTTATATGCATATTCAAATTTAATAACTGTCCTAATGGCAGCACAATTCACCCTGAAATTTCACACAATATTAGCTATATCTTCTTTTTAGAAAACAAGCTGATAGAATTATAAATTAAACTAAAAATAGTTTAAAAAATAGTTTAAACTGTAGGATCTCAGAGTGGAAATAAATACATTGATCTAAACATTTAGTACATTCTATCATATTTTAAACTATCCAGAGATTAAAAAGTTTGCTAACCCAGACAGGATGTTATACTTATTCTGGTGCTATTACCTTATGTTGCCTCAAATAAACTACTGCCTTGAAGAGTTAACAACCATTTCCTGAGAAACTACAGTAGCCTGCAAATAAAGGCAGCTCTTCTGTACCAGCTTCATCCTAAACTTTAACCTGTGCTATACCACCAGGACTTACAGTGTCCCTGCAAAGAATTCAGACTTAAAAATGCATTACTCAGCTGCAGCAAAGAAATTTTCCTAATACAAACTGTTGCTTACTTTGCCTGCCGTGCTCATGTTGACCGCTGTGTCTGTTTCAAAGCTTGCCACCGCTGATTTCCTGCACCAAGAACTCAGTTACCCGCAGAGCAGTTGGGTTGCTGGCACCACAAGCCCTCTCCAGCACACGGGAACCTGGCTGTGTGAAGTGCTCCCACAAGTGGACTGTTCTGATCTTTTAGCCAAGCCTCCCAGCTCAGAGCCCCACCCCTTAATCAGAAGAAGTGCTAGAATGACAGTGAAGCACTCATTGGATTAAACCTCACTCTTTCAGTGCTTCCCTCTTCTTGACTCCTTTGTCATGCTCTTCCTACCCTTTTTTTGCAGCTCACCTGTGGTTGCCCTCAATGTCATGGGGCAAAAGCAACAGCCCTGGTTAGAAGTTATTTCCCTTTTTCCACCTCCCTGGAAGCTGATCTCCCAACCCACTAGTCTCAGGGGCACTGTAGGTGCAAAGAGAAACGGAGAGAGTGCCTCTTGAATTCACAGCAACAGGGACACAGTGAGAACATGAAGGCTTTGCTGATGAACTTTGGTGACACTTGTAAGAGCCCAGCTCATCCATGAAGACATGGGATTGTGCAGATTGCTTAAGAATCATACACTGACTGTGTGCCTGTGGCTGTATGTGCTCCTGAATTCTTCGTGTTACAGTCCGGCTACTCATTAATCTGTTGGAATGGCTTTCACTTCACTGTGTCCAAGGACAATGTGCCAATCATGCTGAGGGCAGAACAAAAATCAGTAAGTCAGAAGTGCTGTGACAGAATGTTTCTTACCACATGGAACCCCCTGCTTGTTTTGTGCTTGACCTGTTGGTTCTGTCAATACCCACAAGCACAGCCCCATCACTGCTCACATGCCCGCACACTTCCCCTCTCCGGGCACGACACATTGCTGCAAGGGACTGGGTGGAAGTCGGCACTGCATGCCTTTCCTGGGGACTTCAAACCTCATCTATTTTTAAATTATGCCCAGCATCCTGAAATCAAGATTTTTCTTTCATAAACAAGTAAAAAAGAGATAAAATGCTGCATATAACCTTAGTAGTAATTACTAAGTATAGCTTTCTCTCATGTTTACCTGTATGACTGTAACTAATTCAAGAAGAGATTCTTCTCTTCCCTAGTCATACTGGCTACTCTATTTCTGATCCAGGCCAGGAAGCCACTGGCCTTCTTGGCTACCAGAGCACATGCTTACTTATGTTCAGCTGCTATCAACCAGCACCTCAGGTCCTTTTCCTCCAGGCAGCTTTTCCTGTGGTGCTGCCTGGGGTTGTTGTTACTGAGGGCTGGACTTGGCACTTGGCCTAGTTGAACATCTGTGCTGGTTTTGGCTCGTGCAGAGTTAGTTTTCTTCACTGTGGCTGGTTTGGGACTGGGTTTTGGATTCGTGCTGAACATAGGGCTGATAATGTAGGGATTTTTTGGTATTGCTAAGCATGGTTTATAGAGCCGAGACCTTTTCTGTGTTTCATATGGCCACACTGGTGAGGAAATTGGGGGTGTGTGGGAGGGGTGTGTGTGTGGGAGACCTCATGGTCTTTAGGCAAAAGGTGACAAGAAAAGAGACAGCACAGGGTTCCAGTGAAGCGTGAGCAGACTTGCATAACCATGTTGCAGAAGTTGCTTTATTTGCCTTGCTCTGCCCAATTCCTAAAGATAAATGAGGGTGAGGCTCCAGCTGAGGGCATACATGGAATGGCCCTGGAATGCAAGGAAACCACAGTGCCACCCCTTTACAACTTGCTTGCACAGGCCCTCAGCTGAACCCTTTGCCAGAAAATACTTAGCTGATCCCTAGATCTCTCCACTTTTAGGCCTGTCACTATGAAGAGAAATTTTTTCTGTGTTTATCTACATGTTGTGCAATTAAAATCTCTTCTTTCTGGTGACCAGTGACATGACCCAAGGGGATGGCATGAAGTTGTGTCAGGGGAGGTTTAAGTTGAATATTAGGAAAAGGTTTTTCACCTATAGGGTGATTGGGCACCTGAACAGGCTCCCCAAGGCAGTGGTCACAGCACCAGACTGACAGAATTCAAGAAGGGATTGGACAATGCTCTCAGGCAAAGGGTGTGACTCTTGGCGCTGCCCTGCACAAGGCCTGGAGTTGGACTTTGATGCAGGTCCCTTCCAATTAGAATAGCCTGTAATTCTATGGAGATATGATACATAATTCCTTTAACATTTTTTTTATCTCAATTTATCCAACTGAACATGATGCAGTAATATCCCCTCTCCAGTTATTTATTAACCTCAGCAGATTTCAGTGAAATATGTGTCAGAGGCTGAAGACAAAGAGCATACTGGAGGTGTTCAAGGCTGGTGAGCCTGCACACAGAAGCAGTGGGCAAAGGCCTGTTCTTGCCACTCCAGGTTATCTTCACTTGGGGACTGTAACTTGGGCAAATGTTAACATGAAACATTGACCATGCTCAGCAGATTGTAGCCATAGCTACAGTTTCTGCCTACAAGGCACTTGTAGCAAAGCGGTTCTTTGCTGCCACTTGCCAGGCAGCACAGCTTGCTTCCCACTCCTTACTCCTGCCAGGGCTGAGCAGCCTTGCACTGCTTGCCTGAAGCACTGCATGATGTTGACTGCAGGTGAAGAGAGCTAGTGCTTTCTGAAATAGCTTTCTTGTAATGAAAAATTAGTTCTGCACTGAACGTGGCTCTATTTAACAGGAGACTATTTTAACCACAGCTCAAGTGACCTAGAGAGAACCTGTTGTTCTCTAGCTCTTCAGAGAACAACAAAAAAAAGCTTTTAAGAGCAGTTATGCATCACAGATTTAACTGACAAATAATAAAATGCATACTAACTTTAGCTAAAACTTTAGAATTTTTAAAAAGAGGTTACTTCTTCCTTATCTACCATGTTGATTTTTAAGCTTACTAAAGTTACCTTTGTTTCTTTCCGACAGTCAACTTAGCTGTTAAGAAAAATAAACCTTCTGGGGGGTGTTTAAATTGAAAATCCAGCATTTCTTCTTACTGTGTGATAGCAATTTCCAAGTTACCCTCTTAAGAGTCACTTCCGAAGAACTTGGTAACACAAAAGCCCTGGAACACACATGTTAGCAGAAAATAGGAAAAAAAGAGCAACATTTCTGAAGTCCCACCCTACACGGTATAGAAGCTGTGACTGCTCCAACTCCTTTGTATTTTTCCACCTGCACATTTAAGAATGTCCACAAGATTAGGTATACAAAACCCTAAGTGCAAGTGCTCATTGTTATTGAAGTACAGAGATTGAGCAGAACTAGCTGGCAGGGCAAGTTATGCCCTTCAAAAAGTTTAGGGATTGTCTGAAGATTATACAAATGTGCATGACACGGCAATGGAGCTGAATTAAGCACATACAGGATGTCATCCAGTTTTGTGAGAACATGAACAAAGACATCCAGAAATAAACACCTTTCCAAACACACACAGGAAATAAATCGACTGCTCACAGGACAATGCCTTATTCATTTTAGTAAGCTGAAGAAATGCTAAAGCTGAAAGGTGTAAATTGGCTTGTGGGTTTAGAGCAAGTACTAGAAGAATTTGAAGGGGAAAATAATATTCAAGGAGAGTACTCAATCAAGCATCAACACCCCTTTTTAAAATAATGCTTTTCTTCCTTTTAGGCCTCTTATCACAGACAAACAAGGCAAACAAGAAATTAAAAAGCACATCTTACAGTACTTGAAATAAAAATGCAGCAAAAGGGAATAAAAACAAATCAAACATTTGATTATTTGGCTTTAGGATTGTCAGTAGTAGATGCTGTTGTTCTAGCTAACAAAGCCACCTTCTTGGAAGAGAGACAATTAAGGCACACATTTCAAAGATGGGCCAAAGTTTATTCAGCTTTAGATTTGGAAGTCACACTGAAGTCCACCTCTGCTTTTCAATAACTAATAAATTAGGATAAGAAGATAGTGTGCTTACTGATAGCTTATTTTAAAGCCCTCCTGCAGAATAAATGGATTCTTTACAATAATACGAGCCAATACCAATAATAGTGCAGTGAACCTGTAATCTTCAGTGTGATCTACAGCACAGCCTGAGCAATAAAAAGTTCTGTTTAAATCAGAGAAACACCAAACTCTTCAAAATTCCCTGACCTTATCCTCAAGCTCTAAGGATTTTAGAAATGCCACATCCTGCACCTGGTAGTCACATTACCCCAAGATTGCCCTGAGTGCATGTGTCTTGTCATGCACACAGGATTTTGGAATAACCATCAGTGTGGATCCCCTTGGACAGCTACACCCCTGAGCTCCATGCAAAACTCATCATTGTCAACTTTGTGACCAAAAGCCTCTGAGATGGGGCACTTCAGAGAGGCTCTTTTCTACTCAGGTGCTCTTCTGCACCTGATTCATATCTAGAATCAAACACTACTGCTCCATAAGCAAACATGGAGCACTATGGGACATATGGGACATATGGGACAATGAGCATATGGGACATGTGGAAGCCAAATCAAAGGCAAATTGAGCTGAATCCAGGAAATGGACAAGAAGGGGGAAAGTACAGCAACCTGCAGCAGTACAGTGTTTGGGAAATTGTCACAACATGGATGCAGATAAACACTGCTGAGGTTCCTGACTTCAGAAATCTGAACCACGGAGATAGAGGCTCAGTGGGAACAAAACAACAGGATTATTTATGGCACCTTGCTGTGGCCTCCCCACTGAATGCAACTAAAAGAAAGTTTGCCTATTTCAGTGAGGTTTGACTTTCTGCCACATCCCCTTCCTATTTTCTGTTTCTTTCTTTTCAGGTTCCTTGAGCCATACCTTCTTTATTGCCTTTCTAATGCTTTCCTACATAGGTTTAAAGACCTCTGGATATATTCTGCTGCCCAGCATGGCCGAGCAATAGTTCTGGGAGTACCTGAAATTTTACAAAGCTTAGGGATGAAAGTCAGAGCTTTCTTAAGCTCAGCAATGACGCCTGGTGGCGTTTCTTAAGCTCAGCAATGATGCCAGGTGTTTCACGCCTGGTGGTGAAACACAGGGATCCTGTTCTAGAGCTGTGCAGAGTGTTTTTTTAATGTTCTGTTCTTCAACATTGTGGCCCAGGAACAAATCACATTGGAGATCTCTAAGTCTTGGTTAGACAAGCATGTCAGAGCTGATCTTCACTGAGGACAGCAGTGTGAAGCAGAGAACTTCCCAGTGTGTTTTCCTACAGTTGCATTAACTTCATACACCTAAAGCTGGTTCAAAGAAAGATCTTTCTGTAAGTCCTAAAGCACTGTATGTAAATATTTATTTCTGGCATCAGAAACAAATTCCTTGTCATTTCTTATTATAAAACAGTACAGTGATTTATCTCTGCTTCCAGTGTAATGCATTTGTAGGCCATGCCTGAAATATGAAAGTGACCATCTTGAAAATATTGAGAGCAGCCAGGTCTGTAGATTGCAAATGAAGAATAAACGTGCTTTCTTAAGGAGCATGCCACAAGCTAGAACACCAGAGTGCCAAACACTGCTATAACTTGTACACACTATGTAAATCCAAAATGAAAAACAATTAAAAGTCCTCATCCTCACAGTGAAGAATTTCTTCCTAATATCTAACCTAAACCCACCCTCTGTCAGTTAAAAGCCATTCCTTCTTGTCCTATCACCACCTGTCCCTGTAAGAAGCACCTCTCCAGCTTTCCTGTAGGCTCCCTTCAGGTACTGGAAGGTGCTGTAAGGTGTCCCCAGAGCCTTCTCTTCTCCTGGGCTGAGCAGCACCAGCTCTCCCAGCCTGTATGCAGGAGAGGTGCTCCAGCACTCTGAGCATCTTCATGGCCTCCTCTGGACTTGCTCAAACATGGGCTTCATATGCTGTGAGCCCCAGCTCCGGCCACAGCAGTCCAGGCAGGGTCTCAGCAGAGCAGGAGGATCACCTTCCTTGAGCTGCTGTCATGCTTCTTATGATGGGGGACAGGCAGACCCCACTGTGTGGGTGAGACAAGCAACACATATGAACAGGCAGCAGCCACTGAGCTGTTGTGACACAGTGCAGTTGGCATGAGCTGCCTCTGAACAGCAATACACCCCAGACCATGTTTTCTTTCTATTTCTCCATAAACAGGTAAGCTTCAGATTTAAGCAACTGAATTTTAAAACATCTGGATGTGTGTATCTTATTTCACTGGTAATGTTGTAAGGCTGTGTTTTAAGTTGTACAACAGTTCTATAAGATGCTTTGGAACCCTTCCAGCATGTCTCTAAAAGCCTCCAGTTTGTCTGAGCTCCTATACTCTCAAGCCTGAGTAAATAAGGCACATGTATGAAATGGTCTTAAGGAAACCTTGGACAGACTGAAGAGTCTTAGATCAGGTTTAGTATGGGCTACGTGGATTAACATGAGGTTCTCTCAGCTGTAGAGGCGTAATTCCTTGAAATGTTACACATTTCAGTTAGAGAATCAGTGTTATACACGCTGGGTACACTTATGCTGCCTTTTTTGTTACAGAAATAAAACCAGCAATGCTTTTATGAAAAGGCTGATCTAGTTTCTGCAACAAAGCAATCACACTTTTGTAAAGCCTAAGAAAAGCCCCATGGATCTTCAGTAACAAACCATAATCCATCCTTTTAACAGAATAAACTTTTCTATTTGCCTTTTAGAAAGCATAGAGAGAAGTGCACTAAGAGTGTAAGTCATAACCAGCTGTGTGCCGAGCCTTCACAGACCATAGGGAGCCACAGGGATCCCACTTGCAGTCTCCACTTGAAAGCAGCAGCAATAAAGGGAAGAAGAAAAATGGGCAAAAGGCAAATCATAGCTGAATCAGCCCTCTGACTGCAGCTCAGCAGAGAGGAACACTTGGGATGCCATGACCTCAAGCTCTTCAGGCATGAGAAACCTGTGTGAGAGGTGCACTTATTCAGGCACTGCAGCCACCTGGCTACTCCCTGGAGAAGAGAGGGACAGGCAGGCTCACAGGGCTGAAGCAAAGCCTCACTTCCAGGATGTCCACTTCACTACTCTGCCACAGCACTGAAGTCAGGGGATGAATCAGAATCAGAACGTCCATCCAAGACTAAGATTATGATTTTTTTTTAAAGGAAAAATATCTGATAGACAATACAATACATACAGGATCCTGTGATTACACAGTAATACTGAATCTGAGTGACCTGTAAAGGAAGAGTTCCTCTCTCCTGGTGTTGTTCTGAGGCCATGTGATAAATTTTGCTGAGAATATGAAGGAATAATCAAAAGTGATTGAATCACCTCACTGTGCACCATGTGCCTACCAAGGCACAGGATTTGCACCTGTGCTAACACCCAACCCTCTCAAGCTCAAGTATAAAGCACTGGCTTAACCCCACATTCATACTTCACCTACTGACCCCAGCCAACTAAACACAATAGATAAATCAGGCAGTTCAGTTGCTTGTGATTCTCTGTTGAGATACTCAGGAAAATCAGAATTTTTGTTTGGAGTGTTCATGCACACTTTGCAGCAGGCACTAGTGGTACAGGTTTTGGAACCAAAGGAGCACTTGTCATTCACTGCTTTTAAGAAAACTTTTGAACAGAAATGGAGACAAGAATGTATACATTAAAATATTAACTACTAATGCTCTTGGAATTTACATCCAACTTGGTATGTATAAAAAATAATATTAAAAAAATTAAATTAAACAGCTTCCCTGGGAAAAAATGCAGCATTTTCCATTAATTTCTTTTTTTCCTCTCTCTTTTAAAAAGCTATTATATTGAAGTTTCAGGGTAAAACCTGCATTTAACTTAACCTTTCATACACAGAAACAGCTCTGGGACTACCGAGCACTGAGACAATTCAGCATTACAAGTGCTGCAGATGGTCTTTGAAGCAAAACTCCTTCCTGCCCCAGTTTTATTCCACAAACTGCATGTCTCGTCATTCCCATCATCCAATTCTGAAGCCTAGCTGCTGTCCGAGTCATTGTCTTCATCTTCTTTCCCAGACAGAGCATGTTTGGATGAATCATTGGCTTCTCCCAAAGGAACAGCCCCTTTCCTCTGTGGCAGGACACTGAAAAAGGCCTCCTTCCAGTCTCTCTTCTCCAGGTAAGCCAGGATGATCTCAAACACTGCAACATCAGAAAAGCCCATCAGCTTTTACAGGGAGGTAAGTGAATTGCTAATAGAAACACACCCCCAAATCCGTCTTTACAGAGGTTTAGGTGCATGCTCTTGTGGTTTCTTCAGAGCAGAGCTGATGAAATGCAGGCAGGAACAGACACTGCAATTCTGCTACTGCTGCAGCCCGAAGCCAAGCACAGCCCAAGTCTCCAGCTGCATGACAGTATTTCTGTTAGGAACTGAGACAAATACTTCAGTCTCACCAGTGCCTTCTGTACAGGCACCAATGCTTTCACATGTTTGATAGGAATCCTGCTGTGGATGCACTTGATTAAAGATTTTGACCCCTCCTAAAATTAGCTCTAATTAGCTTTTCCTTTCTATATAAAGCAACAGTGAAAGATCCAATTTTTGTAACATGTAAAATCTTAAAAATACATAAGTTTTTTTGATAATTTTTTGGACATTTTTTAAGTCCTGTGCCATACCATATTCGCCTCCATGCTTAAATAATCTTTATTATCTTGCAAATGCCAACCTCATTAAAATGGCACTTTCAGAAAATAAAGTTATCACTGAGCAATGTGTTACATAAAAAAATAAACTTGAAATAAAGTAAGGTAAGTTAAGCTAAAGAATGTGCAGTGGAGCGCAATAAAGGCATTGGCACCATGTCAAAAATTTCCATGAAGGTCTGAGTAGGCTGCATTTTGCATGTATTTTTGTTTAATGACACTGAAAGACAATCTAATAATAAAGCTGAAAGTTTAAAAGGAGCAGGATTCAAGGCTTGGTTAAGCCATTAATACTTCAATCAGAACCAGGAAATCAGGTAAAAATACAGTTATGAAAGTTCAGTAGCTGGAGTACTGCTGATACCAACTGAGGAAAGTCTACAGGTACTGAGGCAGTTACTGCTGAACAAAGCTGTTGAAAGAGGTGAAAACATCACACTCATTCATCCTCCCTTGGCATAAAATGTGTACCCTACAATAAAATACAATGTTGGATAGTTTTCAACATTTTACTCACTTATACAGTAAACCTGGAAACAAGACCAGGATGGTAAGAAAGCCACAAGTAATCCTCAGACAAGCCAACAGGACACAATGTTCACTTCTAAATGGCTAAGATGTCATTTACATTTAACCATATCTACAATATTTAAAGGTCAGGGCAATTAGTGTATTCTGAAGGCAACTAAATTCAAGAAATATCAACATAATAAAACAAGGTTTAGGCATCTGCACTACAGTGCAGTGGGTTTGAAGTGTGACTATTACAGGTACATTCTAAAATAATGTAATTGTTTTGTGATTTAGAACTTACCATGATTGACAGCTAACACCTTCCGACTGTTCATTTTGACAAAGTTTCCAAGTGGGAGCTGTGCGTGACCAATTCCCTGCTCTACAGCTTTTCTGTAAGTAATTCCCTGGGGAAAAGACACCAAAACAAGTGGATTGAGAATTACTGTTTCAGATGAGCCCATACAGATTCACTACAAGTATCATTTCCTGGCAAAAGTTTTGCCTGTGCTGCCATGGTGTTGCTTTAGAAGTTGGTTACAAAAAGAAACTTAACCGATTGGACAGCACCTTCATCAAGGGCTACCACCACTGGAAAACTCACTACTTTATATGATTTTCACATTGTGACCTGTGGTCAAAAGGACTGTAAATGAAACTTGTTCATGCAGCTGCAGCTCTAGAACCATCAGCTGTTGGCTGTTTTAAAGGCGAGCTTGTGTTAAAGTACAAAGATATTCAGGTTGTAGTCACTCAATATTTTTTTCAGAGGAAGAGTAAAGAATAAGAAAACTCTGGAACACAAGCCACTGCTACCACCACAAGTGTTTTTCACATTTCTTCAACATTTTTTAAAATTCTTTTTTGAAGAAGACTTCTCATTATTAATTATGTTAGTTTACACATGAACAGCAATAATGTCAAATAAGGCGCCAAAAAAAAGCTGCAAAGGAACAGACCCACAGCTTACCTTGTGGTGATTGTGATCCACCAGTCCTCCAATCACATAGGCTTTCTTCTCATCAAGCTCGCTGAGAACGTCTGGGGAATCTGAGGTAAGATATACTAGGTCTTCTTTCTTTATTAGCTCACTATAGTGCTCTGTTCTAATTTGGATATCCTCAAAAAAAGGTAGTTAAAAGAAGTTACATTCAACTGATGAATTGCTGGCCAAGCTTTACAGACCCATGATGGGACTGGCAAAATAAATCCAACAGTATGTGGTCATTCCACATTCCTCCTTCACGTTCAAATACGTAGCACAGTGCAGATTGATTTTCTCTGTAAACAATCCAGTCCCTAGAGCACTGATTTGTAAAAATAAACATGAAATTTTCTGAGACCCAGAAGAACTTTACACGTCCTTAAGTTCTTGTGATTCCTGTCAAACATTGCCATATTTCTCCTATGGATCCAAGTAGTTTTCAAGCCCGTTAAAAAAGTGAACCCAGAAGCAAACGCTTAGTTCACATTACTTGTTCAGTAAGAGAAGTTTATGCTAAGCTCTCATGGAGCAGCTATTGCACAAGAACTGCTGGAAACAGGACTGCTTTTATTTGTTCTAAGTGCTCCTCCTCTGCAGCTGTTGGAATAGTGGCTTAACAGGGAGTCACAAGGAAAACCAACAAGAGCTTGACCACAGGAGAAGCGACTTCTCTCCAGAACACTTCAGCGCTGAAAGGAACGTGATGAAAGTGAAAGTGCACACCAGAGAACCACATCCCAACTGGAAAGTCTTGTTTTGGACATGGATAAAAGAGCACTGCCAAGACAGACAACTGATGGAACTGCCTAAATCAAGGAGTCCTGCTCAGTCTATCAAGAATGGAATTTGTTAAAAAAAATAAGTGAAAATGGATTTGTGTGTAGTTTTTCAAGCAAAAAATCAAATCTAGATTCAAGAGAAGCAGTCTTTGGCTTATTAAAGTTAAATCAATTAAAAGGACAAAAAGCTACACTTTTTCAAATATGCTATTGCTCACATGTATTACAAAAACCCATGCTGAAAAAAATAATGTTCTTCACAACTAACAATATAGTTAACAACTACAATCAAGACTTTAACTTTTTACAGAAATACTCAAATATTCACCTTCCAATTCACCCATCCTTTGTCATTTTCGTTCATGTTTGTCTTCAGCTGTCCCCCATGGCTGGTCAAGTAAAACTTCAAACAGAACAAACAAGAGGTACAAAATACAAAAATGTCAATTTGCCACAATCTGTTTCCTCTCTTTCTACCCTTAACTGCTAGCTAAAACTCATATTTTTCAGATGGAAGTGGTACTAGGACTATATTCATATAGTTAGTGATACGTTTAAAAGACAAATTCAGACTTACAATGACTTTTTAAAAAATTCAGACTTACAATGACTTTTTAAAAAATCTGCCACAGCTAAAACCAAGAGTATCAACAGCCTCTTACTGGCACACCTGGATCTGGCACTTTTCATCTGCATGCACATACTGTTCCATATATAGGTGTATCCTTATAACATGTGTTATAATAGAAGTAATTTTCTTATGAAAGAGGCAGCTTAAATATTTTCTTTTCCTACTACAGTTCTCATGTTTGGTACTTGGCAACAGTCAGCGTTCAGTTTGTTCAAACTCACCTGCACAGGATGAAATGCCTTGCGGTTTTCTGCGTAACATCTCTGAATCTGCTTGTGAAGCTTCTTAACATCCTGTACACAACACAGTTTGTTTTTATTTAGTCCTTTATACAGACCATCACAAAATGCTTTACCATGAGCCAGTCAGAAGCTAAAGAGAGAAAAAGGAAGCTTTTAACTGGCTAAAGTGACTACTCAGAGAGTATGGGCATCAGATCCTGAGAGGAAAAGCACCCATTGTGAGGGGATTATGCTGACAAGGAGACAGACACATCTTCCACACAGGTGTACTTAGACACCTCTATGCATTGCGCCTGATTTACATTATTCTAGGGGAAAAAAAATCACAGGGATTTAATGAACATACAGAATTAATCTGAGGAATCAAACAGGTTTATCTCTGTGACAACACTCAGTCTGTAACCCATGGGAAAATCCTGAGAACATACAGTCTATATTTAAGAGAATTAAATATACCTAGTTAATCTGAAGCTCCTTTTACCTTTAACACCATCAGGTCATCAAAGCTGCAGTCCACGATGAGGCGAAGCGTGCTAGGAACAACTTCCCTGCGCATGCACTTTCTGCCATTCCCCTCACTACTGGAATCCAATTTTGACTGACGTTCCAGTTTTCTCTTCTGGCGTTTTTCTTTTCGTTTCTGCCTAAGTAAACAAACAAATCAATCCTCTAAAAGTGCTGCCAACTCTGCTGAGGTACTGTGTTGTGCACACAAATGCAGACTTCTAGGGCCAAAGTGGTTGTCCTGTGACTGTGATAGTTTAAACTCAGCCTGTTGCCTGCATTTGTGCCACACTGAGACCAGCACAAAACACACTCCCCCCACTTTTGTGAAGTTCTGTAAATATCTACAGACATCTGACACAAATTCAATTTGCTTAATTAACCCAATGCTGGGAGTCTCATGGATTTAAAGGTGTTCTGAGTCAAGTCTCGTAACAGAACTAGACAAAAAGTAGTTAGTTTACACATGAACAGCAATCACAGTATCAGGACCAGAATGAGGAAGACAATTTACATCCCGTTTCACTGCACAGTTTTTCAAAAGGCTTCTGAAGAAACTGTTCCATCCCCCTGTCCTCCTGACAGAAGCAGGCAGTTGGGAGATCAAATTTCAGAGACAGCAACAACCACTGTCTTGGGAAGGAGGACGTGGCAATCAGTGGGATAAGAATAAACCACCATCAGCACATCTGCAGATACACTTTCTCTCAACACATCAAAACAGAAGCTCTATATAAGTCAGCGTAACTTGTAGCACAGCACTTCATGTCTCAAATGCGGCTGCTTTTATTCAGTGTCTTTGTAAGAATCTCAAGTCTGACAGCACCAGGAAAAGAGGAACAAGGCCACACGTTCTGTCTCCCTTCTAACAAATAACAACATGCATGTTTGAATCCCCCCTCACATCCTCCTGAAGCCGAGGAACAATTCTAGTATGAGGAGGGGACGCTTACCTCTACAGCCTCTTGAGTGCAGACCAAGTGGCCTGGGGCTACTGCTTTAAACCTGGTGTGGGAGAAAACTGGTTCAACTGCCTTGATTTGATGAAGCAATTCACAAGCACATTCTGCTGACACATCGTTATTATTAGCACTAAATATTACATGGGAACCATGGGAAGCTGCTTTGCAAACCATACCTCCGTAGATCTTTCTGTTCTTCCCACTGCTTCTGCTTCAACAGCTTCTTCCTTTGCCTCTTGGACATGGACTCAAGGCATGAGCCTGCCTCCAGTCTCTCTACTGGATTGTCATTTGACTTCACCTTTCCGTCCACATCAGGAACTTCAGGGAATGGGGTATTTTCCATTGGCACCTCTGGACTGTCTGTGGGTGACTCAGATGACATTAGCTTTTGGCTGGGTTTTCTGACTTGTTTGTCAGCACATGCCGGATATTTCATTAAAAACAATTCTTCTGCTCACCAGTTCTCTAGGAAACAAAGTGATATAAGTGTCATTAACAAGATGTTAAACTAGAATAAACACCACTCAACACCTACTATAAGCCTGAATAAAGAATAAGAGAAGGCCTTTTTTGTTTGTTTAAAGCCTGTGCAAATAATAACATGGAACATTCTAAAAAGATTATAACCTATATTCTGAGAGTCTAAAATTCTGCCTGCTAGATCTGCAGGTAGTGAATAGCTTCTGATTAAAAACTTTGCAAAAGAACACCAGCATAAATTTAGGGAATCATACTGAATCAAATGTAATATAACAAAAAGTAATAGCAGGACGTGTACACAAACACAAAAAATTAAGGACGTGTCTTACAATATAACTACAGCAGCATATTAGAGAAATATGTAATATAGAAGTATGTAATTTTAAAGTGACTAAAGCCATTTGGGGGGGAAAAAAAGAAGTATGAACGAGCTGTACTCCTTCAAAATTAATTTTTATTTCTCCCGAAAACAAAAGACACTGGCCACTAAAAGACACTGACCACTGTCAGAAGACAAACACAAGTAAAAGGATGAACAACTGTTATTCAGCAAAACACTCTCAGTTCAAACCAACTACAGTTATAACCAGTCCTTTCCCATGGCTAGCACGATTTTTCCGCACTAGCAGCTCGTCTGTGCTCGACACTCACACAATTCCCCAAGGACAACTTCACCGGAGAACGCTGCATCTCCACCAGGCAGGAAACAGCAACCCCCTGCTGCCTGCAGCGGCAGCACAGACAGGAAACACAGCGCAGCAGAAACCCAGCGGAGCTTTTGCTGGCACATCCCTATTTCCCTGTGTGAGGGCGTTCGCACACCGAGCCCTGCACACCTGAGTGCCTGCATACAGGCGCACAGACACACATACACATACACATACACACACACACACACAGACGCAAGCACACGTGTATCTACACACGGACACGCCATACGCCCCTCATGACTGCAGAGGGCAGGCCGCAGGCCCGCGGAGGGCCGTGACCCACCCCGGCGGCGGGGCCGGGCCGGGCGCGGAGCGGGTCCGCGCTGAGGGCCCCTGGGGGCCGCCATGTTCCCCCCCCCGCCCCCGAGGGGCCGCAACGTACCCGCGAGCCGCCCCGCGCGCGGCCGGCGTGGGAAGGGGCGGAGCCGCGCACGCGCAGGCGCGCGCGAGAGGGAAGCAGAGCGGCGTCCGCGTGAGGCCGCCGGGCTGGGCGCCCCCCAGCGGCGGGCGGTGTCAGGGCGCGCGCCACCTCCCTCACACCCCCAGCCGTGGCTTTGGGGGCTCCGTGGGGATAAAGGGCAGCGAAAAGGAAGAGAAAAGCTTATTTTTATCTGATGGTTTGAGTTCAGGCAGGGGCCAGCGAAGTATTTTTGGCTGGTGGCATTCCTCCGGGCAGATCTGTAGCTGCAGAGGTCCCCGGCAGTGCCGCGCTCCCTCCGCCCCCGCGGGAGAGGGCCGCGCCTTCGCGCTTCCTATTTTTAAAGGCCGCCGACAATTAGGTTTTTAAACTCCGGTGTCAGTGCCCAGCGAAGGCAGTGAAGTTCTTTCACTGCCAGATAACTTTACGAAAGAATGCTGCCCTGTTTCAGGAGTCGGTTTTGGAGACTGGGATGATATTCTATGGGAACAATGTATGTTGGGCAGCCTGAGTATGTAGATGTCTGTTTGCCCCCGGTTAACGAGGCACACAAAGTTAGCAAACACACGAGCGTGCGCTGCCATAATCCCCTTTCCGTGTGCATCAGTGTTTAGCTCAGGTTTCATGGGTGCCACATATACACACTCGGACAGTTTTAGTGCTGGTTTCGGGTTTGCCACAGCTGTGTTGCACTCACAAAACTGCGTGGTGTCACTATAGTGAGACACTGACCTTTCAACTGCTGCTGGAATTAAATATTTGCTGTAGTATTTGATCTAATGTGTGATTCCTGTTCAGTGCATTGCTTTAAAAATAGCTCGATTTGCATTTGCTGGGGTCTATTTAAAACCTCACTCACGTTACTATTAATATCTAGCTTGACACGCCAGCATCATAAAAGCCCAAATGCTCCAGTCTCCCTGTGGAGAATCCTTTGGTGTTTTTTGGTCACTGAAAGGGAGCAGATGAGTTACCAATAGAAGCCTTTTTTTTTTTTTAAAAAGCGAAAGACATCTGACAAAGTCATGTAATACTCAGATGTGCTTTTTCCTAGAATGAAGAAGCTGCTTACGCAGTTTGTTTTTCTCATAGTGCCCTCTGCAAAGCATCAGTATTGCTCATCCAGCCCCCTGTGTCCTCAGACAACAACAGAGCATCATGCAATGTTTTCCAAAGTCTGCCAAGTGGTGACAAAGTGAAATGAAAAACTGAGCAGTCGCAAATATTGGGAAAGAGCTGTCTGTCTAAATTTCATTATTTTTATAGGGCCTTAACGTGACCTTTTCAAGATGCTGATCCCAATGGTGAGTCACCCTCTCTCCCAGCAACTGAAATAACTAAATATTCCAGAGCTCAAAGCTGCAGCTCAAGAGGCAGACTATGGAGAAGAAAAAAGATACTCAGGGGAGGCTCAGGTGTGGCCAATATCATTGCTCCCCGTGGGCTGGGCCTGACTGCAGCACTCTTGAGGAAGGCTCAGGTTGCAAACTGGCTTTGGCCAGTGGCTTGGGTGGGCATCTCTGACCCCCTGCCCCCTGTGGCAGAAACAGGGGGTCTTATTCACCCAAAGCCTGCGAGCTGGGCAGCAGCTGAAGGGTAAGGATGCACTGAGGTACTTTGGTTTGAGTTGAAGGGGTACTGAAGGTTTGAGTTGAAAAGCAAGATCTTTGTGCTGTTGCTTCAGAAGAGAAGGCAGAAAGAAACATTTTGTTGACTCAGAACAGGGGAGGAAATCTCATTAGTTTTATTAGGCTGTATAAAGATATGAGCCCTATAGTTTGGACTCTGGAAAATGTGCAGCAGCAGGAATACTTTGACCCCAGTCTGTATGCCAGCATGGCGTGAGGCATCCATGAGGGGCTGAGCCTGTACGTGGAGTGGACTTTGGTGGGCACAGCGCCGTTTGCACGGGTGTAATCTGCCTGAAAGGAAGTCACTGCTGATTAACTCTGGCCATAACTGGGGTGAGGCTCAGGCCTCCTGTTTCTAAGATGTCTGAAGAGCACCCCAGCTCTGTGTTACAGGTAAGCCTGTGGGTGTATAAATGTGTGTGCACGTGGAAATGTATGGACAAAATTCCTCTACGTGACAGTTGTGCCCTTAGCTCTGCAATTGACACAGCTACAGTGGTATCCAAAGAGAGATGTGGATTTACATCAGCAGGAGATCTGGCTAGGGATATTCTAACAGAGGCCTTTTTTTAAAAAAGTATTTTATTTGAAAGAAGAAATAAATTTCCTGTGTCTCAAGAGCACAGAAAGAGGACAATTGCTCTTCTTCAGATTTCAAACCAACGTCACCTCCCCCTTCTGAGTAAAATGTCAATGCTACTTTTCTGAAGCAGGACCCATATCTCTGGTCTTTCTCTAGATGGAGTTGGTTTTGCACCAAGATAGTGTCCTTATTGTTTTCAAAACAGCACTGAAAGCCTGGAAAGCTCCTTGTTTACTAAATGCAGCAAAAGGAGGCCTCTGCCTCAGCCCCTTGAATTCGGGAGCATGCCACAACCTGTGCTGAGAAAGCAGCATAACCAACCACAAATGGGGAAGAAGCAAAGGCAGACCCCTGGGGTTTCCTAATCTCCTCCCTCCCACGTGTGCACACACAAACAAAATACAGGAAGAGGCCCAGGGGTAACTTCACAAGGTGCAGATGAGCATGGGGGAGAAGCAGTGGCATGGGCCTGTTGTTTCCCACTGCTGGGCAATGATTGACATCCACAGGGTTTGCTCAACTTCTCTTTACCACAAAAAAAAAAAAAAAAAACAGAGGAGGCACTTATACCCCTCAAGGTGAAGGCTGCTCTCACTTTACCATCCCTCACAGAGAATGAGGCCCTCTGGGAGCATCTAATTGCAGCCTGGGGTGGCACTTGCTGGGTTGGGTTGTGTGTAGATCGCAGTCACATGAAATCAACCTGAGGAAGTGAAGTGGAAGACTGTGTGGATGGCTCCCATATGTGTTTCCTTTGCTGGCAGGGACAGATCCTGCTTCCTCCCAGAGCTGGGAAGGCTTTGTGTGCTGGGGAGAGGCATGCAGCCTCGCAGGGCATGCCAAGAAACATGGAGGGTTGGCCTGCTGCCCCACTGACACCTGAGGGACAGCTGAAGGACATCCTTTAACCAGCCCTGTGGCCATGAGGTTAGTGTGAGAGGGCCTGGGATTTACGGTCAGAGCAAAAGGGAGGCATGTGGGTTAGTCAGGCAGGGCCTTTTCAAGGGAGGTGGTGAAGGAAGCACAAGAAAAGGGGGAAGGGCTTGGTTTGCCCTGCTCCCAGACCTTGCCAAGCTGGTACCCTTCATGGAGACGGGACAAAATGTCTTGTTTTATCTCATCTTTCAGGCTCTAACCTCTACCACTGCAATGATATAAGATGGGGGCTGGGGATGCTGAAAGAAAGAACATTGATTTAGTATGGTACAGTGCAACGGGCACTGACATCACATCTGAGTCTGTAATGAAGTAGGATCCGTTTTTGGGATGGCACTGATAAATCCCATGTACTTCTGTTTCCTGGAAGACCCTTAAAAAAACTCTGCTTCTGTGGTTGCTCAGAGATGATGACAGATGATGCAAGACAGTGGAAACAGTGGTCAAGATCTGGCCCCTGGCAGAAACAGAGCTGATGGTCCTTTCATTCAGAGAGAGGAGTGGTGGCAGGATCTGGTTCTTCCAGCACTGGAGGTGGGCTCTGCTGCTCAGAAATGGGTCTGTGTGGGCTCAGTATTCAAAAATGAAAGCCGGGGCGATCGATAAAATGGGGTAGAAACTGCCAGTTACCTTAGTTCTTAATAATTAACTGGAAGTCCTTTAATGAACTTAGTACCTGAGTGTGGAATTTGGAATCTGACCTTTACTACATCTAGATAAACAGTGTGGCCAAGCCTGTGGCTCTCTCTGCAAGCTCCACTCTCAGCTCACTTCTTGGAGGTTCTCACACTTCATGCTGCAGTCAGGAGCTCGGCTGAGTCCAGCATGATTCTTCTTACCGTGCTGTTCCTTTGCATCATTTCCACCTACTCAGCCTCTGTGAAAGGTAGGTCTGTACTGGGCTTGGTTCAGCTTCTGCCTCAGCAGAGGCAAAACCAGTGTGTGTATGCAGATCTCTGTTTTGCTTCAGAAAATTATCAGCTTTACTCAGACATGCTTGAGTAATACAAGATGCATTTACTAGCTAGGTTTAAGTGCTTGTGGCATTCCTCTCAGCAGAGGTGATGGAGGAGATGATGTTTTCAAGTGCACAGGGGCAGTGGTGTTACCAGAAGATCAGAAATCTTGAACTTGCTTAATCAGGACATACTGTGGGGGCACTGACTTCAAAGGGACTTTTCACACGCTCAGAAGTTAAACACATGGAGTGTTCTGTGGAGCAGAGCCAGGAAGTGCTCAGGGCTGCCCAGGTTTCAGCTTCTGAGCAGTTGACTCAGCTACCACTGAAGTCAGTAAGAAGCATCCTGTTAATTTCATGAGAACATTGCTCTGTAGTAAGTCTTCAAAATCTGGATGTCTGCAGAAACCCTGTGAGCAGAGCTTTACTCAGGTGTCCTGACAAAGTCAAGGGTATGAAATCTTGGAGACTGCTTCAGCAGTGCCAATGTATGAAAAGGAAAGGTGTCTGTAGTAGTGACTCTCCATGTACAACTTCCCATTAAATTTAGAGGAGCAGTAACCTTAAGCTGAGTTTTTTAGTTTAATGAGGATGTCTTCATCATGAAGGGAAGCAGGGGGAGCGCAACATCCTGGGCTAAGCTCTTTAAAGGGCTGTAGAGATGCTCTCATGGGTGCCACCTCCTGCATTCTGCAGGGAATCCAGGACACTGTGTAAGCACTGAGCAGCAACCTTCCTTCTTCCCTGCCTCTATACACCCTCATGACAGGAGTTATAAAGGAGAGAAATTTGCAAGCAGTGCCTCTTTACCTGTCAGTTTATTTCATGAGACTGCCACGTTCCGTTTATGGCTAGGCACCAATGTCCCACATTTCTGGTGTCTGATCTTCCCAGCTTCCCCTTAATATCAATTAAACAAAGCTTCTTGATGTGAAGTAGTATTTGCTTGTCACATTCCCCAGGATACTGAGCAAGCATTTTCCCTTGAATTAGTCATCCCTTCAGCTCTGCCAGATTTCCTCTCTCTTGTGCAGAGGGATTGAGAGCTAAATTACTGGCCCAAAGGCCACTTAGGGCCTCAGGGTGAGAGCTGGGATTAGGATTAGTGTTTTACCTTTTCATCAGGCCACGCTGCCTTTTGGAAATATTGAAACATTATTCTGTTTGATTCAGGTAGGTCAGCACACGTAAAACTTTCCTACTGCAGTTCCACTTGAAAAATGTTTTCAAATAAGCGGATGGGGTTTGCTTTTTAAAGCTATCTGGTGTCAGAGATAGTGGCAAAAATGATTTATGAAGCTAGAGCTGGCAAGTAGTTAGAGACACACATGCTGTGCATGCCATATGTATTAATAAAAGGCACAGGACTTGACAGCTGTCTCTGCTCATGCAGTGTAACCTTCTGTATTATACAGTATCATGATTTAATTATAGACTTGGCATGTTACCCTTAATGACAGACACTTAACGTTACTAGTCAAACTATGTGTTATGCACTCCACCTTGCAAGCAGCACTTCTGACCCCCAGAGAGCTTGGCTGGGCTGCTGGCAGTCTGTGTGTCCATCTCTCCTCCCTTCTCAGGCAGTGGGACACTTGCCATCAGCTGAAATGTCAATGGCTGCACAGGCAGCAAGGATCCCAGCGCTGTGCTGAATACAAAGGAAGGAGCTTCTAAAAGGGTCACTTTCTATTAAGAAAAGTTTCTATCAGAAAGGTGTTGCAATATTCCTGTCAGAATAGTACTGGTGTTTTCTTCGTGGAAGTTGGCATGAAAATTTAGTTTTGTTGTTTTGAGTACTGGTTCTGCTCAGTGACCCTGTGCCTCTGTCTGTCATCTGTCACCTCTCAGCCTGACCACACTCTTCATTTGTCTCTCTTGGGTTCCCCATTTCCACAGGGATAAGTGCTAACTCTTTGGGACTGCTTTCAATACTGCCTCATCCCTGCTGCTTCTCTTATCATCATCCACTCTTGGCCTACCCTTGCCCAGTCTGGCAACTAAAGGTGTCTTCTGCCCTGGATCCTGCAGTGTTTTCTATGTGTGAATTGGTAAAAGTTTTCAATACCTCATGTTCTTCTAGCTCCCAGGAATACTTTGCAATTATTCATTTCTTTCATGACACTTGCAAGAAGGTCCTGCATCATTTGCTCATCTGTTTCCTTTAGGATGGAACAGCTCTATTGTATGTGGGGATAAGCAAATGCTAAAAGGGAGGAGGAGGGAAGGAACTCTTACAAAAAAAGAATAAAACCATGTGTGTGTTCAGCTGTGGGGAAAGGAAGAGGGTAGGTGAAAGGTGCTTTTAACTGAGAATAGGGAGGGAGCAAAACCACAACATGCGCCTTAACTAATAAGACTTGTCTCTGAGCACCCAAATAATTTCTCTTGGATGTGCTATTCCCCTACTTTTTTCCTGTAGATGGGGCTGTGTTTAGAATGCACGTAGTGGGTGGTATTCCTAAAATCTCAGCCAATACTAAGTCCTTTGCACTGCAGTTTCTGCTGCAAATCAAGGACATTGTGAACCAAGGACATTTTGAACTGGCTCCAAGGCACTGCAGGGAATCTGTCCCTGAAAGGCATAGCCACCTCTGAGCAGGCACTGAGCACCCTCTACTCTCAGGGGTAAGGTAGCTTCAAAGCAGGGAACTGGGGAAGGAAATTGGCTAGGAAATTTACAGTAAACCTCCAAGAAGGGTTACATGCCTCTTGGTGACTTTGTTTGGAAACAGACACACAAACATGCAAAACCAGACAGCCCCATTGTGCCAACATGAATCCTTCAACCTCCCTGGGAAAAAATCAATAGTTACAGCTTTGGCCTCTCACATGTGAGCAGGCTGAGCCCACTGGGATCACCAGACTTGCTGCACCACATCCCCAGCTGGCATAAAGTCTGTTTAGTTCTGTAACTTTGCCAGTTTACACAACTTGCAGATTAAACTTGCTGGAGTGTCCATTTTGCTCAGGGAAAGGTTCTTTGAAGCTGACCTTAATCCACTGCTATGGTATCTGAGTGAACAGGGAAACAATGTGATGCAAAGTCTTAATGAAGCAGGGGTTTTGAACTGCAGAATGTATCCATCCAGCCATGATGGAACTACCCGTGCACCCACCTAAATGGGCTTTAAAATATTAAAGTGAAATAAGACTGATTTTCCTTTCCAACAATGCAGTGATTTGAAGCTTATTTAAGTGAGTCAGATAAAACAGAGAGGTATAAGATAAATCAGGATAGCCTGATGAATCTCTGCAGGGGGCTTTGAAGACACTGATTCCATTACAGCATGCCTAAGAATTTTTCTGAGCTGTTGTGGGAGATTTTTCTTCTTTCCTCTGCCCTTCCCTGCACTTGTCATAAGATTGAGATGCATGTCCCTGAGGACAGCACTTTGTGTTTCTTAGATTACCTCTGTTGTGAGCATGTTTCTGCTCTGTACCTCCTGAACTCCATGAAGAAATCTCCAGTGCATTCAGTGGTGCAGCATTTGGGTGTGTGAGGCTGGTGCTGTGCTGCTTACAGATAGCACCTAAGGTTACTCTGTGTGTGTTTGCTTTGAGAATGTTAAGAGCACTTAGTGTACAGCCAGCTTATTTTCCCTTCTCTTCCCTTTTACATTCCTTAAAATATATAAATTAACAGAAGAGACACAGCTATGGGAACAATTATTTAGTTGAAAGAACAAGAGCTTAATTATTTTATCTAAAAAATACATTCTTAATGTTTTAATCACATTCATGTCACCTTGGGCAAGTCTCTCCATGGAAAGATTCCCAATAAATGTGCAAGAGATGCAGATAATTATTTATGTTGGCCCCAACAAATCACATCAGTGCATTTCACATTGCTAAGCACACAAATTGTGTGATTATTAACAGTATTTTGAGTTGCAAATAATTTTGGATTAATTTGTAATGCTAACATAGCTGAAGAGAAGAATCTGACAGTCTTAAAGAGCTAGAAAAAGGATTTTGTCACCTTTCTTATGTTAAATATGTATGATCAGTGTCAACTTAATCACAAAAAACCCCAGCTGCTTCAGTGAGACAGCCTCTGTAATCAGGAGTAGTAGGATCAGTCCCATAAATCTTTTGCTTGTAATTAAATTTTTCATTTTTCTGAAGGTTTCTTAGAGAAAATGGTAGATTATGAGAGTTAGTCAATTCTAAAATGCTGTTTGTTTTTTCTTTCCAAACAGGGCACACTACAGGGCCCAGCCTAAATAATGACAAGCTATATAAGTTTGCTTACTCAGCTGAAGTCTATGTTGATCAAGTGAAAGCATCCCTGCAGAAAAGTGCAGGATATCGGATTTCTTCTGGTGTGGATGTCAACCTCTTATGGAGAAATCCTGACAATGATGATGACCAGCTGGTCAAAATTACGGTAATTATTGCCTTCAGACAACTTAAAACATACCCAATCTTTTCTGCACTTATCTAGCTGCTGATCTAATCTCAGAGAACTCACTTTCAGAACACAAGCTAAACCTTTTGTTCTCGAGTCTCATCAACTAAACCCAGCTGCTTTGATGATCTAATTCCTATAGAATAAGATTTCACAAGTAACTATCTAACATCATAAGCCAGCACTTCAGAATGTCTCCTGTATTTAGAAATTGCTTCATACAGCACCTATAGCTTCAAGTGACTGGTGTGCAAGCCCTTACCTGAGGGGCAATAGGTTGTCCTCAGTTGTAACTGCAAATATTTTTTAAGTAGAAACTGGGTTTGTTACTTAGCTTTCTGGTGACATTTTCTGGGACTTATTTCCCCAGTGGAGAGCACTGGCTTCTTTTGTAAACTTTGACATAGTAATCATGGAAGATTAATAATCAGAACCAGAAATGCAGAAAGAGAGAACATTGATTATGTGATTTAGTCTATCTACTCTACTCCAGGCCAATTCTACACTGCTCTCTACATTAATTTTCTCTGCTTTTGCTTTGCTAGATGAAAGATGTTCAGGTTGAAAATGTGAATGAGCGTCCAGCTGATAAAAACATCTTCAAAGGAAAAAGCACAGAGAAGATCATCGGGAAAGAGTATCTGGAGGCTTTGCAGAGGCCCATAATGGTTGAGCTAGTCCGTGGAAAGGTAAGCGCCTGTCTTTTAAAATTCAGTCCCTAAGGAAACATGACAGAAATCTTTTGTAACAGACTTGAAGAATTTACCAGTTCACTATTCACTCAGTGTTTTTAATAAGCCATTGTGTCCTGTCATTCTGTGTGCAATACAGTAGTTGAGAACAGACTGTAATTTACCTTCTAGCCCAAGCCTAGAAGAACACCACGCAGTGGGGAAGTAAAGAGCAGATTATTCACAAAGATAGGTACACATTGGATATATGCACAATTGCTGTGTGGGATTTGTGCTATTGATTTCAGCCAGGGCAGGATTTTGTCCAAGATCTGAAGGCAGAAAAGCAGATACAATTTGTCATGAGGGATGTTCTACAGAGTCTGTGAGGAACTCAGTAGAGTGTTAATCACTTTTTAAACCCTTATCAAGTATTTTACCAGGATTGCTTTTCCTAGCTCCTTGGTTTTCTTATTTATTTCTGTGTCACCTGCCAAGTTAATGAGCTTGATGCTGAAAGACCTACAGCCTTATATGTTTTTCCCCCACTGGGAGACAGTCTCCAAAAATCAGAAGAGAAGGGTCAGAGAGCCGATGTGTCTCAACATGTGCCTGGGTTTTATATCATACCCTGGGAGAACACCAAAGTGCTGTCCCAGCACAGGAGCACCCATGTCCATTTGTAGCTCTCAGTGTCCCCCTTTCTCTAACACACTTTCTCTAAGAAGGGGATTCAAGTACATCCATCCCACTCTCTTTTCCCCTGCAGAGCTGCTTATGAGAGCTACCCTTGTACTCAGCCTACTCTTGTGGCCAGGGAGTGGTGGGGCTCAAGCCATGGCTGCTTCTGTCTCCTGCCCCTGGTCCTTCACCCTCCTGTTGCTTGTGGCATTGGGCCAAGAGCCCCATTTTCCCCTCTGCAGCCCGAGCAATGCTCAGCAGGTGGGGCAGGAGGGGCTGTGAGAAAGGAGGAAGGTTGAAGGTCACACTCCCTTTTCCCATCTGCAGAGTGCAGTGAGAGCTGTGACACTCTATCCCAGCAGGATCTTTACCTCCTGCTGTAAATAGGCACTGAGCACATACCCTGGCTGCCAGCTCAGCCTGCTGAATTGCAGCTGCTATCAGACCTGCTCAGTAACTTTCAGACTCAGCCTTGTCATCAGTTTTACACAACATAAAAAGAAACAGGACAGCGCTGGCTGTGAACTGCACACATCCCTACATGAAAACAGAGGTAACCAGAAGAACACAGAATGCATCTGCTCCTCATACATTGCACACTTTCATATGCTAAGGCTAAGATGTAGTATTAAAACTTGAGCTTTTTCTCAGGTGGTAGGGTCTATATGCTCCTTTTATGATTTCTTTGTGGTATGACAATTTCAACCCTGGCACAGTAAATTTCACTTTTCAGGGTTACCCCAAGATAACATACTGGTTGCACTTACAGTTCCAGATAAAGGGGCATTTCTAAAGCACCTTGAATGCAGAGTGGAGGTGCAAAGTCTTGTTACCAGAGGAGAGGCTCAAGCACAATAGTTGACCCATGAAGTGCAAAGGTTGTGATATGTTTGACACGTCATTGAAGTCATTCTATCTGTGATTTATCTATGATTCATCCTGAGTTTTTGTAACCTGTGATTAAAGTGCAACAGATATTATGCCCCTGTGGGGAGTGATTACCTGAGGATTATGCAGAAAAATGAGTCGCCTGTGGAAGTATGAAAAGTTTCCCATTTCCCATCTAAATTCTCTCTAATTCCAGGAGGAGAGATGCTCACTGCACTGAAACTGTACTTAGGTTCAGCTGAAGGCCAAAATGTGTTTGTACAGTTATTGCCAGGCCCTGCAGCCTCCACAGTTTGCTCAAAATAAGCAAATAACAGATCCAAAGTAAAGGTTTTTCTAGAGTGGATCCTCACTATTCCTTTCTAATTTAACCAGATTTGTTACACACTTTTGAATGCTTACTATATGTTTGGGTTTTTTTTTGGTTTTTTTTTGTTTTTGTTTTTGTTTTTGTTTTTTTCAATTCCTACAGATCAAAACCTTCTACTCATATCAAAATGAACCTGGTTTTACTCAGAACATTAAGAGAGGTCTGGCCAGCCTTTTCCAGCTGCAGCTGCACTCTGGCTCTTCCCGTGAGGTATGGTGCTCTATCAGGCAAGATTATCATCACATGAGGAACAGGCAGAGCCTGATCTCCTCTGGAAGGCAGACCTGTGGTTCCTGCTGACTTCAGAAAGAGTGAACTGTGATAGAAATCAGTCCTTTGATAACATTTGAGGTTAGGGACTTAAGGACAGTCTTCTGCATATTTGGTGGCACCAATCAAATCGCTGCAATTAGCATAAAGAAGTAGTGCAATCCATTTGATTTAAAATGCCTTTATAAATCTAGCACAATTTGGTAATAAACCACCTTAAACCAGGTCACTATAAAAGTGATTATACTGCTCTTTAAAGTTGGCTGATTCCTAAATTCAATTTAGTGGAATCCCATTCTAAATCCAAGTACCCACACAAAGTCAGCACTGATTTAGCTGCATCCATTTAAGTTGCCTTCCATTGTTATATTTCTAAACCTGTCCCCTTAAACAAAGCTCAAATTTAACTCAAACTTGTGAGTATAGTGTAAGCTGCCTGGTATTTCCTAATTATTTTTTTTAAACAGCCATTGTTACTTTTCTTCCTAGCCATCTAATGAACAGTACCCCTGCCAATCCAAAGCAGATAGTTAGAACCACTGACATCCTCAAAACGGTTAAATAAACCCAAGCAGTACAGCATCTCAGGTACAGGATTCCAGCAGTGGAGAAAATGCTTCATCTTTGGAAGGTGTTGGGGGGTGTCCCAAAGATAAATTCAAGAAATTGTCCTAACCTAACTCTCTTTTCCAAGGTGGACATTTCTGGGAAATGTGATACTACTTACAATGTGCGGCAAGATCAAGTGACTAAAATAAAAGACCTGGACTCCTGTGAAATAGAAAAGAAAGGATTTACCAGCCACAACAAGGTATGATTTCTTTAACAAAATAAAATATATTCTTCCTATTTAAAATATATTCTTAGCAGCCCCTACTCATCTTCTCAGAAGTCCTTCTAGCATTAGAGGAAGCAGATTCTATATGTAAATTTTGTAGTTTTTCTAGCCCAAATGTCACATGTAGTTCCCATGGAGAGAACAGGGAATGGATTTCTCCTGTGGTGTAAACCACTTTGGCTCAGCTGATACAGATACAGTCATAGTGTTAATAGTAAGTTTTTCCCCATCTGCTGTAAATGCCAGGCAAGATGCTGACTCCTGAATGGAGCCTGGTTAGGCTTGCCTGGAAGGTCAAAGGCTTCCCTCATGCACAGGTGTAATACAGGAGATGTGCCATAGGGGTAAATGAAGCCCTACTACAGCCCTAGAGGTCCTCCAGTTAGTAAATGACTTTCTAAGTAGTCACTGCTGAGGACAGGCTGGACACCTGCTGGAGGCACTGGGATTCTCCACATCAGAAACTGACCTTTCTGAGCTCAGAGAAGTACAAACACACCACACACTCTCTTAGTAACTGCCTTAACGCTATGACTGGGTTGCCCATTTTCACACTACAAAGACATCATCTTGATTACAAAACAAGAAGCAAAGACAGCCACCTTGTTTGATCTGTGAACATAACAATCTGTTCATTGATCTGTTTGTGAACATGACAATCTTATTTACAAGATATTTCTCTGGAAAAGATTTTTGTCTTATTTAAAGCATATCTTAAACTAAATGTAGTACTGGGTCTTTTCTCAGTTGCAGCCTGCTCCACATCTTCCTCCCCTGCTCCTACTGTCCTTTACCCTGGTACATACTAAATTTGAAGCACATGGTGTAGAAGTGAGTGGGTACTTACTGCAGAGGGAATACTTGAAAACCTGGTTCATAGGCTTGAGATGCCTGCCTATATGCGCCTTCCTCATATGGCTCTGCTTCATTCCAAGTCTTGCCCTCATTTGGAACAGTGAGCTCTTTTCCTATGTTGTTTGTTGTATAACCCGCTTTCTGTTTTAATTATTTTCAGATCTTGGATATCAGTACAAAAGCCACATCTGCTACAGTTTATGTGCTGGAAGACAGTTTCATTAAATCCATTAAGGCAGAAGAAAATTTCGTTTTTGCTCTGAATTACCGACGAAAAACAGGTGCCAAAATAGTTTCAAAGTAAGTTGGGCAATTGGGCTGTCATTGATGGTGGAGGACTAGTGCTTCAAGTTAGGTTACATGTGTAGGTTTTATAGAATTAAGATCTAAGGCTGTGAACTCTCCAGGATTTAGGTCTCTTTTTTATCCATATACAGGTCCAACTGTGCCAGGTACCAGGTCCAACTTTGATTAAGGGTTCTACCACACCACAAATAATAAATAATGGCTTTTATAAGAAGTTAACAGGCAACAGCAGGAATTGGCCAAACCCTCTTAATCTACCCATTAGTGCTATAGGTGTTCTGTCATCTCATTTCTCAAGAAATACTTCTGATGGATTTCCATTTCTAGCATATGAGAGTTTGGAAGCATAGAAAATAAAATCTACTGCATAGAAAGGAAACAACAGTGAAACCTAGATCTGTGTTAGACTCCAGACTCCAAAACACTGAAAGTGTGGACATACTCATACAAGATAAATAATTCAGGCAACTCGGTAATAATAGATATTTAAAAGAAAAAGTACATTCAAAAATTTCACTTTCCAGATCTTTTAAGAACAAATATATGCAACATTTCAGAATGTATGTGAATACTGAAGGCTGTTTATCAAGTATAACAAATCTGTGCTTTAGAAAGTCTCTCACACAGGTATCAATTGCTTCTGTTACCTTAAAAGCCCCACAGACTTGCCATGTTCTGAACATTTTAAAATAAGAATTTAGTCAGTCTGCATTCTACATTTTTTAGTCTGCGGAGGGGTTTTTTGTTTCCCCTTGGTGTGATTTCTGCATCTGTGGGCTGGTGGTTGGGCTCTGATGGTGTCCTGACTGTGTGGATGTGCAGGCAGAGGCTGGAGCTGAAGTCAGTCCAAGCTGGGACGGGACTGATCGCTGCAAAGCAAGTCGCTGGTGTGATCAAGACCTTGGACCCCAATTATGTTGCCATTGCCCTGGAAGCAGAGCCAGTGAAATCTGAATGCAAAAAGTGCCCTTCAGTAAGTAAACACAGGTTCATTGGACATCAGGTTGCTTAGCTGAGCAGGACAAGTGTGAAAGCAAATTTTCTGTCCAAGCAGAACTAGGACAGGTCCAGCATAGCAATATAAAATGCACCCTGGAGTAGGGAGTACAGAAGTGTTGCAATGGTGCTCACCCCACAAGAGTGTCGTAAGATCTACCACTAAAAGTACCAACCTTTTTGCTCTCTTTTAAAGACTGCAATATTTCTCCAGATCACTAGAAAATACAGCACCCTGTTGTTTTATCTCACCTTGCCAGCCTTTAGCTGGGTGCACCTTATTTCCTCTGGGTGAAAATTAATTTTAAGATTGCTGACTGGTGTTTGTAAACAGTTTTATCATGGAGGAGCTGATCTGTTCCCAGGATTCAAGTTCTTTAGCCATTCCTCAGGCAGGCTAAGCATTTGTTGGTGGTATATTTAACGTCTTCTTACTACCTGACCCCGAGGAAGTCTTTTGTTAGGATTTTATAGATATTTTGCAAGTATAAAATGGGACTTTAGTGTTCTTGGGGAGTCCAATAATGTTCTCATTTTTCCCTGGGAAAAACATTGCCTTGTTTTTTTATATTTAAGACATCTGAAGGCTAAGAGCATGACAGTGTAAATGCATCATCTTTTGTTTTGCTAATGATGTTCATCATAACCTAAATAGATTACTACAGTGACTTTTAGCAAACAGTATTAATGCTATTACCATTGAGGAATGAATGGGAACATTAAGGATCATTATTCTCCAGTGTTGATAAGCAAGATATAGTTTCTATTCAGCACACAGAATTTTAGTCCTCCCGAGATACTCCTTATGAGCACAAATATGTTCCTGTATTGGAACTTTTGCTTTTTATTATTATTTGGAAGTAGCATTACACTGTAATAATTTTTCTTATCTAATGCTTGTTGAGCCACAGGGAAGACCAAAAAAAATATTTGGAGAATATAGAAATGATGCTGCCTGTGTGCTGGGGCAGTTCTAACAGGGAATATCAAGGCATCTTAAACAGAGTAGGGACAGGTGGTTTTTCCTTGACTCTGCCTGTCGGGGTTTGTGCTGACCAATTTGTCACTTGGGACTGAGTTTGTCATAACAGTTATAATTTTCAGACCAAGATAACAAACACAGGGTATAATTCCAGAGCACTGCCTGGGGACTGACCTATGTCATTATAAACCTAATGGCACAGGGAGAATGAAGTTCTGCTTTCTCACTGTATTTTTCAGTAACTGCTATGAAAAGATGGGCTCTATAAACAGAACACTGTATCCAAAGCAGCAACATAGCATATGCTACTTATATTTCATGGTATACATTAATGCCCTGCTGACATGCTATGCCTTAGGGTTTTACATTCTCAAAGCCCTTTTTAAATTGTAACAGGTCTTATCTCTATCTTTATGAATTTGATAAAATAATCATTACTACCCTCATTTCCCTGAGGTTATGGCAAATGTTTGCACTTAAAATCAGGTCTAGATTTCTATGTTAAGACAACATAAAGCATGCTCTTTTCAGAAGAGCTCATGTATCTTACACTCTTTTATGCTCATGGTTACTATGGGGAAGGATTCTTGCCCCTTCTGAAGGTGAGATGGGTTTGTTCTGTCTTGTGCAGCCACCCTTTGTACATTGGTAAGCAGCTGTCATACACAGACATTCAAAACCGACTCCTGCTCAGTTTAGAACCTCTTGGTTTCATTGGAGTTTTCCTAGAGTGCCCACAAGACCTCTGTTCTGATCTCTCTGTCAGAGAAACACAGGTCTGTGTCCACGCTGAATTGTCATGTGGAAGTGTGTGCATCTTGTGCCTGAATGTTTGGGTTTTTAAATCCAAACTGCCTGACATTCACATCAGGAGAATGAGGGCCCTCAGAAAAGTCAACTGTGAATGGTGTTTTTAATGCCATGGTCACTGCAGGAGATGGCAGCTGCTCCTGAGCACCCACCAAGGAAGGCCTGTTCTCCACTCTCTTTTTCTTGAGATAGCTCCAGCTTGCATCTCCCACCTTGCTTGTCTCTAGGGTATGGGCCAAACTGCCTAAGAGCAGCCCACACAGCTGGGCTCTGCACAGGAGAAAATGTAGGAGTAATGAGGTTAGAGGGTTTTTTTTTTGCTGGACTGTGGTGCAACTTCAACAGGGGGAATAAAAAGTGACCTATATATTTATCCAATTTCAGTTAATAATAGCTACACTGACCTTGGTGCTAAGCACTAATTACCAGTGGAGGTTAAAAGACCCATCTGTGCCTCAGAACATGAGCTCCTCCCAGCTGGTTATTAATCCTCAGGAAATATCCTATGTCTCAATCATTGTTGCCTAATTATTGTTTGTTACAGTCAATAGAAGTTGCACTCTGTACTGATGAATGATACTTCTAATTGCCAGCAGGTTCAAGTGCTATTGCCCAACACAAAATCCACAGAGGGGAACTATTTTAGTGAAGGTCAGATGGGTGCTACTTTTATTTCCCACTCAGGAAAACTGCAGTAAAGGCTGTTGCAAAGAACAGCTGAGTTTTCACCAAGGAATGTTCTCGATAACTTGAGATAACAGAGGCAAAGGCAAGGGAGAGAAGAAAGGTCAAAATACTGGCACCAGTTTCTTATGGGAGTGTAATTGGAAGGACAGATATGGGTGCTTTGCTACCATGTTGGCTTTTTCAGGTAAAAAATGTGATGTGGGAATAAATACAGCAACCATCATTTCACCTTTTATTTTGTACAATAGCTACAAATCCCTTTTTATGAAATTTTATGAAAAAAACCTGGGAATAACTTCTTGGATATTTAATCCTGTTCTGTACTAACCCAAAATTACCATCTTCTCAAAAAAAATGATTAATTAGTGGATTGGGGATTGTGCATCTCCCTTTTTTTTTTTTAAGTCTACTTAGGGAAAAATGGGAACATAAGGCAAACACAATATTCACCAGAAAGCACAGTAAATTTGCAAGAGAAGAGATTTCCCTTTATTCCAGTTACAGTATAAATAAATTGTATTGTTCCAAAAGAGATTGCAGTGAAGGTCATGTACAACATCAGGAAAATAATAAAGAGTTGGAAGAGAGACAGCTATAGAAAGATTTCTAAGATATTTGTGCTGGGATATCATAAATTACCTAATACTGAGCTAAAGGATCATAGGTCTGTTGGATTTCAGCTACTTTGAGCAACAGCATTTGCTCAAAGTAGCTGAAATCATATCAGCATTTATTTAGTCTGATTTTGAGAACTGAAGCTATAATCTGAGAGATTTCACATAATATGAATTGTTTTGCAGCTTTCTGAGCACTGGAAGAACATCAGAGAACAAATGCATCCTGACAAACTTTCCAAGCCTGATGCAGCAAAAAGCTTTTTGTCCTTCATTCAGAACATCAGGAAAGCTACGAAGGAGGAGATACTGAAAATTATTAAAAGTGAAAATAAAGAGCTTCTGTAAGTTACCATGAACAAGCTTTTAAAAGGTTTAAATTACTGAAAAATGCAGAAGGGCAGATTGCATACAAAGAGATTGAGTTCTGCTGGTGATGTCCTAGCAATGCAAACCCAGTGTTCAGTACTGTCTACAGGAAAAGGATTTTTTTTAAAGTTATGTTTGTTCTTGTAATATAATAAATTTTCAGCACACCCTTCAGCCACCAGGGTTGTATCTACAGTGCAAGGCCAACATGGTTTGTAGTTTAGCCAAAGGTTCTCAAACCAAATAGTTGTTCTGAAACACCTTATAACTTGTTCTTGACTTCCCATTGGTTTCCTTCAATAGGAAATACAACAAAGAAGTACTCCCAGGCAATGTTGATGCCTGGGAATTGTCCGAGTATTAGAGTTTGGTTGTGAACAGCATGCACACTGAAACTTGAGAGCTGAAAAGCATTTCTGAATCATGTGGTTGGGATCTTTCAAATAAATTGTAGCAGTTGTTAGCAATGGAGATAAACCTGAGAGTCACTCGGGAAGCATAGAAGCCTTTTCTCTATGTTTCATTGTGCATGCAGTACTAAAACACTTCTTTAAAACTACAGCCTTTTCCTGTAAACTTTAATACACTTGTGATGGTTGGGTGTTTAAACTTTTTTTGTCTCTTATTTGCATAAATTAAAATACTATCCATGGATATGAATCTGTGTGCCATTTTGAGGTGAAAGTTCAGGGACACTTTTTCCAACAAGAGTAAAAGATTCTCTTACTTGCAATGAAGAGCTGTTTCAGTACATAAGCTTCTTTCTCTCAATATGCAGCCAAGTCTTTTCAGTATTGACTGGCTCATTGCAAGGATGTGTTCATTTAATTTGCACTTCTTTGTAGTCCACAGGTAGTGGATGCTGTAACCTCGGCTCAGACCCCAGAATCACTGGAGGCCATGCTGGAGTTTCTTGACTTTAAGGATGCAAGCACTTTTATCCTGCAGGAGCGGTTCCTGTATGCCTGTGGATTTGCTTCTCATCCCAGTGAAACTCTCCTGAAATCATTAACTGTAAGTCCAACGACAAAAAAAACCAAAAACACAACAGAGCTAATATTCTTATGCCTTGTCCCAGTCAAAGGGGAAGAGAAGAAGAAACAACTGTTGCTGTTTCTAATTTTCCTTTCTTTATGCCTTCCAGGGTTTCCAATAAGTGTGCTATTGACACAAAGCCTGCAAGCAACAAATATTCCTATACCCAGACTGAAAGTCTAATTACTTTGTAAAATATTACCAAAATCCATTACTGGAAAAAGAAACATAATACTGAATGTTAAGAAAATAATTTGAGGATTGTTTGATTGTTGCATTATGAAAGTTCTGTAATCAGAACTGTAAATCCCCCCTTTTTTTTCCAAATGAATCTACTTGAGACACTGAATGTAACTGAAGGTGAAAATGACACTGAGTTATTATATGTAATATATATGTAATGATAGAGCTGTGCTGTGCTTAGCCTGAGCCCAGGCCATCGTGGTAATCACTGCCCTTGCATTGCATTATTGTTCACAGAAAATGAGGGAACCTGTTGAACCCACAGCAGTGTGGCTTGTCGTGTTTACTCTGAGACACTAAACAGCTTTGCTTTTGCATGACAGGAGAAGTTCAAGGGAGATGTCGCCAGTCAAGAAATCAGAGAAACTCTTGTCATTGTCATGGGAGCACTCATTAGAAAGCTGTGTGACAGGGATGGCTGCAAGCTGCCAGTGAGTATCTGATGGTCACTGCTGCCCAAATTCTGGTCTGCAACACACAGGACCAATCCCTGGTGACATTACTGGGGGAGCATGACAGACATGGGAAGCAGATTCTCCCACTTAAAATAAGTCCATGAACTCCTATGTTTGATAGAGGATTGTATTTTTTTTTTTTATAATGACCTCTACTTTATCAGATTTAGGCTTTAATCTTGTCTCTTCCCATTTCTGTGGCTGAACCTGTCAGCAGAAGCAGTATTTGTGCTGTCTTGTCCAAAAGCTTTGCATATCCTCAGAGAAACACTGGCCAACTCAGGGTCTGTTTATTATTTGCAATCATCTTAGGTTATTTCACCTCTGTAAAGAAAATTCACTGATTCAAATATTCAACTGTGCCCTGAACATCCATAGAAGGAGGAAGACTTTTACTCTGAGCATGAACTGAGTAGATGCTGGTGTTAGAGGATGAGAATGATCAGAGAAGGCAGCTGGATCTGTTTTGTTCAGCACTGCAGCACAGCACTGAAAACTTACAGAGCCCTTTTAATTACCTGAACAGGCCCTTTTAATGTCCCTTGTTAATTGCCAAGTACTTTTATAACATCATGTTCTGAGGCACTGAAGAACACTTCCCTTGCCTTTTTTTGTGGGAACTTGTTGGCCCCACAAGGAGGACCTGTGAAGTCCCTGAATCAGATCAGGAGCAGCTGGCAAGTGCTAACACTCTGGATCAGGTGTCACTGTGGCTGCAGTCACTTTGGTTATGCTTGAAGGAAGCCATCAACGTACAAATGAAATCTTTCCTAGCCCGGTGCCACAAAACATGCCAGAACCCTGCCCTGCCCCTTCTGCTCCTGCAAGGGGAAAAAGGGAGGTTTATGATCACCATTTAATGTGCTGTTGATTTTCTTAGGCTGTTGTGGAAGCGAAAAGGTTGATTCTGAATAGGCTGGAGAAGGCCAGCAAAGACGACAACGTGCAGATGTACCTGCTGGCACTGAAGAATGCACTCCTTCCCGAAGCAATTCCAGTGCTCCTGAAGTATGCTGAGTCAGGAGAAGGGCCCATCAGCAGCCTTGCTGCCACTGCCTTGCAGAGATATGATCCTTCTTTTCTCACCAAAGAGGTAAGAAAATTTGCTGCCCAAGAAAAGAAGTGCAGGAGACTGTATTAAAAATAAAGGGTAAATTCACAGAATTCATTTCTTGTCATCACCAACATGGACAGTGAGGTTGAGTCCAATCTCAGTAAGTTTGCTGATGGCACCAAGCTGTGTGGTGCAGTCAACATGCTGAAGGCAAGGAATGGACTGGTGGACACATGCTAGTCAGCCCTTGGCTCCAGGGTCGCACACAGCCACCAAAGGCAGCCGGCAGTCTGCAGGGAGAACCGGGCTCTGCTCGCCAGAGGGAGCACTTGGGCACCTGTGCAGCTCTGTTCTTCCTTGTGCTTTCACACAGGGAGAGCACACAAAGTAAGAGAAGGGTAAAATAGCTGCATTTTACCCTGCAGCCTCTAAGAATAGGAAAAGACATAGAAAACAGTGGGACAAGAGGTCCTTCCTCTGCTGCATTACCTTGTATTCCATTTCATACCTGCTGGCCATCAGGATTGAGGCTGTCCGGGTGCTGCTCTGCAATGAGCATATAGGAGGCCATTCAGTGGGACTACATGGCTTTCCACAAATTCCCCCGTGACAAAGATGTGTCACAATCTTCTCAGGGACACGCCACCACAGGCACTATCTAGAAAATTAAAATAACAATATTCTTGGTTTTTAAAGTACATGTTTCCTTAACAGTCAAGAAAATCTCTGTCTTACCACTGCTGCATTTGTTCTTAGTGCTGCTACTTATTTACAGCCCTGCTTTAAAACCAGTGTGTAAGGCTGTATTTGGTCTGTGGCTGAGAGAACATAACAGATGTCCCACTTGTCCTTGTGGTCACTGAGCTATACATGTCTCAACATTCCAAAAGGACCATGAAAAACATGATGCTGAAAATATATCCTTATGTATTAGCCTTAGCTATGGAGCTAACTAATCTAACTTAAGCTGATATTATAAACGACATTCCAACCTGTACTTTGCCCAGTCATCTGTATGAGCACTTAGTGAATAATGTGTTTCCTGACCAGGTGAAGGAAACAATGAACAGGATATACCACCAGACTCGCAAAATCCACGAAAAGACAGTGAGAACCACAGCAGCTGCCATCCTCTTAAACAGTAACCCATCCTACATGGAAGTGAAAAACATCCTGCTCTCCATTGGGGAACTGCCTATGGAGATGAACAAGTACATGCTGTCCATGATCCAAGATATACTGCGCTTTGAAATGCCTTCCAGGTACATTAAGTTCAGTGTAAATAAATACAGCCCTTCCTTACAGAGAACACACAGGTTCTCATGAATTACTAAAACTTAAGGAGAGTATAAAGGAATATCTTATTTTTATGTCCCTTGTATTGTTATTTCAGAATAAATCCCTTAATTTCAATGTCATTATTTTAATAGCTGTTCACATTTTCACAGGTACAAAAAATAATTGGGCATCTGACTTGCATTACTGTGAAAAATGTCTTCTGTCTCTCAAATGGTCCCTTGCTTCTGTATTTTCAAAACCAGCGATGTGGAAAAATTTTAAACATCAGAGTGTGAGAATGAAAATAATCAATATATATCTTCTTAAAAACATTAATTTTCAAGCAAAATCTTTGCTTGCCTTTCTTCCTATGACTGCAGGGAGTACCTGAAATTGAAAGAGAGACTGGGTTAGGGCAGATTTTTAGTGGGAAAAGGTTAGGGTTTGGAAGACCCTCTTTCCAACTGGGAAATTCACCCTCTCAAATTTGATCTTTCTATGAAAAAGTACTGTAACATTTTTGTATCTCAGTGGGTTTGTTTGTTTGTTTGTTTTGAAATCCCACAGCAAAACAGTTCGGCAAGTTCTGAAGGACATGCGTGCCCATAACTACGATCGCTTCTCCAAGATGGGCTCTTCCTCTGCCTACACTGGATACATAACACGTATGTAACCATGAAACTGCCTTTGAACCCTCTTTGTATTCCCAAACATTCCATTAATCCACTAGTGTAGTCACAGGTACCTTCTTTCTTTTTCAATTAAGGTGGTCCTGATGTGTCATCCACATACAGCCTCGACATCCTCTACTCTGGCTCTGGCATTTTACGGAGAAGTAACATGAACATCCGTGTTTTTGACAGAAGCACTGACCTTCATGCCATCCAGGTAACAGCCACACTGTGCACAATAACTTAGCCAGTATGTGGTCCTTTTCTTACAGCTTCTAAATCACTTCAGCTAATGCTTAAGACCATAAGGCTTGCTGCACTGGGCAGACAACAAGCCAATAACAGGGGAAAACCAGTAACAGGGGAAAACCCCACAATGTGGCATAAGTTGCCATAAACAAAACAAGTGTTTTGTTTTTCATCATACATTGTGGTCTGTGTCTGTGTAAAGCCTATGCTGTTTCTCTGATGTAATCAATAAAAGCTTTGTGAGTTTGTAAAATCAGGTACCAGTTCAGGTTCAAAGAGTAGATCATATGTACAAATCAAAGAGATTTCAATGTCTGTATTTTAGAATTTTCTTGATATCGGCAAGAATCTTCAGTATTATAACTCTCCTAAATTTATACAGGACAAAAATATTGCAGTGGAACACCTCTGGCCTTTCCTCCCAACTGTCCCTGAAAAATAGTTATATGCACTAAGGAAAATGTGTTTGAAAGAAAACTAGTCTTAGGATTATGATCCGCATGTGGGTAAATCCTGCTCAGCACCTAAAGGGCAAAAACATGGCAAGAGATTATTTTATTTTCCATTTTTCTAAGTACTCTTCCTAGTTCCATTAAGTCTCACCCTCATAGCTTTTCCACTACAACTACATAAATTAGAATTAGGCATTTAGACATCAACAAAATATGTGGTGTTGTTAGTAGTCTGAGTCAGGCAGGATTTTCTCATTGATTCTGTATCACTGTTCCTTCGTAGGTGGTTCTCGAAGCTCAGGGTCTGGAGTCCATAATAGCTGCAACTCCTGATGAAGGCGAGGAAAACCTGGACTCCTTTGCTGGCATGTCAGCCATTCTGTTTGGTTTCCAGCTGAGGCCAGTGACATTTTTCCAAGGGTATGGTGATTTAATGTCTAAAATGCTCTCGGCAACTGGAGATCCCATGAATGTGGTGAAAGGACTTGTCCTCCTCACAGATTTCTTACAGGTACTAACAGCACACTGTTTGCTTCTTTTTCTGTCTCTTAAGCACAGATGGTTCCTCCCCCACACTGCTATTGTAGGACACCTTATTTTCTTTATTCTTAATGCTGAAACTTGACCAGTGTTACGCAGGTTACCTTTTCTAGGAGAGCAATAGAAAAGTCATGGGTATTTAAAACCAGAATGAAATAACATGAAAAGCAACCTAGAACAAAGGTGAGAACAGATATTCTAGAAAATAAACCAGAAACTTAACAAAAGCAAATGCAACTGAGTTTCCTGTTGCAAACTCTTATTGCTCTCAGCTATGACCTCCCCTCCCACAATTTCTTGTAATACACTCTTGTCCCATATGACCACCTAAGTTTTCCTCTTCACAAGTTGTCCAGGGACCTTGTGTCCAGTTAGGCAATAATTGTCAGGTGAATGAATCAGAGAACTATGCTTCAAAGAACAATGCTAAGAGGTCCAAATTTCAACTGTTTATTTCTAGGTAAAACAAGCAATTAAAATGAGGATTACACAGTTTTTATGCAACTGTCATCCCAAATGATTTGCTAATTTTGTGCTTAAATAGATTTACATAGAAATATAACTGGCTACATAATGTGTTATTGGAGGACTAAGAATCTAGACATCTCTCTCAAAGTGCAGGGTCAGCATCTTTGCTCTTCTCAAGCTGGGATCTCCTTAGGACCTGTGGATTTAACAGCTGTACTCAGCTCACAAAACATCTGCAGTCTCAAACTTTACTTTTGGCTTTTCCCATTTAATTCTTGGCCAAAGAAAATGCCAGAAGTAGATGATAAGACGATCCACTCTGCTCAAAATTACGCAGAAACACCCTCTGCACATGACAGGTTTTCCCATCCAGAACCCAGCTCAGCTCCTTCTAATGGTATTTTAAGTCCAGAGGGCTTCCCAAGTAGTGCCCAAATTGGCTAACTAAAGCTCATTCCAGCAGTGCTTTACAGTTCACACGCAGATTATGGGCAAAAACTTTGCTGTGACCTATTTAACAAACAGACCGCAGAGGTGAGAAAGATAATCATGTCTAGTCCTGAGCACAGGGAGCATTTAGAGAACTAAATATTTCCAACTGCTGTGCATGCACGAAGCTCCAGACATACTCTGGCTGAATCAGCTGGCTGGGCACCCCTAGAGCTCTGCTCGCCAGCAAATTCTCCACTCCTTGCCTTTGGAGAGCCTCTCAAAAGTCTGGGGCAGCCAGGCTGGGACTGTGGGCCATTTTTAACAATATCAGGGTGCAGGGTTTTCAGTCAGTCACTGCCTTTTTGGATGCCTTGGCAGCAGTGTCTTACCTCCATACCCCACAAAAGCAGGAATGGTTTAAAGCACTGTTGAACACAGCTTCAGGCTGAGCTCCCTTTTAAGCACAGCCCATCTTTCTAAGAATGGTCTTATAGCTACACTCCAACTCAACAGCACATCAACATGGTTTTGGCACTTCCCTGTGGCCACAGTGTTGTTTGAGGGCTAAGAATAACCCAGAAGTTATATTCCTGCTAGAAAATAAACAGCTCTCATAAAACTATTTTTGAGACTCCTAGGTCACCTGCATTAAAGTTCAGCAGTGTTAATAGTTCTCCTAGGCAACACACCTGCCAGAAGCCCAGAGAAATGAAATACTGTATTGATAGGTCAGAGAAGCCATTTGAAAGCCAGACCCCAGTGGAAGGTAGCCAGTTCCCAGAGAAGTGCTTGTTGCAGCCATCTCTATGTTGCATTACAGTAAGATTGCATTACAGTGCAATACATAAATATACTTTAAAGACACTTTCTTATTGATACATGGCACATTTCAGCATTTTAAACAGTAAAAAATGACTGATTCTGATCTTTTGGGTCACATTTTCCACTACAAATGGGACACAAAGCTTAAAATAGGAAAGCAAAGGAAAATACTTCTCCTTAGGAGGCTGGGTCCCTGTGATTTACACCTCCCATCAGCCTGGATTGGATTTGCACATGAGACGAGGGACGGGGCTGAGCTATAAATAAGGAAATAGATGAGCTAGTAAAACACAAGACAAGTGCTCTTTAACTTCTCTGCTGGTTTCAGTGACAAATACAGCTTAATTCTAGGTAGCATTAAAGTCTTGAACCGTGCAGCCTTTGTAAACCCAGCCTACTTTAATACTCTTGGATGTAATGTGACAATACATCTAAAAATATCTGCTCCTCTGGTTGTGTGTACTGTCTCTGCCAGCATGTATACTGTTACCTCCTCACTCATTAGCAGCTACCCACCAATCCAGTCCCAATTAAGAGCAAAGTAAAATAAAGTAAAACAAGCTTTATGTCTACACCTAAACAGACCAACAAGGGAAGTATTTTATGTCTCATTGCAGTCAATATAAAAACTCCCTTTGATTTCAGAAAGGTTTCAATTTCAATCCATGATTTTAACTTGGGTGAAAATAAGAAATCAGAGCATCATATGACCACACTTGCTGGGGTCACGCTGGATTTATAAGCCACAGCCAGCCCACTGCATTCTTTAAATCTCAAGCCCACTTTAGCAGCAACTGACTGCCAAGATGGCTCTGCCAAGCTGGTTCTGTCAAGGAAATAATTTCAAGGATAATTAACTTACCCTAAAAGGTGAAGTAAGCATGTACAGCTACCATAATTATCCGAGTCTTCGATTACAGCCAGATAACTTTAATGTTCTGAACAAAACCCTTCCCTGATGTTGCTCCTTGCTATAGGGATTAGGAAGCTAGACTGACTCTCTGCTTGCTTCTTTCTTAAATCTTGGGACAGCATTAGTTGGAGCCACTGGACTACTGAATAGCTAAGAAGAGAATAGAGACTTCTAGGGTGCCTGGACATCAAAAAGGGACAGGAAATTCATATTCCCACATATCCTATAAAGGCCCGAAACATTACAGATGCTGAGAATACCACAGGCACAGAAACCTGAGAGGAGAGAGAAAACCATCTGTGAGACTGAAGAAGGTGTCCTATATATGAGGCACATGATCAAAAGAAGCTTTTCCCAAATTAATATTTCTTTTAAAATGATGAATTAATCCACTAGTTCTTAGAGAAGCAGGACAAATATATATAGATAGATTGCCAAGCTGGGTAAACCCTGAAATCTTGGCTGTGTGTCAAACCTTAAAAGGAATGAACTGCCATGACCCTGAGCTATATTACCACTTCCGAAATTGACTTCATGGATGTGTTTCCAGTCCAGCCTTACAGGTTTCATGAAGCCATGAGCACATTTGATATTTGATAGAAAATGCATTTAATGCCAATTAAGGTGCATTAGTTGATGGGTTTGGCCACCCGGCCACTGAAGAGGTAATTCCTGTCATATGGTGGGTTTGCAGCCACTGCGCAAGTGGCAGCATCCCACTGCCAGTACAGGGGTGCTGGTCACTCTGCACTGCACCTATGCTGGGCTTCCAGCAAGGAGTTCAATCTGATTTAGCTGGACTGCTGTCACAGCCTCCATGGGGCTTGTGCGGTAGCTCTTGGAGACATGATATTCCCTGCAGTGACACTCTGTGCAGAAATGATGCCAGCTGGCACACATGGAGAGGGGAAGGATGCAAGGTGCCTTGCTGTAGCTTCATCCCATTTCCGGGGGAGGGAGGTGCATCAGGATGGTTTTTCCATCCTTTCAGAACGTCCCTCTATTCCTTTTTGTTCCTGCAAAATGGCAAGTGGTGTGAGTGCAGGACCAAAGGGAATAAGGAAACCTCAGAGGTGTGCAGTCAGTAACCTGTGCTTTGCCATGGCTCCAGGAAATCCAGCTGCAGTCTGGGCCCACAGCCAGTGCAGAGTTCATGGGTGGGCTGGCCATCGACATCTCCGGAGGGATGGAGTTCAGCCTGTGGTACCGGGAATCCAAAACCAACGTCAAGAACCGGTGAGATACCCCCAGCACACGCTGTAGCTGTAGGCACCTTAGGCTTCTGAGCCAAGGTAGCACCAATGGCACAAATTTAAATATAAAAGACCTTGCAGATGAGTTAGAATTAAGCAACTAAATAAATAGAATGAAATAGTTATGTGCATGGGAGAATGTCTGTACTTTTCTATTCCTTTCCACCTGGATAATACCAGTTCCCATTGGTCTCGCGTGAATTTATATACCTTTAGGTGGAGAACAGGCTGCTTTGAGGGCAGTTTTTGTTTGTGTGGTAGGACTATTTGTAATTCAATTTCCTCTTTTTTAATGTGTTTTGAAACAATTGTAATGCCTAATTTTTTTTGTAGGGTAGCCATGTTTGTAGCTGGTAACACCGAGGTGGATTCCTTCTTTGTAAAAACTGGTATGGAAACCACTTTGGAAACAGAAACAGCTTTAGACTTCATCTCCACAGTGCAGTTTTCACAGTACCCATTTTTGGTCTGTATGCAGATGGATAGAGTGGACTCTCCATTCAGGTAAGAACTAAGAGCACACACTTTCTGAAGTGTCTTTCCAGCCAGCTGCTGGAACTTTTGGTTTTCACAGACACGAGATTATCCACTGAGGCCAAATTCCAGCCTAACATGATGAGGTGCAGTGCAGGCTGTTACACACACTGACCTCTCTGCTAACCCATTCCTCCCTGAGATTCAGAAATAACTTTTCTGAAGATCACAACTGATCAGCTCTGAATGTGCGCTTCAGTCCAATTTTTTAATTTGACTTTGCAAGTGAATTAACTGAAGTGGCAGGACAGTAGTGCCCTTGTGTGCAATCAGTTCTGATGGCGACCTCAAGTTTTGCCAGCAGTAGTTCTCTATTATACTATTGAGAAAGGAAGTGCAAAGCCATACATGAGCTGAAGTGGAAAGCTCTCTTCATCATCTGCTATTTACTCATGTCAACAAAAGTACCTGGTCTGGTACTCCTGCAGCCATTGTGTTCTATCATACTTTATTAAGGCACCAGTTTTCCTGAAAACTAAACAACTGTTGAATAAGGTTAAAAAGATGTTCTTCAGTAGCCAAAGAATAGTAATTAAATTTGCTTTATTTGGTATATTGCTCTCTTCTAATCCCTATTTGCTAAGACCTAAGGAAGGTAACATTTGTAGAGCCTGTGCCAGATTTCCATTCAGGTTATTCTCATCCAAAAGTGGTTAAAAACCTGAGAGTGTTTTAAGACTTTGAGAACCTTCAGGAAATCCTAAGAAAACAGTGTCTGCTATTCTGCAGCTACTAAAACATCTGCTGCTTCTGTCTGCTGACTGTGGAAGGGCCTGTGTGCTAGGGTTTGGTAGCGGGGTGCAAGCTGTGCCCAGACCTGCTGGTGGCAGAGCCCGGTGCTGTGTCTTTGCAGGACGCACATGACCAAGTACGAGAGCCTGCCCTCCGGCAGGCGCTACACGGCCCGGAGGGGCAAGGCAGCCACGCTGGCCGGGAACGAATACCCCCTGCACCAGGAAAACTCCAACATGTGCAAGAAGGTGTTCGGCACCAAGTCGGACTCTGCTGGCGGCTGGTTTTGAAAGCAGCGCCTGGGCTCCTGCTTTCCTGCACCCCTCAATGACTTCGGCCTGCACACACCTTACCAGCGTGGAGCTTGACCCTGCACTGCTGCATTAATGGGAAATTTGCCATTGATTTCAACGGGCCAGCATCAAACTCTCAGTGTGTGCACAGTGTTTACATATTAACCTGTATTTAAAACTTTTGTAAAAAAAAAGCCCTAAGGCAAATAAAGACCAATTTGGTAGCTTTTCATGCACTTCCATAAGGGTGGTGCTTGTTCTTCATTTTTACTTTTTTGTGCCAAAAGCAAAAGTAATCCTTCATTTTTTTTCTTGGGGAATACAGAAGTCTGTGTTTTTGATGTGTGGAAAGAACAATTATGATGTATAAAGAATGATTATTTATAAATATATTTTAAAGTATTTAGGTATTTTAGGCCTATGACCGATCCCTGTTCAAATATTCGAGTACAATTAACATCCAGATAGGACCATGAATTCCTGCTTACTCAGTATTGCCTGTTTACAAAAAAGCAGGTTTTATTTTACATGATTTTAAAGCATTTTGTGGGTTTTATTAAGCAGGCAGAACTTGATTATTGTTATTTATCTTTTGGAGTTTTTTTATTAACTGCTGTAGTTAAATACAATTGATTAACAGTGTGGGGTTATGTTTCCAGGAGGAACTTACAGTTGCCTTAATTCTGTTCTCATTGAAATCAATGGTGTAATTTCTGTAGCTACCAGAAGCAAGAGCAGAGTTAAGCCAATACTGGCAGCTCATCAAAATTTGTCTCCCTGTGTGTAATCAAGGCAGGTGCATTTCCAAAAATGAGCATTCACTAAGGCAATTCAGAACTACGAAGAAGGAAAGGATCTTGAAAGAAATAGATTTTGGATGCACAGTCTAGCAAAGCCTGTGCTGAGCCAGAACATTTTCTTCTAGGTAAGTTAGGCTTGTATTTCAATGCAAAAAATAATCGCTACTCAGACAAGTCCTCTGATTAAAATTACTTAGACACTTCAAGCAGTGTCTTCATAGGATATGTGAAAAAATAAAAAAAAAGTTTTACATCAGCATTGCAGATTAAAAAAGAATATACCCCATCCCAGCTCAGCTGATCACTCTGATCCATCTGATTTCATTTTTATAAGACAAGGTGGGCAAGTGCTGTTCACAAAAAAAAAAAAAAAAAAAAAAAAAAAAAAAAAAAAAAAAAAGTAAAATAAAAAGGCAAGAACAATTGTTTATTTTTAAAATCCCAAACCCAAAAGCAGCCGAGAAAAACTCATAAATTGTCATGAAAAAAATTTCTTACAAAATTAAGGAAAAAATCCAAACTCTTTTGTGTTGCAAAAGCCAAGAGTGCAGAAATCTGCAAAAATCAAACTGTTAGTGGGATGAAATGGTCTGCTTGTTGTCTTTCCTGAAAATGCTGTCACATTTCTAGTCAAAGCCTAAATAAAACAGGTAAAAATATAGTGTGAAGAAATTGTTTCCAGTCTTATTGTCTGTTACTTCCTGGGTGGGGAAAGCCTCTCATTGGGGAAGGAATGCTGTTGATTGGGGTAAGAGGAACCATTTTACTCACCTTCACAATATGAAGCAATAATTTAAATTGGCACTCAGGTCCTGGGCTCCCTCTCTAATCAGGAGACCTCCTGATTAGATGAGGATGCACCATGGGCTGGAGGTGCCTGCCCAAGCCCTCTGCCCAGAGGAGAGCTAAGACCCAGCCACTCCTCCTCAGCATCCACTCACAGTCTGCTCCCTGTTTAGACACTCTGATACCTCCACTGCTGTTTCAGGAACAAACCGAAGACAAACCTTTTTATTTGTTATTAATACTTGTTCTTTGTGTCACACAAAACAAAAAGAAGAGCAGAGCTACTTACTCACCTGGCAAGAGGCAGTCTCCTCCTGCAGAGACCTGACACCCTGAATACAGAAGGTGGACAATGAAATAGCTGCCATCACTCTTCTACTTGCAAAGAGTTATCAACAGATGACTTAGGCTTGCCTATCAATTTACAGATACCCAAAATCAGATTAAAAAGGTTCTAGATAATGCAGTTTATATCTGTAAGATCTTTGTCTGATACCAGCAATCCTTACACCATACCAGCAAAGCTTACCCCTTCTCAATTGTGTCAAATTGAAGACCCAGCCAGTAAAGGGACATTGTGGACCTCCCACAGCTTTGACACTTAAACAGAGCCCCTGAGACCCCCACTGCTCCTTCAGAAGGGATAAGTGTCTTTGTGGACACCCCCTGGCATGGCAGCAGATGCTTCTGAAGCTATCTGACCCCAACAGCTGGACATAATGGGGATTCCAGGAGAGGTTTAGTCCAGCAGCTGGGTAATGGAAGGCCATGGCTTCCTTACTGGGGCTCCATAGCTACAGAAACAACAAAAGTAATAAACTTCTAAAAATATGGTGAAATGAATACATTGCTCCAGCCTGCATTTGAAGGGAAAACACATTTAGGGTTATAAACAAAGCAAATGCTCTATTTATCCAATTAGTGGGGGTTAATCAAGATGTAAAATACGTATTTAATAGTGGTATTACATATACTTTTAAGTAATCAGCAGTGGTAGCAATTAATAATTCATACCTGGAGTTCAGAGAAGGAAACAAATGCTCAGTCTTTTCTAATTGGAAGCCACAGAAGGAATAGTGCAATGAAAATCCAGCTAAGTCCAAAAAGCAACCCACTTGCAATAGAGACTTGGAAACTTTCCCCTTCATGTTTTTTGAACAGTGTTTTTCAACTACTCTTAAAAAAATATTCATATATATAGAGATACAGTTTGGGTTTGGCAGGCAGATTACACGTTCTCAATAGCAACAAGCCTATGGGTCAGCAATTCTAATGTAGGTGCCATTTTTTTTGTTTGGGTTTTTAGGTTTTTTTAGCGTTATGTTCTATGTTTGGGTAACTTGTTTAGATCTGACATCAGGGAATTATTTGCTTCTCATTTTACTTTGTTCCTACTCTTTTTCACAATAGAGTACTTCTACTGTCATTCCAACCACTTTTACTGTCATTCCGAGTGACATTTTAATGACTATGTAGAAACTTATAAGATTTTCTCCAGCAATCCTTGAAAATCCCAGACATATTCCACCTTTCAGTTCATTTAAAGTATCATAAGAAATCCTCATACTTTAATTTCAGTAGATTCATGTGGTGTGAGGCAGTTTGTGTCTGGACAAACACCGGTTGCATTACTGAGCTTCTTAAGGAAGGGTTAAAGTTCATGTCTCTCAGTTTATTTACTTTTGACCTCTCTTTTGTGGAGGTTTCAGCTTCATTTTTCCATCTATTGTGAGAAACCAGCAGTGCAGTGAAAATCTTGTAACAGATCTCCACTGAAATCAGGCTTCAGGAGCTCTCCTTCAAGAAAAGCAGAGTTCCCAAATTTTCCAGTTGACAACCCCAGGTCCCTTTGCAATTTTGGACTTCTCTGCTTTTAATAAAATGATCCAAGGCCATTCTCTCTGCTCTACACACCCACTATTATTTTGTGTCTGTTTTGGTCACCCTTGATCTCCTGGTAGCCCAACTTGCTTCAGTTTTCCTTCAAGCGAAAGTGTTCTTTTAAACTGCAAAAGCAATACTTCAGTTTTCAAGTCTATTTTGGGATTTTCTGGTGTTTGACTCATGCTTTTTTAAACACTTGGACTTAACAATAGAAACCTTTTCAGTCTCCATGAAGATAGAAGGAAAACATTAAAGCAGCAAAAGATTTTTCCTAGTTATAGTTCAAGCAATAATGCTATCCACTAATAAACTCATCTTATGTATGCTTGTATGCAAATGTTAGGCAATGAAGATAACATGGAGAGTGAGCAGAAAAAAGTTATTTACTCCACCAATTGCTCTCTCTGAACACGTTACAACAGACAAAGATGCAGTTCTTTGGATACCCAAACCCATTCACCAGTCAAAGTTAGTTCACTGAAACAGGGGAGTTTTTTCTTAAATTATACTTGGGTAAAAATATAAGCAATGCCAACTTCCCTTTGTTGTAAGAGGAAAGAATAAAGAGAGATCGGGTCAGAAGGAGACTTTCAATACTGGGACAAACTCAGGGAGACTCTGAGTGTGGGGGTTTTGATCAGCTCTCTAGTGTAATCCCTTCTTCTGTTGCTGTTTACATGTTGAACCAAGTAGTGCCTCTGTTTTCACTTGTTCTGCACAACCCCCAAGGTAACTTTGCAAATATACAACCAGGCAGGACTGCAGGCTTACTTGCAGTGTGTCTTTTACTGAAAAATACATTTTATTTATCATAACATTCAAGAGAAAAAACAAAAACAAAAACAACAAACCCCAACATAATACAAATGCCAACTCATTCAGTTACAAACTTTGGTACTTGGCAGTTTCAGACGCTCTGTTCTCCCATGGCAGTGACGTTCCGAACTTCCCGCCGTGCAATTCCCAGAGCCCTGACGCCGTCCTTCAATCCCAGGCCCACGGCACCCTGCAGTGGGATCACTTTAGGTTTCAGCTACACACTTGCCACAGTGTAGTCTCCATTGAGAGCAGCTCAAAGAGTCCATTTCTCTCCAGTTATACATCTTCTGTTTCTTAATTCTTCCTCCACAGGCAACAGTCATCAACAGTTCATGGCATTTTCCCCTTTGCCTTACAGCCCACCTCTCTCTCATCAGACATACCACCCACATCCTCTTAACAATCATTATGCTTACTTCACATTTGCACTTTTAAATATCTTTACACCAATAACTAACTCACCCCTTTAAAAATGAGAGGAAAAAGAAAGGGGCAGGGAGGAAAAAAAAAAAAAGAAGAAATAAAAAAAAAAAGAAATAGGTGAAAAAAAGCACAAGCATTTTTGAAGTATGTGTTCTCAGGTAGCCACAAGTTAATGGCAACATATAAGCATAAGGAATGACACTTTGGCCATCAACACTAAAGAATAAAGGTAGCACTGAATACAGACAAGGGGGAAAAACACCCCACACAACCCATAAATACATTTCAAATCATTCACCAGTTGATTCACCAAGGGTTAAATTTGATACTGAGTGAAACCAACCCTGTTGCAAAGGACCAGAACAACATTCTGGTGCATCACTCCAGTCCCGCTCAAACTTTTAATTAGATCCTGACCTAAAATGCATGGACAGTTGGCTGGTGCAGCCCTCAAAACCCCAACAGCAGGGCTGGGAGGGAACTTGAGTGGTGCACAGGATTTTGCCCTGCTTTGCACATGGGGTGAATTTCAGCTGTAACATACTATGACTGCACCGTGAAACATATAATACTAGCAGCTTGTGAGCCCTGACATGGAGGGCTTGACTCTAATCCAAGATATGTGGTTACACATCACCCCATCCACTGGAGAAATTCACCACTGGGCATACATGGAGGAGCACCATATTACCAGAGCTTTTTTCTGGTGACCTTTTGTGGCATTATCTGCTGGGTCCAGCTTGACTCAAGCCCAGAGATCGGGTTCTGTAAAGGGAAGAACCTGGTGCTCAGGTCTGCAAGGCATTCAGCACTCTGGGATGAGTTCAGCAAAGCTTTGCATAGATGGGTGAAAGAAAAAATCCTTCCACTGAAGTCCCCAGGAATCTGCTTAAGTATCTGAAGTTGGAGATGCATGTGAAGGCTTTGCTGGGTTATCGAAGCACCTTGCAAAACTGACCCCTTGATGCAAACAAGAAGTCTTTTTAGTAATAGACAAAATCAAGTAAACACTGTTTGACATTAGGATTGACACATTCCACTGAAGTAAACTCCCCTGAGAAAATAAATAGCTGTTGGAATTCCCTCATTTCATTGCTTTCATCTCCACAGACAGTAAAAAAAAAAACAAAACCCTGCAAAATTTACCTCCAACAAACACATGTTGAAATCCTGGGCGGTTGTTTTCTATGCTTTTTTCTTTTCCTTTCAAGTACACTGGGTGAAACTGTAAACCTGAGGTTGTGTGTGCAAACCTATATCTTGTAAACTGCAACGGGAAACTCCTCTCCGAGCACCGATACAGGAAAAGGTAGGACAGGACCATTGTGGAACAGGGATGCTAGTATTATACTGAACATTCTGCACATGTGTATGTCACAGGGAACCAGCCACTCTGGTACCTGCACTGTCCTGCAGTCCCAAGTACTGTTCTGTCTAACACTGATACTCGAATCACAACACCTACGGACCTAGCAGTCATGAGAGAGGGGGAGAAGCGTTCATCTCCTTTAAGAGGCAGTCAGCCCCAGCCCCAGAGGGAAGCTAAAGCTTGTCATGCAGACTGTACAGCTGAAGAGCACAGGGATAAGCCTTACAAAATCTGTGCTCTTTAAAAAGGGTCAGAATATTCACTGGATTTGCACAATGATGAAAATTAGTGAGAAGGCACATAAGAAATCACTCACTATCTGCACAGTTGTAGTGCATTTCATCAGGGCAATTACAACTTGTGCCTGTAAACAAATAAATTGCATTGAAATACCATCTCCCACACATGGTTGAAGACAGTTCTACCTGAGTTTTCTGTACATCATGAGTTACTCAGGAAAATGAAAACCCAGGGCTTATTTTAAAAATGGGAAACACTGAAACTTTCCTAGCTGCAGAAAGCCTTGAGAACAGGGGGAGAAAAATCCTGCCTGCTGGCAAATGCTTAAATGAAGACTTTTGGGATTTGCATTTAGACTTTAAAATTCTAATCTGTTACTTCAAGAAAGCTTTATGTTATATAATTTAGGTTTGGTCTTACATTTATTTGCTTCCCAAAGTGCTTCACTTAGCCAAAATTTTGGGCAGGGAAGAGACTATTGAATTTTAGATTTGGTTTCATAATAACAATTCTCTTTTGCTGAGACAAACTAGTTGCTGGTAACAAGAAACAATCAGTTTGAGCAGAGTTGGACATATAAATCACTGCACTGTCAGTAATCTTATTGTATATTTTTTGTTCAAAAGGTAAATATTTTCTTTGTCAAACAACTAAAGAAACAACTGCATAGTACTGAGGCTGTAAAAGTTAAAAATTATTCTCACTGGGCAGTGACTAGGATTATGTTTTCAACAATGTTGCAATTTAAGGAAGAATAGACTGCAGTCTTAAAGGAAAATAAATGCTGTTCTCTCCACTAGAACCAGGATTTTAAAATATTACATTCAATTTCTGGTTTCCCAGTATTTAAACACTGTCCTAATTAAGGCAACTTGTGATATCCAACACAGTACAGAGGAGCAAACAAAAAATGAAAGCAATCAAATGTGTTTTCTGACATTTACACAGCTTGTTTTGAACCGTGGCAAAAAATAAACACTAAGGATAAATTTAACACTACAGCTCTCTTCCTTTGCAATTCCAACACTACAGCTCTCTTTCTTTGCAATTCCAAGTGAGAAGTAGAGAATACAAAAAACCATCTGATTGCAAATTGTGACTAAAATCTATATGGAAGACCCTAATTTAACGCAATTGGAGAGAGCTGAGGGCTTTATTTCCTTTTTGAAGAGCTGCAAGGCTGCACTGGATCATCACAACACATTCCAGGGATCTGAATGAAGCTGTGTGGTGATCCACACTGAAACACTGCTGCATTTACACCCTGCATTTTATAAACAGCTGCAGTGGCATCACTGCCATTAGCTACCAGCACAGAACAATGCCTAAAGCCTGCAGATCGGCTTCAGCACAAAAAGAACTTTGCACAAACTAATGCAGTAATTTAGTGCTGCTCACATAATTAAAAGTAGGCATACTCCAAAGGAGGGGGGCATTTAGGAGAAAACAAGAAACTTACATGCTTGTTTTGCATGATGAAGCAAAAAAATTGAGAAAACTGTAGAAGCAGTTTTTAGGATTGATGTTGAAGAGTTACCAAGTGTATTTCAAATTAAAGAAGCATAATTCTTCTTCCTTATCCCTGTGGAAAAACAAACAACAAAACCAGAAAAGCATCATTAATATAGATTGTTAGAGAGCTGAACAATCTTTACTCCTCCAGAGAGGCGCATAAATGCCTCCTTTGTCCCCACACTACTCTTGCTCCTCATTTCCTGAGCCCCTGCCAAGGATCAGCCAAGGGTACCTAGGTTTTCAAACTGAGTCAGTTTTGGGCAGCCCTGGTGTTTTGAGCAGAACCCATCCTTGCTGCTCAAGGTGTGGAACATGCTGTGCCTTCCAACCCCACAGCTCCCAGCAGACAGGTCCTGGGGAACCCCAGGGACACAGGTGGAAAGAGGCCAATGTGACCTGTGTGGAATTTCAGTGATCCATCTGCTCGGTTAAAGACCTTCCCTTACCAGCACAGCATCCAGCATGGAACACATCAGGAAAGGGGAAACAACCCACCCCCAGTGCTCTAACAACACTTCCATACTGGCTCAGGAAATCATCCTGGGCAGGAGGAGTCATTAAGGCCACCAGGAACTTATATTGGTACCAAGGCTCAGCACTATTGAAAAGTTTCCTAAATAGCCACAGTTTTGAGCACAAAGTCACACTTATTTCCATTTGTAGACTGATTTACTAGGTCAAATGTTAGAGCCTGTTTGGTTCTTGGAATATTCCAATATTTCCCATGAAAACTGGATAAATTCTTTACTAAATTCTCAGCAAAGGCATCACTATAAGTAAGTCCTATGCATACTACACTGTAAGTAATGTGGAGCATACATCCTGCTGAACAGGGAACAACTAAAACAAAGTTGGTAAAAATTCCAATTTATGAGCCTTTAAAATAATTTTTACATACTATCCACACAAAATTAATTTTTAAAGGAAAGCATAGATTATGTGATAGCAGTTAGGAAGAAAACACAACTGATAAGTATATTTGCATACGCATTCCTGTACCTGTAAGGTGTTTATGCTCATGGTTTAAACAGAACAATAAAAATACCCTTCTAATATTGGCAGTACAATTTACTACAGTTACTTTTTACTTTGCTACCTGTTCTTTTCTCATTTATTTACCTAACACGTGGCAGCAACTCCAGAGGGTAAAATATGGGAACAGATACAAAAGTTAAAACCACATTTTCATTCACTCATACTGGGAATGAGCTCCTGTCAGGCAGTTCATTCTCTTACAGGTCAGTTCTGTCAAGGTCTGGATGCAAGTTTATTTGAACTGAAAACTAGCATCAAGGAAGAAGTGCAGCAGGAAAGGATGATGTTGTTAAAGCTCCCCATTTACTGTGAGTGAAGAAGAGGAGGGAGAGAAGCAACCATAAGATATCACTCAGAAATATGCACGTATTTTCCACTATTTTCTGCATATCAAAAACTTAAGAATAGTTCAGAAATGGCAGCTTGGATTTTGTCAGAACACAAACTGCTGGGATCTATTTTATCCCAATGATTATGCAGGAAAGAGCACCAGATACAAGGGGAAGTGCAGCAGATGTGCAGGGGATTTGGTGTCAATCCACCACAGGCATCACACCTTCAGCAAAACTTCAGGTCCCACTGACCTCCCACAGGTGACAGAGACCAAGATGGAGCAGTCCTTAACACAGTGATACATTTGTGAATGAAGATGTGAAAGAAATACAGCAAAGAAAGGAAGAAGAGAGCATGTGCAGTGCAGAAAGGAATTCAGGAGTGGAGAAAAAGAGCATTCATTCAGCTCATTTTGCCTAGTAAAAAAAAGGGACCTGAAAAGACAGTACTTTATTCAATTTTTGCACTCAAAGGATGAAATCTGGCTGGTTTCAAATCCATGTTACCATCTGCACAGCATTGCTGCAATCAAAAAACCCTGGTCTGGTGTGAAAGCAACTAACTGGAATTAAAAAATTTAACAACAGCTCACCATTACATTCACATGAAATTATACTGATGTTCCTGGGGAAAAACACCATCGTGTTAGGGGAAAAACACTACACTGAGCAAACAAAGACTTTTGATTAGGAATGGAATGACAAAAGATTAAGGAAAATAATGGAAAACAAAAGTAGACATCAAAAGAGAGAAGAAGAGGAAAATTATCCACAGGGACATGAAAGTTATGTAGGTGAATGAAAATAACAGGAAGAAGAAGGCTACAGATGTGATTCCTCGGTGGCATATACCTAATTTTCCACAGAGACATAAGATGGTAAGAAATAACCAAAGTCTAATGACAAGTTAAGCACATCCTGAGCATGCACCACCAGCGTTTTGGGGCAGCTTTCACACAGTTCTGCCGTGTAGAGCTCTGACACAGCACAACAAAGCAGGGCTGCTGTTTTAACTTCACCAGGGAGGAAGAGCAATTTGGTGAGAGCATCACCTGCCTCACCAGGCACTGAAGGCAAGCTAAAAACATAACAGGATAACCCTTTGGGAACTGAGGGGCAGGGCACACCAGGAAATATGATGTTTTTCACTTTTAAAGAGTGAAAAAGACACAAGAAAAGCTGGAGGGTTTTGTTTAGTTACTGTTACAAATACATGTACTATGCACCCTATCTTTTCAAAAACATCACATCTCTAATCTGAAATCTAACAAATTCCTTCTGCTAGCCATCTCAATCCAGCCTCCAGACTAAAGGGAAAATAACTACTTTTTGCCATTTCATCTAGGTTCTAGATTTTACTGGCAAGATGAACTCAAGCAGCACAGCAGAGCTCAAGTTAAACTGGCATATTGCCTGTCCTGAGTGATCCGTAAGGGCCAATGAAAACAACTTCCTCCACAGCCAGGATAAAAGAATGGAACTTTCAACATAAAATAATTACAAGCAGAGAAGCAAGTGTATAAATCACATCAATAAGGTTTCATTCAACAAATAATCTACTATGTAGTAGATGATGCAAGCTAAAAAAAAAAAAAATATTTTAAAGCAAAATAAATAACCCAAGTGCTGGAAGACAAAATTTACCCTCAAGCATGCAACTGGGCAAAGCTCAGCCCAAACTGGTGACAAAACCAAATTTCTGGCTGTTGCCACTCTTCCACTCTTTCTCTTTGCCTTTTCATATACACCAAAAAACTAACTCTGTGAGTTCTTGGTAAGCCATGGAAGATTTGGCAGTTCTGCACGTGATAAAGATGAGCCATGCATTCTAATGCACGAGGCAGAAGGAGCAGTGACACCAGTCCTGAAGGTACTTCTGTAACATTTCAGGTCTTTTAGAATGAAATGCCATCATTCCTTGGTTGTTTTGCACAGGACATACTGCACCACTGGTTTCAGTGCATGCTGTATGCACAGTCCTGCTCTCCAGGACACGTACTCAGCGTCCCTGCAGGCACATCTCTGAATTTGGAGGCTGGCCCTGGGTTACAGCCCCAGGTAGCTGGGCACTGTCAGGACTCTGGCACTACAAGCTCAGAGCTGCTGTGTAAAACCGTGGGCACCTCTGCCCCAGCTTTGCACCTGTGGGCACCTCTGCCCCAGCCAGCAGCCCCATGGCTCCAGGAGAGCTCACCTGGGCCTGCTCCATGCATCCTGCTCCCTCATCCCACTAACAAGAAGGACCCAAAATAAGGGTTTGCTTCCATTAGACCCCTTTTCCACTCCTCTTGAGCTTGGGGAGAAACAGGTACAAGGGAAAGAGAGGTGCCCACCTCCCCGTGGGAGGAAGAGGTGAGAGGTGAGATAAGAGGTGAATGTGATGCCAAGGTGAAGGGGATCTTTCATGGCTTGCAAGGTGGGTCCAGATGATGGATCCAGAGATGCCAAACCACACTGCAATCCCCGGGAGCAATGGGAGGTGCCCCGGCCATAGGGCTGCACAAATACAGGCTGTGTGATGAGTGGCTATGGTGTGCTTCTCTGAAACTGCCAAAAAAAGAAGCTCCAAGTTTTACCGAACTGCACCAACGGGTTTGCCTGACCTTTCTATATTTTACACCCTAGTGAGGGCCCCCTCGGTGAACCCTCTCCCCTGAGCAGAAGCTGTGGCACTGCTGTCACTTGGCCATTAACCCGCTCTCCCTGCCCACCCGCGGTGACTGCCGTGCCCGGCAGGCAGCACCCACCCACTCACCGCGCTCTTCACCGGTGCTCCACCACGAAGCGCATGGTGGTGCCGTCGAAGGAGGGCGGCGCGACGATGCGCGGCCCGGTGGCCGGCGCTGTGATGCTGATGACGGGCTTCGCCTCGGCCGGCCCGTGTCGCGGCGGCGGCGGGCCCTTGCTGCTGGCCACGTAGTAGGGGCTGTCGGGGAACGCCGCCTCCGGCGCGGCGGGGCTGCCGGGCTCTGCGGGGGCGCTGCCGTCGCTGCCCGAGTGCGACAGCGGGCGCTGCAGGGCTCCGGCGGGCAGCACGGCGGCGGCGGGCAGCAGCCCGGGGTACAGCATGTACGTGGCGCCGTAGGCACCGGCATTGAGGGCGAGGGGCGAGAGAGGCAGCGGGACGGGAGCCACGGCCGGCTGCTGGGGCACCGGCACCTCCACGTACTGCCCGGTCTCGGGGTCGAAGAGGCGCCGCTTGAGGGGCTGCTGCACGGGCGTGTCCACCAGGTAGTACTGCCCGGTGCTCACGTCCAGCAGCACCTTGCGCTGCGTCTGCGGGAAGGGCTCGGCCGCGGTGGCGGCGGCGGGCACGGAGGGCGAGAAGCAGAGCAGCGGCGGCGGCGCGGCGCCGGGCAGGGCGGCGAAGGGCAGCGGCGGGCGGTACAGGGCGGCGGGCGCACCCTCGGCGGGCGGCGGGGCGGCGGCGGGGGGCTCCTCGGCGGGCGGGGGTCCGGGCGGCGGTCTGGGGCTGCCGGGGGTCTTGGCGGCGCCGAAGGGCTGCAGGCCGCACAGCGCTGCCGCCGCCGCTGACGCCGACACCGGGCTGGGCCGGACGCCGCCGCCCTCCGTGGCCGCCGCGGCCGGGGGGGAGCCGGGCTCGGCGGCCTTCAGCGGCAGGGACAGATAGTTCCCGCAGTCGGGGCCGCGCTCCGCATCGCCGCCGCCGCCGCCCGCGGGCAGCCGAGGGGAGCGCGGCGGTGCCGGGGCCCGCGGGCCGCCCTCGGGGGGGAGCTTGGCGGGCGCGGGGGCCGCGGCTCCGCCCGCCCCGCGGAGCGTGAGGAGGGCGCGGGGGGCGGCGGGCGGCTCGGTGCGGGGCGGCGGCGGGCCGCGCTGCCGCTGCCGGGCCAGGCTCTCGAAGGCGGCCGCCTTGGCCGAGACCTTGTCGGCGGCGCTGTTGGAGGGGCGGCGGGGCAGCCGCTCGCTGCTCGGGCCCTTGCCCCCCGACGGCTCCTCCGCCTTGTCCGCCGGCGGCGGCGGGGGCGCAGCGGCGGCGGGTCGGGAGCCGGCACCCCGCTCCTGGCTGGCGATAAGGGAGAGGACGTGGCTGTCGGTGATGGGCAGAGGGTCGCTCTTGCGCTTCCACTCGCGCTTGTTGAAGCTGTAGAGCTCCTCCATGCTCCGCACCGCCGCCGTCAGCTTCTCCAGCGCGTTCTGCACCGGCGCCGCCTTGCTCTCCTCCCGCGGGTCCTCCTCCGGTACCCGGCCCCTCTCGGGAGGCGGCGGCGGCTGGTGCCGCCAGGGCGCGGAGGATTTGGAAACGATCTTGAGCACAGCGGGCTGGCGAGCATCGCTCTTGTTGGGGGCGATGGTGGCCACTGGAAGCCTGCCCGAGGTGCGGTGCACCAGCACGGTGCCCTCCGGGGGGCAGGCGGGCGCCTTGCCCGCCGCCTTTGCCCCCGCCTCGGTGGGCTTGGCGCCGGTGTGGCCGACCGCCTGGCAGGTGATGACCACGGGGGAGAGCGCCCGGGGCACACCGGCGATGACCAGCTGCTGCCGGGGCTTCTGCTCCGCGCCGCCTTGCTCGGAGGCGCCGCTACCCTTGTCGCTGCTGTTATCTCCCGAGTCAGCGCTGTAGGAGCTTTTGATGAGCTTCCGCACGTCCCGCACCTGGTGGAGGATCCCCTGCGCTCTGTACTTGCTGTCCCTCACGTCGCGCACTAGGAACTGCGGCACTTTGTCGGTGCCGTCGCCGGCCTTGAGAGGCTTGAGCGGCTGCCCCCTGCCCTCCTCCGGCGGCCGGCCTGCGATCTGCGGCGTCAGCAGCTGCGCGATGCTGAAAGCGGCGTCCCGGGGCTGCTGCACGCTGCCCAGGCTGATCTTGATCTCGGGCGCTTTGGGCTTGGCGGCGGGGGGCGAGGCGGCGGCCGAGGACACGGCGACGGCGGCGGAGCACTTGGTCGCCCTCTTGCCGGGATCCTTCTCGCGAGGGGTGTGCTGAATGGCGGGCACGAACAGGCGGGACATCTTGGTGGACTTGCCGGCAGAGATCTCACCCAGGTCGGCTCGCCAGTCGTTCTTGGGAGAAAGTTTCAGCTTGCCGACGGGCGCCCTCTCCTCCTTCCTTTCCGCCTCCCGCTCCTTCCAGGACCTGAAGGCGCTGTTCTGGCTGCGGAGGAAGGTGGCCTTGATGGCCTCCGAGGCGCTGCGCTTCACCTCGCACAGCTCCTCGGACAGCGCCCGGTCCAGGCTGCGGTTCCCCTCGCGGGCCGGCGACGCCTTGGAGGCCGGGGAGCGGCCCCCGCCGCTCTCGCCCGCATCCTCCGCCGGCGCCGCGGCGCCGTCCGAGCCGCCCTCCGAGTGCCGCGAGTTCTGCCGCTGCACGCCACCCTCCCGGTGCCGCTCCCGGCCGGCGCCGCCGCCGGGGGGTTCGGGCTCCCGGCCCGCGCCCGGCCCGGTGTAGGAGGTGTCGGTGATCTCGCCCCGCTCCATCTTGAACTCGTGCTCCAGCTGCATCTTCTTGGAGATTACGTTTTTGAGGAGGCTGGAGGCGAACCTGGACTTCTTGCTGGAGCCCTTCCCGCCGCCCTCCGCCGCCGGCGGCTCCCCGGCCTCGGCGGCATCGCCGAAGTCCAGCAGGGTCACCACCCGGGAGCCCGCCCGCAGCCGCCGCGGCGTTTCGACGTGGGCGATCTCCCCGTCGAGCTTGCTGACCACGAACTCGAGGGCTTTGGTCTGCGAGCGGCCGGAGCGCAGCAGGCTGGGCTCGGCTCTCGGCCCCAGAGTGCCGCACTTGAGGTCCAGGTAGGTGGACCAGCGGTTGATGCCCAGGGCATTGTCGGACAGGGAGGCGGAGGAGGCGCGGGAGCCGGGGCGCAGGGTGTCGAAATAGGGGTACGCCAGGCTGCGGAAAGCCCTGGCCGTAAGGTTTCGCACCTCTTTGTCGGCATCGTCCAGCTCGCTGACGGCGCTGGAGGCGCCGCTCGAGTGCTCCCCTGCCCTGGCGGCCCCGCAGCGCGTCTGCAGCCGCGCGGGCACCGCGATGAACTTTTTCGCGTGGTCGCGGAGCGCATCCTGTTTTAAACTCGCACTGCGGTCGGGAGCCGCGGCGACACGGAGACTCATGTCGCCTTCATGCTTGGCAGCGTAAACAGTGTTTTGCTTTCCGTGCACGTTGCTAGACTCATTTATAGCCCGGGAAGCGGCTTTGATTGATAGGAGAAGCTGGGCGGCCGGGCTCCCGCCGGGGCGGCCGGGCTGCTTGGACCGGCTTTCCCCCGAGCTGGCGCGCTTGTCCGCGCCGGGGGTGTCGTGTTCGGAGGTAAGGCTGACGATCTCGGTGCTGCTGGTGTTGTCGATGCTGTCCGTCTGGTTGTTGGGGTCGCTGGTGGTCGTGCTAAGGTAGCAGCTATTCTCCTCCTCCTCCGTCAGCGTGTCCCCCGGGGTCTCGTCGCTCCCGAAGGAGGCGTAGTCAACGAAGGAGTAGATCACGTTGTTATCCTCGAAGTCCCAGCGGGCGGCCAGCCCCGCGTCGAAGTCCATGTCGTGGTCCACCTCGCTGAGCTGGATCTCCTGCGTGCTGATATAGTGCGCCTCGTCGCGGCCGCCGCCGGGAGGGGAGCCCGGGGGGGCGCCGGGGGGAGTCGCCTTGCGCCCCGCGACCTCATCCTCCACTTCGCTTTCGTAGCCGAAGGACGACGAGGAGGTTTTGCCCTCCGTCGACACCGGGTCGCCCGTTGCGGGAGAGTCGTCCGCCTTGGTCACGGGCGAAGGGCAGGAGGAGGAGGAGGACTCGGGGCAGCCCCCCGCCTCCGGCGTCCCGCCGCTCCCCGCCGCTTCCACGGAGCCGGGGCCGGTGTCAGCCCCGCATTCCGCCGCCGCCGCCGGGGAAGGAGGGCGATCCCGCCCGCGGTCCGAGGATGCTGGCCGCGCTTCCTCCGCCGGGGGTCCGCCGCTCGCCGAGTCGCCATCCCGGGTCCCGCCGGCTCCGCTGTCCGGTGCGGGACCGGACGCTCCCTCCGCGCCGCCGGCCGAGGCCAGTTCGGGCTTCTGGCGGCTCTCCTCCGGCCCCTGCGGCGAGCCGCGGATCTCCACGTACGCCGCCTCCCTCTCCTCCTGGACGGGCGCCTCCGGGCCGGGGTTCGGGCTCGGGTTTGGGGTCGGGTCCCGCTCCGCCGCCGCCGCGCCCTCCGGGCCGGCTCGGGGGCTGGCGGGCCGCTGGCCGGGCGCGTCCATGCCGGGGCCGTCGGGGCGCGGCAGTGGCCAGCGGGGGCGGGCAGGCACGTGCCGGCGGGACGGGGGGGCGGCGGCGCCCACGCCCTGCCCTCCCCTCCCCTCCGTGCCCTCCCCTCCTTGCCCTGCCCTCCCCTCCGCTCCTCTCCCGTCCCCTCCTCTCCCGTGCCCTCCTCCGCCCGGCGCGCCGGCTCCCGGCCCGGGCGGGCGTCGCCGCCGGGGGGCGGAGGGGTCGGGCCGGGCTCAGCTCCCCCCGCGGCACAGGGCAGCCGCTCCGGACACCGCGGGGGAGCTGGCCCTGCACATCCCGGCACGGGCCCCGGTCCTGCGGGCTTTCCGAGACGCGGACTATACATAGAGCCGGCGTCACTTAGGCCGTCTGAAATCCTATTTTAAACATCTGTGTTTCCCCGTAATAAAGGCGCCCGGACCCCTCTTGGAAGGGGAGAGCTGCCCATGCCTACAGAGATGCTGCCCAGCTCCCCGGGGAGCCGGCGGCACCGGCTGCAGGAGACACCTCCCAGGGCTCTCACTGGCTGAGCACGCAGCGTGTCAGCGGCAAGCGCACCCTCCTCGTTCTACACGTAGCAGTGGCTAAACAGCTGTTTTCTTCCCTAAGCTATCCCCCTGCACCCTGCGTCCCCAGTCGCAGGAGGCGTCGTTGCACAGGGACACTCTATGGATGGCAGTCTGGCCCTGCACCTTTACAGCAGTCCAGAGAGCCACCGGCCTCCAAGAAATATTTCTCTTTCCAAGAAATGCTGGTTTAGACACAACCAGCACCTAAGGCCTATTAATAGGCATTTCTATGGCATGCCTGACCTTTGGCAGCTGAGAGCTTCACTGAGCGGTCCCCAAGATGACAAACCAAAAATCAGTCCAGCACCATGGGAGTTTTGAAAAGGCAAGCTGTTAAACACTGAGGAGGAGAAACAAAGGAAAGCCGGAAATGTTGAGGAGCAGCCCACAGGTATACAATACAAACAATAACTCAAATTCACAGCTTAAAAAACAGTATCCCAAATTTAAAGTACTTGAACACTAAGGTGAGCAAGCTGGCATTGGGCTGGTAACACTGAACTGAGGTGCAGGAGAGCTGTGGAAATCCCTAAAGTGATTAGCAGGATCCAGGACCTTCCAGCTGCATGGGGTGGCATGGTGTGCAGCTCTGCCAGGGATGCCACAGGAATAGAGGAGCCAAGATGCAAAGGTGACACTGCCCTAGAAGTCTTCCCAGCACTGTCCATGTCAAAACAAGGGTTTCCCAGTGCTCCCAGCTCCTCATCCCACCTTGTAGCCAGGAGGCCCTGCTGCCATCCTCCCGCTCTTCCTGCTGCCTCCAGGAAAAATGACCTGCCTTCTTTACTGAGCCCAAGTGGAGTCCTGTGAGGCTCCCTGCAGCAAGGGCAGGTTCATAGCCTGTTCCACATAAGGGTCTCTGCTGCCTGGAGGAAAACAAGTGAGGTGGCTCCAGCTTTTAGTACTGTACATAGATACATAGTCATTTCTTAGGCTGTAGATTGACAGGATGGAGAATATTACTGAAGCACCCTGTGATATTTTAACAGAAAGACACATCCTCCAAACCTGGAGGGTTTGGAGCGAGTCAGGTCACGTGCAGTGAGGCTCTCCCAGGCAGCAGGGATAACTGCTTCTCATCCTTACTGAGTCTGTCCTGCCCCCAGTGTGCTGTTAGTGAGAAGCTAGGCAGCAGCTTTTGTGGGCACTAGGCTTCCTCAGCCTCGATCTTAGCCCAGGCTTATGTAGCTTCACTCCCCTGGTGCACACAGTGACTGCAGTTCTCCACAGAGCTGTGGTTAAGTGGCATCTTCATCCCCTAACAACTTCACTGGGTCTTGTGTCCCAGCCACATATATTACAGGCTTGCCCCTCAAGCAGCACAATGAAATCTCAAGCAGCACAATAAAATCACAACATAACTAAAGAAAGACAATATTTTAGCACATTATTAAGAGACAGTTTTAATTGGTGATGGGCTAAGAGTAGATCCTCCAATACAGTCCTTTCCAAATGCCTGGGATGCCAAGGAATGCACTTTAAACCCTGATCATTCATTGTACTTGGGTGACTGCTGGCAGCTGTAGCAGCCTGGCCTTCTGCTCTGCCTTCTGCCAGATGCCTCCTCTCAAGCAAGGTCTCTACCCCAGGTTCTCAGTGTCCCACACTCCGATCTCCCTAAACAGGGTCTCAGGTGTCAGTCTCTCACACTTCACTCTCCCCTCTAATGTTTGGTTTTCCTGCATTAAGAGTACACAATGAATCAGATCTTTGCTCCCCAAACCTGCACATTTGAGAGTGGTGTTGTTTTTTTGAGTAACAGTTGTTCATGTATTCCTGCCAAGATCCCCACCAAAATGAGCATCGAAACTTGACTCTTTATTTATCTATTTTCACAGTCCAGTTTCTAGCTATGGTCCTGAGATGTTTTTTTCTGCCCTTTTCCTTTGGTGGTATCTTGAACTAAATCTACTCAATCTTACAAACCCGGGCAATGACTCTCCCAACTGAGGCAGAAACCACAATGGAGCACTCATACATGTATGTTTGCATACATTAACATACTGATGTCTCCAGCACAGGGAATTTATGCCCCTGGTGACAAAAATACATACATAAAATCCACACCTGTTCCTCTCCACTTTCAGTCAGGGCTGTTCCTGGAGGCCTGCATGCCTTAGGCTGTCAGAGCAGGGTATTTCCCATGACACTAAGACACTGCTGCAGGGTACAGAGCCACAGAAATCCTAATGCCATTTGTAAAAATTGAGTCTCTGACACACAGCTTAAGTGCTCTAATCAATGTATGGTGTTAGAAGAGTGGGGGAAAATGAGAAGGATTTCCTCCTCTCTTTTTTGTGTCACAGATTTCTGCTCTGATGCCGTGCCAGCTCCTCAGAGACGCTTTCCTGCGAGTCTGGCCTCGAGCAAAGCGTAAAATTCCATGGGGTTTAGGCTTAATGCCTTCTTCCCAGCCTTTCCTCTTAGCTACCACAGTGTCAGCTTTTGTAAAGCCTGCTTTGGAGGTGTCTAATAGCCTCCATGCATTGCATCCAAAGCTTGGGTGCACAGCTTGGACCCAGAGCTGGCTCCCCAGCACTGCTCTCCTGTGGCACTGCCTCACAAGGGATCAGAAAGCTTCAGCAGCTTTGCAAAGGGGCGGATGATTTTGGGTTTTTGTTTTTTCTGTATTTACTACAGTTGCCAGAAAAGCTCTACAGCAAGCAAAGTGTTAGATCTGTTTGATTACAGTCAAAAGTACACAGGAAAAGTGCAGCTCCATCACATCTTCTTGCAAATAGCAATTTCTTGCTCTGTGTTGGCATGACATCTCCACTGATTAATAATCAGATCAATGTGATTTGGTTAATAAGGTGGGATATCAGTAAATAACATGTCATCCTGATGATTCTAGCAATACTCAGCTGAGGCATGCATCAGCATCAATTACTCTCCTGTGGTTTCCACCTTTAAATCTCTCTCACTCACTAAAGGTACCAAAGTCTAAGATTTCTGCATCCAGATCTGTCATGAAGTGTTACTGGACCTGTCCTCAGAATCACAGAGATCCTGTGTGTTTAATGCCTTTTGTAACACAGTAGGTACTCCACTTTTAAACTCTTTCTGGTAAAAATAACAACATGCACTCTTTAACCACATTCTGTCCTTTGCTCCTAGAGCTTAGGTCAGACAGGTAAAGGGGATGGGGAAAATGTAGAGAGGCTGAATTCGCTCTGCACCTTAAAATACATTACTCATGGAAGTAGCAGGGAAGTGGGATTTAAAAGGGATTTGAGAAGAGGCACTTAAAAGTGAAATCAAGAGATGAAGAATTAGGAAGACTGTAACTATACAGTTACACAGGAGACCATACAGAGAAAGGCATAGGGTTTTTTCCCCTTTAAATGAGACAGACAAGGAAGTGAACAATTGGTGGGGGAGCATTTAGTTGAGCTTTCTCTGACTAGGGAAAGGTAAAATATTAATCTGTTAATTTAACCTTAGGAAACTTTAGTACCGCTCTACATATTTTAGTTATTGCAGTGTTAAGTCATCACAAAGGAGTTATAAGAATCAGACTCATACAGAAGAAAAATCAAAATATTATTTTCATGGAGAAGACAAACACTGTTCCAGTAACTAAGATGGCCTGCAGGAAAGGTTATGCTTCTTGCATGGGAAGTGATGTCTTTCACAAAAAAATAAGGAAACTGCACAAGGATTCTGTTGAATTCTGTGCTCACAGCAAAAAACACTTACTATAGGTTCAGAGAAGTGAAGAATGATAGAGTCATAAGGAGAAGCTTTAATTTTTGGCTGATTATTTTCTTGAGTAGTATTTGAATACTGCTGGATTAAGTTTTTCTCTCAGTAGTTTTCTGGTAACATTGCACATTGTCAGGGTGAGCTCTGTGGTAATCTTTGAAATCAAAGCAAAAAAATACAATACTGGAATTTAGATGTGTGTGTATGTTAAAGAGAAGGGAAAACTGAAAGCAGCACCCTGATTTTCTCTGAGGACTAGTACCCAAGAAGGAGGGAGCAAACTCCACTTTGGAAAGGAAGAGGTGGATTTGTGGCTTAGCAATAAACAGTGCAGCCCAGCACGCATTATACATCTCCAAGTGCTACCAGATATACTGAGAGGAAATACAATAACCACACATGTGTGTTGGTATGGAAGATTTCTAGCAAAACCAAGTGGAAATAAAATGAGATTTTTGTAGCTTGCACTAAAATGGTGTTTCTTACAGCATTTAGCAAGGGTCTGACTGAAAAAGTACTAAGCAAAAACTAAGTGAAAACCAACACCTGGATGGCTCAATCCTTTCTCTCACAGAGACTATGCTAGTCAAGGGGATCTTTCTTTATTTCCTTTTCCATCCGAGCCTGTAGAAGAGATTGAGGGGCTCTTAACACTCAACCTGCAAATGGAAACCAAATGTGCACTCCCTCCTGGCAGAGCTCTCTATCTCAGTGAGTGTCAGCCCTGTCTAAAGAAACTCCAGAGCTGGGTGGATTTCACAAGACCCTAACCCTGAGTGCTTGAGCTTGAATGATGCAAAGACCCTGGCGTGGCTCTCTGACTGGGAGGCTGCTTTTCCTCCTAGGATGGGACAGGATCAGGTTCTGGCCGCTGCCCTGTGCATTCCCGTGTCCCTGAGCCCCTGGAGCGGCAGCCCCAGCCCTGCCCGCAGCTCCCCCGGCCCTTGCTGTTCTCAGCTCCTGCCGGGTGCCTTACAAGGGCTGCAGAAGATATAGATGTTTTTAAACCAGATCCTCCCCCTCGCTACCCATCCTTCCCTTCCAGACCCCAAAATCTCATGCCAAAACAAACAGGCAGGAACATAATCCCAGAAGGAGTTTAGATTTCAGCCCTGCTTTTCAGTAGTGCTGCAAGTGCAGTCTAAATATGTGTTCGTGTATTTATATGGGGTGTCTGCTCCTCAGACAAAATAAATCAAATACTTGCTGAATTTTGTGCATGACAGATTAAACTGCGTCTACAATGTCAGTGACACAAGAGAATGTTCTGGTGGCTATTACATGTAGACAGCAATAGCACATGCAAACTGTGGGAATCTGTTGAATAAGACTAATTATAAACACTTTATTGCTTTCACAAACATCCTGGCAGGTGCCTGCCCAGCCTGCACTGACAAACTTCTGCTTGCAGAGGCTTCGTGGCTTCCCCAGGCCAATTCCCTGGTACCTGATTGTCCATACACCATCAGAAAGATGGTCCTCAGGTCTATCTGGCTTCTCCTTGCTGTCAATCCATTATTTCTGCCACAGATGGAGGAAGAAGATGATTCCCGCTCTGTGCTAGAGGGTTTTTCATAACTAAGGGTGAACAGTGTGCTTCCTTCAATCTCCAGCTTTCCCTAGGCCTAGGTATACGTTATCTTTACCCATGGGACACAGCAGCTGCATCTCCCATCTGCTCTTCAGATGTCCTTTAGCCCATCTGTAGGGCAGACAGAAGTGGTGCCTACAAGATACCAGGTGGACCCTCTCCCACAGTGAGAAGAATAATTTTGTGTCCTGCTCATCCATCCCTGAGTAACATCCATTGTTTTCATGTTGGCATGACTGTGTCCTTCAGCTTAGGCTCCATGCTTTCTATTCTTCTGCCAGGTACCAATGAAAATACTGAACAAACACAATGGTGTTGACCCCCATAAATTCACTACTAACATAAATGATGCAGTACCTGTAATTGACACAATCCAAACAGGCTTTTCTCACCTCATAATTTCACCATCACAGTGCTTTCCTACCTGGCTAACAGAAGAGAATCACACCCTGGGAAAGGCAAACACCATTTCTGCTCTCTCTGCAAAGCCCATTGACCCATTTTAGAAGGACTCACCAAGAACAAATCCTATCAAACTCACGTTATTTATCTGTTCTTTATGTTTCTCTCTCTTTGCCTACAGAGTGCAAGTTTAAGCCCACATTTCTCCAGGAACCAAAGTTACATTGACTGATTTCAACTTTACTGCCCCTTCCCCCAGGTCCCTTAAAGTCCCTTTCCACAGGAGCAACCCTCCCAGGTGGCTGGGTCTGCTCAAATCTCCAATCATGGACCTGCTTTGGGAATGAACTTTCCTCAGTGACCCTATTCTTTGTACAGTATTATTGGGTAACCCAAGAACCACAGATGTATCTGATTATTGCAACTCTGGAGATGATTGCCAAAAAACCCGAAACCATGACCTTTCCTTGAGTTGTTATCAGCCAAGCTGGTGAGGGGAAAGAGACATGATTTATGACCATTCATTAAAACTACACAAAACTGATTATAGAGATAGATTTCAGCTGAGAAGTTCAGGCTAAAACCTCCCTGCAAAGTTCAGGGTATTTGGACATGAAAAAACAAGGCATTATCTCTTGAAGCAATGTGGATTATATTTTTATGATGTTTTGTGTTATATTTTAAAATACAACTTATTTGTACTCAAGTATTTTTCTTAATTTTCTCATGGTTTGTTAATATCTTATTTTTATCACTAGATTTTGTTAAATCTGGTTTTATTTTTTTAATATTTTAAAAGTCCATCTTTTAACTGGCCAGGGGCCATCACATAAAACCACAAATTGTATCAGTTTTTTTCCCCACTAACTTTAGATTTAAAAATGCAAGCAGTCAGTCTGGATTTTATATGGGATAATACCATTGCTTGTTGCAACCAACTGCTTTGCAGAGGGGTTCTGAACTCTGGCAACAATTTGTTGACAAAGAAGAGCTCCTACAGAGGAATGTGCGCTCCAGCAGTCAATGGCAAACCTGCTCTGAGACTGTACCATGAAATTGCCATGCTTTGGAGAGCAGCCAGCGTGGGATTGGGATTAATTTGCTCCCAGTGTTCAATAAGTAATGTCGGGAGGCCCTGTGGAAAGCGATCCCTGCTGGTTTCACACAGCTCCTGCCGCGGGGCTATGTTTGGTCACTGGCTGGGTGCGTGCGGCCGCCGTGCCCTGGCATTTCTCACTGGGCTCACAGCAGAAGGCAGCTAAAGTGCCTCCCACCCCTGGCACTGACAAGGGGGATCAAGCAGCCCCCTGGGCAGAGCTCCCTCGGGATGGAGGGGCTAAATATAGGGCAGCTCAATAAACACCATTATGATCCGCGTGCGGCGCACCTGCCCAGAATTAAGGTCACATCCACGCTTTTGTGTGTGCTTCTCCACGGCTCCCTTGGCTTACAAATTAAAGAACTGCAGGTGAGGAGCTGGCTGCCTCATGGGGACTTAGGAATCCAGCCAGTTTCCATCTGACAAAACCTTTTAGTCAGTACATGAGGCAACTGCAGAGCAAAGTAAGAATAAGATTTTTAAATCCACGTGTAAAATCCATTGTAAAGGTCAGGTTTATAAGGAGACCATCCCAAAATGCTAATGACATGACAGTTTTATGAGACTGGAAAATGATAGCTTGGCAGAAGCTGAGTAATACTAGAGCTAGGGATTTATTTAAATTGGACTACTTTTTTTTAATTTATTTTTTTTGTTTTGCCCTTGATCCTTCCAGATCTCACAGGGATGAAAAATGTGTAAGTAGCTCTCCACATTCAGCTGACAAGCGAGGTAAGAAAAGGTTATTTATGTGAGGCATTATTCTGTAATTTTACCCTCCAAAGGTTTTACATATTTTTCTGCAGAATATGTTATTGAAAGTTACACAAATTTTAATGCCTATGCTTTGCAAAAAAAAACCCATAAAACATCAACTCTTAATAGCTAGCCTCAGAAATAGAAATAGTAGGAGTTTCTACAGGAAGTTTTAACTTAGAGAAACTGCATTTCTCCATAGAACAGGAGGACAACCTGTCCAGAAGAGCTTGTAGTCAAATATATACATTTAACAGAGGTGCATGTGCACTCTAAGAGTAAGAGAGTAAGCCTTTGTGTATCTAACCAGAGCAAAAGTACTTTTTAATTTGCAATATAAAAATCTCTCCCATCTTAATACTGTTTCTCCAAAAAGCAGTTCAACACCAAGTTAGATTTGTTGGCTTTTTTTTTTTTTACCTTGTGCAATGAGTTAATTCACCCTCTAGAACACTGTGAGCACCTGAACACATCCTTCATCAACTGAGCAGTTCTTGTCATGCTGAAGCTTAATGCAATTTTCATTAAACTGCAGTTTCAAGTTTTGCCTCAACACATACAATATTTCTCAATCAAAACATAGCTGTAGATATGCTATAGCATATTATCTATAGTTACACAAAACATACAATATTTATCTACAGCTACACTAGTGATTTGCTTATCCACTTCGGTGTTTCCCACAACTCCTTTAATCAACAGTGAAAAATAGGAATATTTTAAAAAATAGGAAAAATAGTAATACTTTGAACACAAAAATGGTGTATTCTCTATTCTGCAAGGGGGCTGAGGCTCTCTCTCCAGGTCTGCTACTTCCCTTGGCCACAGCATGTTGAGAACACAGGTGGTGCCTCGGCACCCAGGGCTGTGGGGTTTAGTAGGGTGCTCTGCACAGGGTGTGCAGGCCTGCTCCTGGGAGGTGATGAGTGCTTCCCAGGAAGCGATGAGCCCTCTGAAATCCCTGGGACTTACATCCCCAGGCTGGGCAGCCACTGAGCACATCTCCCCCGACACCCTCCTGGGAATCCTCCTCTCTGCAGCACGCACCAACCTGCTCCTCAAGTGCCGCCCTTGTGGAGGCTCTCCATTAATAAATTGATCATCCTGCTAATGAGGCAGGGTGGATTTTGGCCAAATACTGGCTGCTGTGGAGTTCATTCTGGCAAAATACTGAAGTATTTGTCCACTTTGTGACTCAAGTCTGTAGCTGCTCAGCAATGAGGGCTGGTGTGCAAACCCTCTGGGGCGATGGGCTCCCCATAGAGCCCAGCTGGATGCTGCAGGTCACTCCTCTTCCCCAGCTCCAGAACCCAGGGCCAAACCAACCCCCATGGGGCAGCATTCCTTCTCCAAAGAAGCCTCTTTTGCTCAGAGGCTCTTGCAGTTGCCAAGTGGCTTCTTATCCCTCCCCCTGCACCAGCACATCATGGCTGGGGGGTCATGGAACTGAGCATGGATCGTATCCTGCTTTGGATACCTCTCAAGGATGAGGAAAATAAAAAAGAAAGCCTTCCCCTTCCTGTCTCTGAATGGTTTCCAAACCTCTCTGTGCATCAAGTTTGGGAAAAGAAAGCAAAAAACCCTCTCTGTTTCAGAAAATTTGAACACTTAACAACTCTTTTTCCTCTTATGAACCATTTGCTGAGCTTAAACCCAAATTACCAGATAGGTCTGAATTGTTCAGTTAGTGAAGTGACCAGCTGGAATTTGTATTTGGTCACACTCTGGTAATTGTTTTCTTTTACTAGCAGTACAAGCCTAGATGGCACAAAAGGTTGCTAGCCAGTGACACAAGTGACAACTGTATTAGCTGCTGGCTGCAGGGCAGCACCAGCACAGGGATTCCTGAGACAACTTTAAATTGGCTAGCTGGGGTGCTCGCCACTTGTTCACCTGCAAAAGCAGAGCAGTTAAGTTGGGGCATCTCATCTCTGCATGTCTTTATGTGAGCATTTTCCCCTCATCATCCCAACACAGTCCTTTTTGCAACAGTGAAGACCCTTCAAGGGCCAAACCTGAGAATGTGCTCCTTGTCAGAGAGATTTTGTTTGTTTCAGCATTTGTGGCGAGGAAGAGATTAAAAATTATTCTAAAAGAAGAGAGACTCTAGATTTATTTTTTTCTCCAAAAGCTATTTCACACCTGCTACTCCATACTTTAGAAGACAGAAAAAGTACAACTTTACTGAGTTTTAGTTTTATCCCTTTACATATTTACATTCCTATGTCCTGACCCTGCCAAAACTAAGCTCAGAAAGGAGAAAAGGCTTCTAGAGTATAACTTTTCACCAAAACTTTAAAAACAACCAGCAAAGGGAGAGTTCAACCCACCTAAAGTCTCAGCTGGTCTGTCATTAGCAGACAGCAATCAGCTTTTTACTTCAGATGAGTCACTTTGGTGCATAAAGGCATGTATTGTATACATAATCATGTGTGCTATGGGGTCTCAATAAAAAGATCTGCCAGATGGATTGCTCTGTCCAAACTGGGATCAGTGATCTGGCTGAGCCTATGTAGTTAAAGTGAAAGCAAATAAAATCTACTTTGTGCTTTATGCTGTTTTATTGAATGGTGTAAACCCACATGAGTGGGTCTGTGTGGAAAAAATGTAGTTATATATAAGCTTCGTGCCTGATACCTTGACAGCGCTGCAGGGATATTTTTAGCTTGAATGAACTCCTGAGCCCTGGTTGAAATGCATTCAACTAGGGCATGTTCCTCTCCATGCTGGAAAAAGAGGAGTCCATTAAGGTCTTATTCTGGTGCACCAGCAGCTCAAGCCACTTAACTTTCCATGCAGTAAGTCACATGAACTGAATATATAAAGCAAGCAGAGAACACAGCGGAATGATTTTTTATCCCTGACTGATGAAAGGAAGCACATGCTGATCTTTTTGGACAAATCACTGCTCTCTGCTGAAACCTCCATGCCTCCTCCCGTGGATATGTTGAAGAGGATGGGCACTTAAAGTGGTTGGGCAAAAATCCAGCATCACTTGACAACAAAGCCTTACTTAACGCGTATCCTGTTGCGGCCGTACAGTTGTTTTAGCCATCAGACAGAGCCAAAAGCAGTTACAGGGATGTGATGGCAACCTGAGAAGAGCTGTGCAGCCATGGAGAGAGTACAGGCCATAGACTGAGCCCAGCAGACCCAGGCTGATCTCTACTGTACGTGGCCAGGCTCTCAGGTTACGTGGTTGAGGCCACTGCCTACCGGGCGTGATAGAACTGATCACGTAGGTTTGGGGCAAAGGCACGATTTATCAGATCCTAATCCACAGGTTCATGTTCTCTCCCTTTACCCAGAAATGATGGTCATCCAAGGTTACAGGAGAAGTAGCTGGGAGATCAGCAGCAGCTCTCCTGGCAGCTGCCTTCATCTGTTAGGCAGCTTTGCCACCCTGCAGCACACGCTTTTGCAGCTGGCACAAGAGACAGACAAGGCACAGGCACTCGTACAAAACCTTTCTGCCCCCATGTGCATTAATGCCCGCTGAAAATGAGCCACACTGGGCTTTCACAGAGAGCTCTCTGGGTACCAGTGTGGAAGAAAGTAATGACATTGCTGTTTTTAACAAAGCAGTTTGGTTCCTAAGCTTGGTTACTCAGGAGATGGCTGGGGAGCTGAATATTCAGTCCTGTCACAGTATGCTGCTGCAAGAGGTGAAGACGTGCTTGTCTTTTATCACATTCTGCCCATATCTTATTTTCAGATGTCATGTTTATAAAGTTATGTACTAGAAGTAGTGAAAAAAATACTTAGCAAGGGCACATTAAAAATGCACCTGTGTTAAAAGAATATCTCAAAAAGGAAACCACTAAAAGTTAAAAAAATAGCTTTTCCTATTGCGCTTGTCAGAAGATGATAAAACCTGTGACTGAAGCCAAAAACTGTGGCTTTGTTTTGGGAGGACACCATCCACTCTTCCATTAGCAATCAGAAAAGTCAACAGAGCTATTAGTATTCCTTATAATGCTCTAATTCATGGAAGATTCTGAGTTGGAAGGAACCCACAGGGATCATCGAGTCCAAAGTTTTCTGGAATTCTGTAACCTTGCTGTTCTTTTTGTGCAGAGCATTTCCCTGCAAATGAGTATCATTTACAGAAGTGAAATGCAACGTACTTTTAACAAAAAAGTTTATCCCATTTTTTGTATTTGCAAACTAGAGATATAAAACTCTATCCTGGGCTCGTATCTGGTACTTTCCATTGAGCAGGTGCCGCTGAATGTGAACTTTCTCCCATTTTGACCAAAGGAACAGCTGTTCTGTTGGTTTTACAGCACAGATTTACACCAGCATGAAAGCACAACTGCATACTCACTCCACCTGCTGAATAACCTGCAGCACTGGCTGCCCCAGCGCTTTCACCAGGCACCAGATGGAGATTCCCACCCAGCTGGACATCACCTGACCTAAGTTTCTAAACAAAAAGAGCATGGCATTGTACCGTGTTGGATTTGTATTGACCAGGCAGCATTTTAGCAGCTCTACTCAGTCTAATTTTTAATGCAGTGTACCACAGCAAGAATCCTCATTATCTCCTTTGTGCTGGACAGGACCAAAATATATCTCAATAGAAGACAGGAATAATAATAAGAAGTGAGACATATGAAATTTTTTGCCTTAAGAACCTGGTATTGTCCATGGACAATTTTTTTTAGTCACATTAATGTGGTTTTGACACCCAAGTGTTGAGGCGGGAATGCAATAGCTGCATTAGCTATTTATAGAGGCACTGTATAAAGATCAACAGATGTTTTCAGCACAGCTCTGTACTTCAAAGGTTACTAGCAAAGTCAGGGCAGTATAAAAAACCTTAATTCATAAATTCACAATAAAAGCCCTGAATTGTTGTTGTTTTCTAGAGGATCCACCAGTTGTTAGGCTAATTGCTGTGGTAGTCTGACTGTTAGGGGTTACTTCCATTTTGATCAATATTAGTTTAAAATAATGTTGAAGGGGAAAGTGTGGAAAGGCAGGCCAAAGTTTTATTCCATAAAACAATATGGAAGTGTGGAAAAAGCAACCAAAGTTTGTGATGCTATCAATAATCATAGCAACATCTCAGACAAGGTACATGTTAAATTCTTGGCTCTTGATTAGAAGTTAATTTTTTTGCCAATCCCAAACATTTAAAACTGAAAATTAATCAGATTTTTTTAAAACAGTGTAGATAGATGTACTGATCTGGAGCATCAATTGGTCATGGTCAAATTCTAGTATTAAATTACAGTTTTTAATGAGAGCTGATGCTGAAAACCAACCTACATACCAGAACACAACACCAATTCTACCTCATCATGGCAAAGTTGCAGTGCAGCTTTGGGTTTTTTACTAAAATCATACAGTAAGTACAAAGGTTCCCTTTCAAAATACAGCACATTTTGGTGACAGACTGATTGCAGTATGCTTCCAAGGCAAGTTTCAGCTAAGTCACTACAAGTGTATAATTATTGGTTTTCTCTTGGAAAACTTCTTTTTCTTTGGGTTTATTTTACCCACATTTGTTAAGTGCTAAAGACTCTTGCCAAATTTGCAGGGTGAGCTGTCTAAGCAGTGAGTTACTTCAGAGCGATTTAATCTGCAGGGTAAGTAAATGCACCATGTCTGCACAAAAGCATAGGCAGTGCAGGCTGAGCAGCCCTCAGGCATCCCCATGGTCAAGGATTTTTTATAGGGACTGGGAGCTAAGCGTAAAAATGATCATCATTATCACTGTTAATGAAGGATGAAGAGCTCAAGCTAACCATGTGGTAGAGCCATCAGGAAGGATGTCAAAAATTGGCTAATAAAATTTAGTAAGTGTGAAGTTCGTTTGACCTTTCCATATGGAAAGTGAGCTCTCCATACAGAGAGCACTCTCAGAGCTGCCAGATGGGAGGAAATATCTGCCACAATCCCTTCTCTGCTCTCACTTTAGCCTGTTGAGCAGAACAGAGCCTGTGCTTTCACACATCTCTTGTTACATCTGAGCAGCAGCATGGATAACCATCAGGGAGAATACTCTGACCTTCATTAGACATTCACAGGGCCCTGAGCCAGAAGCAGTCAACTTCACCAGCATCCTGATAAAATTTAAAATTCACCTCCTGCACCCAAAGGCAGCCCAGAACAAGGCTGTGCTTGGGTCCTTTGTGTGGTCTGCTTGTGCTGTGGCACAGAGGAGAGGCAATTTCTGTCCAGAAGGTCCCAGTGAGACTTCAGTAGCCTTCACCAGCTGGTCACTATCCTTCCGCTGTGCTGGGCCTACATTACAGTCCTTGTTGCCTTAAAATATTCCAAATGGCACAAAGAGAAGGCACAGCTTCTCACTGAGGGATTAGAAGTGACCTCTGTCCAAAATGCTTGACTGCTTTTGCCTAGAATGAGGCAAAGCTGAGCTGCTTTTGCTTTTGCAGGGTGCAGATGGGAACTTGATTTATTTGAATTTTTTCAAGCTGATCTGACAGTCTCATGTAAAGTCCCAGAAAAATTCAGGTTGCTGTGGATTTTTCCAACATCTTCTTGCCTCCCAGCTGTAATTTATGGCTTATGTTCCGTTTAGATGTTCACCTCTTACAGGCAAATTATTGCAATACTGCATGATGCAACCACATTTTGAACAAGCTAACACCTGGAATTCTCCTGGATGGGGCCAGTGTCTGCAGGGACCTTGCAGCAACAAGGGAGGTGCATGTAGGGGCACCTAAGGGGCAGACTGGCACCTGTGGGACAGAGGAGACATCTGTTGTGCCCATATTTTAGCAGCTCTAATCCAGGTCAGGAAGAGCAGGTTCAAAGCCCTCAGGGTCTGAGTCAATCATACTGAAATGCTGTGGGTGGTAGACGGTCTAATCAAGCTCTGCATGGGTCATGTTCATTCAGGGCAGGAGACCTTTGGGAATTTTAAGGAAAGTGAAGCTCTTGCCAGCCGTGCCTAGCTGAAGTAGGTGGCAAAGGGGAAGAGAGATCAGTTGCAGCTGTCTTGTCTTAGTGCAGGAGTGTGGGGCTGGCTGTGCAGCTCTCAGGAGCTATTTGAGAGGCTCTGGCACACAGGAGCAGTGTGCATGGCAGGAGGTACCCAAGGACACCCAGAACGTGCCCACTCCGTGCAGGGTGGCTCAGGATGAGTGTGTCCCCATCATTACACATTCCTGACCTTGCTGGGCAGCAGCACAGACCGCAGGGACAAGGACTGTATCCCACTGTGCCCACGTGCATTCAGCCAGGGCAGCTCCCTCCTGCACAGGGCTTGGTGTGGAGCCTGCACTGCCGCTGACTCCAGAGCCAGCTCACCTGAAGTTAACTTTGGCACCCCGACACGCTGCTGCCTTGCACGTGTGCTCTGCACTCACTGGAAACCCTGAATTTACTGCCACTGCAACAGCCTCAGAGGCTCACAGAGGCATGGAGCTCATGCTGCTTTCCTTCCTGTGGCCTGGGAAACCATGCCACATCCTGACTTGCCTTCCACTCCCTTTTCTAAGGGACCAATCTATTTCTTAGCATGCCCCTGAGCATTCAGCAGGGCAGCGTGGCTGAGTAAATGCTACTATAATAACACCCAGCACTGTTAGCATCCAAGGGCATTGAAAAGTATCGAGTTTCTGCAGCTCTGAGGTAGAGACATTTATGATCCTTGTATCTCTAGGTTGTAAATTATTTCTGAATATGGCAAAATGCATGCAGAAATAATTGAAGAGATTATGGCTATAAAGCCACTAGCAGTTTGGGGAAGAATATAACACATAAAAGTTCTCTCTGAAAGTAATAGAACAGACCAGCTTTGACCCCATTTTTGATGAGAAAAGCCTGTATGTCTTTGTACAGAAATATCCTTTTCACTGCTCCTTTGGTTTATGGATACGATCGCATTTCATTCATTTCCTTTACAGGCCACAGGGTGGCAAAGATTGCTTGGTGCCTGGCTTCTGCACAGTGAGATCACAATCTGGAAACTGAGGTCCTCAGCACTTGGATTGGTGGAGCCAAAGGGAGCTGCCTCTGCCCTGGAATGACCAGAAACTGCAGCCACAGCAGCATGAACTCCATCATTTGGAGATGCAGGTTACAGGCCCTTCCCACAGGAGGGATGCAGGACGAGGAGCAAAAGAAAGATTCAGATGCTTCAGCAGAAGAAGGGCTTCCAGGTGGAGTCCATAAAAGGCCAGGTCTTCATGTGTTCCGGGTCTTCAGAGCCTAAAATGGACTGATGGCACTTCAAGGCCCCGCTGATGATTCATGCTGCAAATAAACTTCAGGAGGCAGCAGGTGCCAGCCCTCATCAGAGGGTGAAGTGCAATTGTTTTCTAGTCAACAGAGTAATTTGAAAAGTATTTGTGCCATCTTGCTAAAAACACAAACTGTGTCACATTTATTTTTAGGAGCAGATATCCGTCCAGGAAGAAATCACAACCAGTTATGTCACACATCAATAAGAGCTACCTGCTGACAGCATCACAGGGTTCACTATGGTGCTTTTTTAAATGGCCAACGAACCAATTCCAATGTTATGGTTTTCCTTGCCACATAGCAAGGTATATAAACTTTAATTTACATCTCAAGCAACCTTCTTTCTCAGGAAGTAAAATGCTCCCTGGGATGGAGGTGTTGGGCTGGGAAGAGAGTCTATGAGGAGCAGGGTTGCAGCCCTCTACTCCTTCTATCCCACACTTCTGTCTTTTTAATCATAAAATTATCCCACACTTCTTTAAATCATAAAAACCCCCAAGCAACTCCTATATCATCAGCAAAGCTAGTGCTACAAAGCAGACACGTATCTTAAAAAATAATGTGTGAATCTACTTGTATACGAATGAGGAGGGTTATGTCAAAAAAAGGAACTTTCTGAAAGACTTCCTTAAAATTTTCTTTTTCTTCTTGTGTCGTATAGTACTGACAGTACTGACAGTACCAGTACAATGGTTATCCATTGTCTCACACTTCCAGTCCTAAAAGGCTGTTTGACCCTCAGTTCTTTCTGAAAATAACCATACCATTTATGGTGCTAGAAATTATGCTTTCACTATTGTCACCAAAATAATTAGCCTTTTTCTACAACCTCTTCACTTTTTTGAAAATTAGGTCAGCAAACCCAATGTGAACAAGCACTACTTAATTCAGTAAGGCCATATGTGTTCTGACTACATAAATAATTTTGAATGCATATTTGAATACTTAACCAAAAGACCAGATGCAAACCCACACATATCCATGGGTAACATTCCAGATTCATAGTCGTGGTTTAACTCTGATGTTAATTCTGGGGGAATTAAGAGTTAAGAGCTCTGATGTCATTTTGTCTTCTTTTTCCTCTGAATTCTTATCAACATCCTCACTTTTATGGCTACATAATGAGATAATTATGATGTAATTACTGCACTGACAAAAACTATTTTTAAAAACTCATACAACTGCCCTTGATAGGGGCACAGAGAGTGGGCAGCAGACTTGTGGATGGAAGTTGGACTGGATGACCTCCACAGGCTGTTCTGACTTTAATTTTCCCCTAATGTTTTATATGCTTGTTTATATGCCAAAATTTAACAACATTACCCTTCCGCACATCAGTTCACCCAAATGGAAATACCCCCACAGGGCAGGCAGGCCCTGGAGGATGACATTGCTGCACTGCCCTTGTCAGCCCAAGCTCTGAGGAGGGCACTGTGCTGTTCTCTGAGTCCCACAGGGGCCACATCCCTGGGGAGCCAGCAGACGTGGCACCGGGGAGGATGGGCACACAGACCTGGCAGCTCCTGGCATGAAAAGACCTGCAGAGAGAGCCTGCTCCTCCAGACATTGAGCCTTTCTCTGTCCTTGCAGGGCAAGGATGAGGTGCTGCTGTGCATCATCAGCACACATCCTCCACACTGGGAGGAAATTCTCCAGCTTGGGGGATGCTCAGGATGAGGAGCGCTGAGCAGGATCTCCCCATCTTGCCCCCTGTCATCATACACCTCTTGTCTTCTACCTGTGTCTCTGTCACTTCACAGCTCTCAGTGGCCTCCTGAGCCTCCTTCTGATCGAGTCTCACATTTCTGGAATCCCTTGTTCTTTCAGTCCAGCCCATAAAACAATAGAGATAAACCATTAGTTCTTTGGCACTGAGAAAAGCAAGAGTTCCCTTCCCTCTGACTGTTCTCTCAAATAGGCTCTTCTGCAGGCTGGTATGGAGAATGGTGGCATTGTGTCCAGCAAATGCCATCCCTGTCCTGCTTCCCAACAGTGCCAACAATGTATAGTTCCTGTATTTTCCAAAGCACAGTCCATCTTGGACACAAAACTATAAATCCAGCAAATTCTCCTGTGCCAAATACCCACCAGCTTACCACCTGGCCAGCACCCAGGCAGCACTGTACAGGTAGGCTGGTACACCTGCTTCTCCCTCAGACAACTTTCTCCAGCTCCTGCCTGCTGGTGTTTCCCTCCTCCTGGGTACACACACACATTAATGCATCGCAGGGACTTCTTTGTTATACTTCTTTGTTATACTTCATCTTTTGGGAGCTACAGATTGCAATGGAACCTCAGTTTCTCTATCACAGATTGTGTATGATCCAGAGACACTTAGTGTTAAGGTTAAAGAATTATATCATTTTAATTAAACCAAAGATTAAGATTTTAATTCTCATTCTAATGAAAATATATATTCCCTACCACCATTCTTGAAGCAGTAATACAATTCCCCACTTAAACCCAGGAGAATATCCATCAGATATCCTTGACATATAGGTTGCATTAGGATCCCCGAGACTGACACATGTTTACAAATTCCCTTTTTTATTTCTCCTCAATGATATTAGCTTTGAGGGGGAGCAGGTGCTTATACCATGGCCCATAGGTACTGTAAGCTATTTAAATACAGTCTGCAAAAAGTAATTGCTAGGACTACAACTACAACCAACAGTGAAGCTCTGGGCTTTCTCTTTTATTACCTGCCTCTCACCTCTCCACTCCAGGTTGTTTCTTTCCTCCATTTTTCCTTCTTCATTACTTCTACCTACCCTGTAGATAGTTCCTATCTACCTTGTCATTACCCTTTTACATCTTCTCTGGCTCCCTGAACATTTGCCTGCAAATTTGGTGGTGCATGTCCTGTGCTGCAAGAAAACCTCTGAGCTTTCCTTTGCTCTCATGTTTCCCAAGAGTTCACAAACTGCTTTCAGCACCCAAGCACCCCAGGTGTGTTATTATGCTGCTTCAGTGCCTGGGGCTACTCTCATCCATCTTTCCTCTGCTGGCATGATGGAAACACTTGCCCATCATTTCCATCCCTCAACACAGAAAGCTTCAGGGATTTAACACTCTTTCCCCATGTGGTATATCAAAGGATTTTTTCCCCCCTAGTGGTATCTCGAAGTATATATCAAATGCACATCATTTTCTTACCCAACAGTTCAGAATTAGATATATTTTACCTACTCTAAAGTAACTAGGAACAAAAGACTGTTTTGATGCTTAGTTTTATAAAAGGTATGAGATTGCCTGCATTTTCTTTTGGTTACAATTTTCTCCTTCACTGCTGCTTTAGTGCAAGTGGTAAAAGCATTTAGAATACTGTGAACTTGTTGGTTATGAAGTCAAAATGGTAGGAAAAAGGACTGTTTTCTGCCCTCATAACTTCTGCACTCCTTTACATCCTCTCATGGTATTATTCTTTTCCTAGTGCCACAGAAACGCTCAAAGTCTTTGATTTTGATGAATGACACCTCCAGAAGCCTGTGACTACTCTCCAGGGATGCCTGTGACTGGTTTCCCTGCTCAGGTGCCTGTTTGCAAAAGCAGAGGTGGTTGAATCACGACTGTCTTAAAGCTGTGCTCTGTGCCACTTGGAGAGGAGCCAGTTCTGCCCAAAATAAACAGTGTGGTAGCAAGTCCATCATGATTTGTACTTCACTCCTTCACTGCTATAGGAGCAGCAAGCCTTATAGCCCATCTCTATCATGGCACAGCTCAAAACAATGCTGGCAGCAACAAAAGAGGTTTGTCCCAGGGTTGTCCCAGTTTCCCTCAGTGTACATGCAAGCACTGAATGCCAAGGTGGGAGCTCAGCAGTGGGAGAATTCATGGTGTCAGAAAGCATCTCAGAATTCTCCCAGCACAGAAACCCATTGCTAACCCATATTAGTGCCATCCTGGGGCCTGTCAGGACAGTGACAGGAGTGACAGATCGCTGTCTGGCAGTATTTACACCCCAGCCAGCCCTGCAGTATCTGGGGAGTGTGGTATAAATACAGAGCCAGCAATAGCCAGGGAAGCCCAAAGGGTGGGCAAGGAGGGTGAGTGGCCAAGGCAGCTGAGAGATGTGTTGGTGACATGCAGCTCCCTCAGCTGTCTCCAGCACCAGGTTGCCATGGATTAGAAATTGGGAAGATTGAAAGAACTGATCTTTCTTTTCCCCCCTCCTCTTCAACAGCTCTTTCTCACTCTACTTGAGCCCCTAAGGTTCTTCATTTGAGTCTGCAATCACAGCGCTTTGTGTTACTACATGAAGTAAACACGTTACTATTTCTTCTTAGGAGATGATTTGGCTCATGCCTGTCAGCCTGCAGCACTCAGAAGATGAGGTCAGAGTTGTCAGCCCTGCCTTACAGATGGGGAAATCCATGCAAAGGGAAGGTACAAAGCACCTTCCCGCAGAAGGCCTGCTCAAAGGAAAGAGGTTCATGTTCTCACTCAAAAATCCAGTCACAGGGCTTTTAAGACAACAGCTAGAAATGGGTTGAAATGCAGGGGAAAAGGAAATGGTTGTTCAAGAAGAACTTGTGGATGTGCATCTCTCTGTCACATGTTTAGCTCCCTCCCAACACATATTAAAGACAAGTATTTTCAAGTGTCTGAACAGCTGACTTTCTGCTGTAAAATCAGTGAGAATTTGAAATATGAGCTTTGCATGTTGATTTCTTTCTTCTCTATAAATAAATCACAAATCTCTATTTTCAAAGGAAACCTTTGAAATAAAACATAGGTGGGGAAGAATCCCTCACACAACCAAGGGATTTGCCACAGGTGTTTGCAAGCACATAGCTGGCATATGGGAGCCCATCTAGTTTAGCAATACTTGAGTACACCTCCTTGCTAGAGAAGGAAGGGCACTTTCTCTATTTTTTCCACTCAGGATACTGTATTTTCTTCTGAAGGACTGTGACTGCCACAGCAGCAATTCCCACAAGAAGAGTTTCTTTTTGGACTCAGCTCCTCTACAGGGAGCTGGACTTGTCAGCAGCACCCTGGTGCACAGATTAAATGATTAGCAACTACTTTTTGTCACACCTTCAGAGCCTCTTGTACAGATGGAAGGGCTGAAATGAGCTGTTCTTGAGAGTAAGATCAGATTAGGTGAGTGAGAGCAGATTTGGAAGCCCCTCTCCCCCTGCAGCAGTGGAAATGGGGGAGTGCATGGACTGCACTGACAGTGCAAAACTTGCCTATGGCTTATGGAATTATTACCATTTGACTAATTTGAGCTATTTCTGCCCTTGCAAAAGAAATATTCTACTTTGATGTTGCTGGAAAACGCTAAAATTACTACTCACCTCTTTGCATTCAGAAGGGCACTAGGACATTGCCTCTTGTGAACAGCATTTTTCCATCTGTCCTGGCTTGAGTCACTTAAAAGCCTGGCTAAGGACTCTCTCTCCCTGGTAATTTGGCACTCCAAGCTCTTTAGTAGATCACCAAGGTAGCCTAAAGCAAGCCCAGCTTTATGTGAGGCTTGCTTCTCTGAGTACAATCACTGGGAGGGCTTTGGGAAGAGCTCTCTGACAGATGCCTTCTTAGCCCATTCTCTGAGCAAGGTGCCACTGCACCAGCTGGCTTTGCCTTGGCTTGATTGAAATTCATGCTCAATAATATTTAGCTAGCACAGGATATCCTTCCAAAATATGTCAGTCCTGGACATCTTTTCCCCAGTTTTGCAGCAGGCTTCAGAGGCAATTTCCACGGTGACTTTGTTGTGGATGCTGCTTTTTTTGCAAGATAAAAATCTGTAATAAGAAAGATCTGTTTATCAACCTGACAGTATGAGGGCTCCCTGAAGCCACGGGGCTTTATCATGGAAGATCTGCTGCAGCCTTTATTTCCTTGCACTGTGTGCTCCTGTAGATAACCATCTGCTCCTGTGTCAGTCTGAAGGGCCTGACAGACCCACAGCACCAGTTATGTGCCAGCTCCTCCTGGATAAGATTTCCCCTTTCCCCTGCTGCTGCTCACCAGTGTGATTGTGTGTTTACACTTGGACATCCCTGAAACACCTCTGCTTCAATGTATTGTATTTCTATACATTTCAAATGTTAAAGCAAAATAGGAGGACAGAAAAATAAGGGGTTTTCTGGTGTCAAGCTGTTTAAGTTGCAAGGAGGATCGTTTACACACCCTGTATTTAGATCCTAAAGGAAGCATAGAGTACCTAACTACATGCTGGTGGCAGAGAGCAGCCAGCTGAACCTTCCTACAATGTGAAGCAGCCCAGAAATGTGAGCAGAACCTGCCACTTCAAAATCCAAAAAGCAGTTTTCACCTTGAATCCCAAACAAGCAAAAGCTCGTTTTTCAAAGTGCTAATGGGAGCTGCTGCTGCCTAGGTTATTTCTTGTAACCATGATAGCAGATGAAGAATCAAAGTGACATTTTGCTTCTTGGCATCAACCAGACTGCCCCCACCTTCACCCTCACACCTGACTCCACAGTTTGCTTTTTTTTTTCTGGAGATGCTGATTAAGATCCCTATTTGTGCACTGGTGAGACATCTCCAAGGTATGCTGGGTGTGCAGCTCCCCTTTGATGAATATGATTATGAACATGCACCTGTTATTTAAATGGATTTTTATCATTTGCAAAACATGCCACAGAATAACTGCTGTTCAGCTTCTTGGAGCTTTGTTACATCCAGATCAATTGCTATAAAGTCATTGTCTGCAGCTTTGCCAGAAACACTCTGACACGACTTGAACTAATACAGAAGTCAAAATTCACTAACTCAATTCAGTGAACATTCAGAAGTCAATGTTCCCTTACTCAAGCAGATAAACATTTTGTTATATTCTGAGATCGCTATGTTGAACCTGCATTTTTTATACTGGGTGTTTTTGTAAATGAACTTTTCATTTACAGAGTTTCAATTTATTTTGGTCAGGCTCAGGACTGCAATTAAACCTGTACTAAACCAACCTTGCATTTCAGCAGCATTTCCCAAACAACTCGACTTCATTTCAGCAGCTTAAAAATAGTTTCAATCTCATCATTGCTTTTCTCTGCCAGGCCATTTCCATCCCAGAAGACAATGACTCCCAAGCTTTCATTGGTGATACAGAAAGGGATTTGCTTGTGAAAGCACCTGTGCTCTGCTCCTGGCTGTGGTACAGGTTGCTTGGCCTCACTGAGCCACGCAGCCCACCTGGCTTCTGGCTAAGTACCTCCAATACTTGGTGCTATTCTGTGCCCAGTTTGGAGCCATGCCAGGAGCACAAAAGCTCACAGAACTCTGTCTGACACTGGCACATGCTGTGAAACCCTCGGGTGGCACAGTTCTGTGTGTTCCAGGTAAAAGAGCAGCAAACACGTGGTGAAGGGCTGCAGCTCTGCAGTGAAGCCTCCTTGCTTTGGTGGATGTTTAGAGTGTGAATTTTACATGGTCCTCAGGACTGTGAGGATGACTCCCAGGGGGGATCCTTTGATCCCTGCAAAAATATGACAGGGAAACCTGATTTATACATGAAGATCTTGTGCTTTTTGTATTTGTGCAATATTTAATTTTTACACCAGTTAGTAAAATACTTTCTGCGGGTATAGCATATATACTTTGGCCAGCACTATGTTTTTTTTTAAGGCTGCAAAGATCTGGGTTATTATAGACAAGAAATGTAGTTTAAATAATTGAAATTTCCTGGATGTAAGTTGGGGGCTTTGACCCTTGTGCATACACTTCCTAATAGATTACAGACCACGAAGTTTTGGTTTATTCCAGCTCTGGCAAGCAGATTCCTGGACTATCAAATCCTTTCAAAGAAAAACAGAAGTTAATTAAATTTTAATGTTCATAAAAATAATGATGTAGAGAATTAGCACCTTATGAATTTCATGTTTCAAACTTAGGATTTCCTGGGAGCTCACTCATAGCCCAGTTCCCCTCCAACCCATGACATGCCCTAAATGTAAAAACTGGAGAAATAAAGGTGGCCTACAAGAGGTCCCAAATTCTGGTTCCAGGTACTAAAACTTACAGTCTGTCAGAACTGAGAAAGAAAGCTGACTCACACACTGAATAAACATGCAAATTTAATTTCTGAGTTCAAAGAGGAGATTCTTAACCCCCTGAAACAAAATCAGGCCATAATAACAATAAAAGGCCCATATTTCTAAGAGCCTCCTCCACTTTCTTTACAGTATCAGGTTTGTGTCTCAAATCCCAATTTCCTTAATTCTTCATCTTAACCCAGGAAAATCCTCACTGGTTTGTTCTTGGGTCATCAACAAATTCTCTCTTTGTTCAATTACATCTTGCATTTCAGGCACCTGTACTGCAGGATACAACTGTCCTTTGATTAGTTTCGCCTATCTGCAGTGAAATTAGATCAGTGGCTGGACTTGGAGCACACCCACAGTGCTGACAAGGCCTGAGCTGTATCAACTTTACAGCAGTTAAACATGAGTGCACCCTGCTCTGCTCTAAGGTAACAGAACCAAAGACCACTACCTGAAAGCTGCCTTTCATTCAAACCAGAGCCCGCCTACTCTGCCAAAATCACGGTGACAAGGGCACATCTGAGCAAACTCCCCAGCCCCACACTACTTTACTTGCTTATGTCAATCAGTTTGGAGATTTTTAACGTTGGAGTTATGTTTATCTGAACTGGTTTTCAAGGTCTAATTATAACAGTGAGGTGGGGTGAGATGGCTGCCATGAAAGTCGCAGTATAAATAAGAGGGTTGGAGGGGCTGAGATGCTGGCACAGGCCAGACCTGGG